>NC_040085.1:43331768-43634798 GCF_003369695.1 Bos indicus x Bos taurus
AAGGATTCTTCAATATATGCAAATTAATCAGTGTGATACACCATATTAACAAATTGAAAGATAAAAATCATATGATAATCTCAATAGATGCAGAAAAAAGCCTTTGACAAAATTCAGCACCCATTTATGATTAAAACTCTTCAAAAAATGGGCATAGAAGGAACCTACCTCAACATAGTAAAGGCCATATATGATAAGCCTAGAGCAAACATTATTCTCAATGATGAAAAACTGAAAGCATTCCCCCTAAGATCAGGAACAAGACAAGGGTGTCCACTTTCACCACTGTTATTCAACATAGTTTTGGAAGTCCTAGCTACAGCAGTCAAAGAAGAAAAAGAAATAAAAGGAATCCAGATTGGAAAAGAAGAAAAGCTCTCACTATTTGCAGATGACATGATACTGTATGTAGAAGACCCTAAGGATAGTATCAGAAAATTACTAGAACTAATCAGTGAATTTAGCAAAGTTGCAGGATACAAAATCAATACACAGAAATCATTTGCCTTTCTATACACTAACCATGAAAAATCAGAAAGAGAAATTAAGGAATCAATCCCATTCACCATTGCAACAAAAATAATTAATCTAGGAATAAAGTTACCTAAGGAGACAAAAGAACTGTACACAGAAAATTATAAGACACTAATGAAAGAAATCAAAGATGACATAAACAGATGGAGAAATATTCCATGTTCCTGGGTAAGAAGAATGATTATTGTGAAAATGACTATACTACCAAACACAATCTACAGATTCAGTGCGATCCCTATCAAATGGCATTTTTCACAGAACTAGAACAAAAAATTTCACAATTCATGTTGAAACACAAAAGACCCCGAATAGCCAAAATAGTCTTGAGAGAGAAGAATGGAGTGGGAGGAATCAACCTTCCTGACTTCAGATTATACTACAAAGCCACAGACATCAAGACACTGTGGTACTGGCAGAGAAACAGAAATACAGATTAATGGAACAAGATAGAAAGCCCAGAAATAAACCCGTTCACCTATGGGTACCTTGTTTTTGACAAAAGAGGCAAGAATATACAATGGGGCAAAGACAGCCTCTTCAATAAATGGTGCTGGGAAAACTGGACAGCTACATGTAAAACAATGAAATTAGAACACTTCCTAACACCATACACAAAGATAAACTCAAAATGGATTAAAGACCTAAATGTAAGGCCAGAACCCATAAAACTCTTAGAGGAAAACATAGGCAGAACACTCGATGACATAAATCAAAGCAAGAACCTCTATGACCCACCTCCTAGAGTAACAGAAATAAAAACAAAAATAAGCAAGTGGGACCTGATTAAACTTAAAAGCTTTTGCACAGAAAAGGAAACTATAAGCAAGGTGAAAAAACAACCCTCAGAACGGGAGAAAATAATAGCAAATGAAACAACTGACAAAGGATTAATTTCCAAAATATATAAGCAGCTCATACAACTCAATGCCAGAAAAGCAAACAACCCAATCAAAAAGTGGGAACAAGACCTAAACAGACATTTCCTCAAAGAAGACATACAGATAACCCACAAACACATGAAAAGATGCTCAACATTGCTCATTATTAGAGAAATGCAAATCAAAACTACAATAAGATATCACCTCACACCAGTCAGAATGACCATCACCAAAAAGTCTACAAACAATAAATGCTGAAGAGGGTGTGGAGAAAAGGGAACACTCTTGCACTATTGGTGGGAATATAGATTGATACAACCACTATGGAAGACGATATGGAGATTCCTTGAAAAGCTAGGAATAAATGGCCATTTATCCACCATATGGCTGGCAATCCCACTCCTAGGCATATACCCTGAGGAAACCAAAATTGAGAAAGACACATGTATTCCATTGTTCATTGCAGCACTATTTACAATAGCTAGAACATGAAAGCAAGCTAGATGTCCATCAACAGATGAATGGATAAAGAAGTTGTGGTCCATATATACAATGGAATATTACTCAGCCACAAAAAGGAATGCCTTTGAGTCAGTTCTGATGAGGTGGGTGAACCTAGAACCTATTATACTGAGTGAAGTGAGTCAGAAAGAGAAAGATAAATATTGTATTCTAACACATATATATGCAATCTAGAAGAATGGTACTAAAGAACTTATATATAGGCAGCAGTGGAGAAACAGACATAGAGAATAGGCTTATGGACATGGGGAGAGGGGAGGAGAGGGTGAGATGTATGGAAAAAGTAACATGGAAACTTACATTATCATATGTAAAATAGATAGCCAACAGAAATTTGTTGTATGGCTAAGGAGACTCAAACAGGGTCTCTGTATCAACCTAGAGGGGTGGGATGGGGCAGGAGATGGGAGGGAGGTTGAAAAGGGAGGGGATATATGTATACCTAAGGCTGATTCATGTTGAGATTTAAAAGAAACAACAAAATTATGTAAAGCATTTATCCTTCAATTACAAAAATAAATAAAAAGAAAAAGAAATTACCTAGAGAGAGACTGAACTGCAAATTGGAGACAGCTGTTTACCTGAAAAGAACCACTTAAAAGGGTTGCCAGGATTTCTCAGGTTTTTTGTTTGGGATCATCAACAAGAGACGTCTGATTCTATTTAGGTCTGTGTTTGGTTTAGCTGGCCAGCCTGAAAGGTTGGGCTGCTATCATATACCACCAATGGGACTCCTTATCCAGCCAACAAAATGTGGCCTGCTGAGAACAAAGGGATGGTGGGGTTCAAAGTCAGGTCTCCTGGTTTGTGTTCTACTGAGTGTTTCCTTCATGTGGCTTAATGCATTCTGATATTCCCTCATCAACCAATGAGGGTATGTTCCTACAATGTATCATGGTTGAGAATGTCATGATTGGAAAAACTAAGACCTCATTGTAAATGAGAATTAAAGAGGAGGAATAAAAGTGATGACATATTCCTTTTCATAAGAACATAAATGAATAACTCAGTAAATAAGTAAATATTCTTCAGGTATCTGCTCTCCAAAGCGTTAAACCTGCTTTAGTAACACTTTCTTTACCTGTTGAAGAAATATGACTGCTACATATCCACCTGCACAGGCAGTCACTCACAAACTCTGTGTGAGGGAGACAGAGCCACTGTTTAAAGTTTTCCATCAATAAGGACTGTTTTCTTATGGACACTTCAGTTCAGTTCAGTCGCTCAGTCGTGTCCAACTCTTTGTGACCTCATGAATCGCAGCACACCTGGCCTCCCTGTCTATTACCAACTCCTGGAGTTTACCCAAACTCATGTGCATCGAGTTGATGACATCCAGCCATCTCATCCTCTGTTGTACCCTTCTCCTCCTGCCCCCAATCCCTCCCAGCATCAGGGTCTTCTCCAATGAGTCAACTCTTCGCATGAGGTGGCCAAAGTATTGGAGTTTCAGCTTCAGCATCAGTCCTTCCAATGAACACCCAGGATTGATCTCCTTTAGGATGGACTGGCTGGATCTCTTTGCAGTCCAAGAGACTCAAGAGTCTTCTCCAACACCACAGTTCAAAAGCATCAATTCTTCAGCACTCAGCTTTCTTCACAGCCCAACTCTCACATCCATACATGACCACAGGAAAAACCATAGTCTTGACTAGATTGACCTTTGTTGGCAAAGTAATGTCTCTGCTTTTGAATATGCTATCTAGGTTGGTCATAACTTTCCTTCCAAGGAGTAAGCATCTGTTAATTTCAGGGCTGCAATCACCATCTGCAGTGATTTTGGAGCCCCCAAAAATAAAGTCTGACACTGTTTCCACTGTTTCCCCATCTATGTCCCATGAAGTGATGGGACCAGATGCCATGACCTTCGTTTTCTGAATGTTGAGCTTTAAGCCAACTTTTTCACTCTCCACTTTCACTTTCATCAAGAGGCTTTTTAGTTTCTCTTCACTTTCTGCCATAAGGGTGGTGTCATCTGCATATCTGAGGTTATTGATATTTCTCCCGGTAATCTTGATTCCAGCTTGTGCTTCTTCCAGCCCAGTGTTTCTCATGATGTACTCTGCATATAAGTTAAATAAGCAGGGTGACAATATACAGCCTTGATGGACTCCTTTTCCTATTTGGAACCAGTCTGTTGTTCCATGTCCAGTTCTAACTGTTGCTTCCTGACCTGCATATAGGTTTCTCAGGAGGCAGGTCAGGTGGTCTGGAATTTCCATCTCTTTCAAAATTTTCCACAGTTTATTGTGATCCACACAGTCAAAGGCTTTGGCATGGACACTTCAAATATGCATAAAGAGAGCCATCAGTGCAATGAACTCTGGCAAACCCAACACTCAGATTCAACACTTAAGATTTGCCATACTTGCTTTATCTGGCCCTTTTTTCTTTGCTGAAGCATTTTAAATCAAATTTCAGACATTGTATCATATCTTCCACACATATTTCGTGTTCAGTAGCAACTAAATGCCTGGTGCACTCACACTATCCCCTTGTTTCCTTTTCAAGGCCATTCAGAAAGGTTTTGTGATATTTTGTTGTGTTTTCTGGACTGGCTGTGTAGCGCAAACTGGTTTTTCCCTTTCTGTTCTACTCCCATAGAGATGCCCTGGACCATATGATCCAGGAAAATATGAATCAAGAAATGAGGCTGCATAATTTAAGAAGAATGCCCCCAAACTCACATACAAAATAATAATAATACAAGGATTTAAACTTATGGATATACAAATATAAAACAGAACTATCTTTTTTTTTTAACCAGTTAAATAGTGTGATTTTATTTTCTTTCCTTTTTTTATTTTTTATCAGCGAATACTTTACAATGTTGCATTGGTTTCTGCTGCACAATAATGAGAATGAGCCATAACCGCACATTTATCCCCTACCTCCTGAGCTCACCTCCCACTCCTCACCATCCCACCCCTCTAGGTCATCACAGAGCACCAGGCTGGGCTCCCGGTGTTATATAGCTGCTTCCCAAAACAGAACTACCTTTGAAAAAAAAAAAAACAAAAACTAAGTTGGGCAGAGTCTTTTGCCAAGTTGCTATTTCTTCTTGATCCCAGCATAATTCAGTGGTGGTAGCATCCTGGCTTTTATTTTTAAGTCATTTTGAATAGAAGGGAGATTGTTAAACCCAACCTCTAAGCTGTTGTATCTGAGGACCCTGCGTACTGAAATCATTGCTTCCACAATAGCTTCCTCCATCTCGGCAGTGGGAGAGTTAAACTGTTAGCCACACAAACCCTTACTTCTTGCTGTAGCATATGGCTAAGTGGGAATTTTTCTGTAGGTTCTTTATTATCCCACAGCCAATGTGAGATTAGCTTTACAAGTTGGGTTATAACCTTTACAGCTTCTATGTCGGGATCCGTTAACAAGATCATAAAGATCTTGCTAACAGATGAGGCCGACGTGCCCCGTGTTCAGCTCTGGTAATGACCAAATTGATTTTATCAGAGGTGTTTAAAAGGGCCATTTTAACTTTGCTATTGATTGCCTGACCTCTGCTGTGGGTGCTGGGGTCCGTATGTGTTCTCTCCCCATCTCACTCTTTTGTATGGAGCCTTCCGGTTTCTCCTCACCTGTGCAAAACATTTCCTGTGCTTTTAAACCATCTCATTTAGCACTTGCTTCACCATCTGTATTCCCCTTGTGCCCTCTGTACATTTCTGGAGGACTAAGCTTTGGGGTCACAGTTGGTAAACTAGACACATGGCTTTTGGGAGCCATCTTCATCCACTGAACAGATTTTCTTAAGATCCTCCTTTGTGCCAGGGACCATTCTAAGCACTGAAAAGCGCAGTGGTAAATCAAGAACACGAAGTTCCTGCCTGCAAGAGCTGACATTGTTGGAAAGGCACCCAACAATCATTTGATATACTGCCAGAAGAGAAATACTGTGAAGAAAGGTAAAAGCAAAGTGAAGAATGGGGCAGGGAACACAATTCTGGGTGAGCTGGTCAGGGTGCATCCTGGGAGGAAGTGGCCTGTGAGTGGAGATAGAAATGGTTGTGATGGAGGGGTCAGGAGGAAAACTGAACCAGGCAGAGGGAGTCATAAGCATAAAGGACTTAAGACCAGAGCAAGCTCAGTGCTTTAGAGAAAAATCCAAGAAGGCCAGTGTAGAGGAGTGACCTAGGCCAGGCAGAGGGTAGAGGACGTGAGGTGGAGAACCGGGTGGGCTGGGTCCTGGAAGACCTTATGAGCCATGGAAGGAATTTGAGCAGGAGACTTACATGCTCTTATTAATAGCTGAAAATTTCAGTCTGGCCTTAGTGACACTTCTCAGTGATGCTGGTGGTACTGCTGAGGTATCTTGTGCAACTGTGGGCAGACTCAGAGGCTACAGAGCTGAGCACTGTTCTCTGTTCCGCTTGTCATTGGTCAGTTGACTTGGAACTCATCACCTAATAGCTCTCAGGCCCTAAAGTTTCTGAGTCCTTATCCAGGGAGAGATACAGTTTCTTGAAACTCTTCTGGATCTAACATTTGGTGGTTCTAAACTGTAAATAAGAGTTACTTCATAATCAGATGTATTTCTTAGGATAAAGCCTAAAAACTGCTGTAGCAAAGAGACCCAAGAACACAGTGGCATCTGTGAGAAGGAGATTTGCTTCTCTCATCTGTGGGGTGTCAGCCAATGGAGGCTGCTAGGGAAGCCCAGCTCATGAGCTCCAGGGTCCTGCCTCCAAAGATGGCCCTTCCCCCATGGTTGGAGTTGGGTCATGGCCTCATGCAGGTTCCAGTCCATGTGAAGAGAGAGAGAGGAGATCTGGGTGAGCAGCTTCCTTCATTTCCTTTTAAGTGACATGGGCATTACACATCCAGTGCTTGAGGAGAACCTAGTATGGTGGCCGTGCCCAGCCCAAAGGGACTCTGGGAAATGCAATCTCTAACTGGCCCTCTGTTCACCCATCTCAAATGCACCTGCTGTGGAAGATCGCAGAATGGGTTTGAAGGGGTAGCAGGAAAACTGCCCTATCTTGTTTTAGGAAAATCCAGCGTATTGTCATGATTCCTTAAACTCTAAAAATTTTGTGGACCTTTGTATTAATTCCTGGAGCTGCTGTAACCAATTGCCACAGACTGGGTGGCTTAAAACAGCAGATATGTATTCTGTCACAGTTAGGGTTGCTGAAAGTCCAAAATCAGCAGGGGCATGCTCCTTCTGAAGGCTCTAGGGAAGAATTTCTGGAAGCTTCTGTTCCAGCTTCTGGTAGGTACTGGCAATCCTTAGCATGCTTTGCCTTGTAGCTACATCACTTCCATCTCTGCCTCCATCTTCACATGACCTTCTCTGTGTGTCTTCTGAGTCACTGGATCAAAATCCCCCTTTCTCTCTCTCTCTCTCTCTCTCTTTTTTTTTTTTTTAATTATTTATTTGGCTGCACTGGGTCTTAGTTGTGGATCTTCAATCTTATTTGCAGTGTGTGGGATCTAGTTTCCTGACCAGGGATATAACCCAGGCCCCCCCTGCATTGTTACTGTAGAGTCTTAGCCATGGGACCACCAGGGAAGTCCTCTCCTTTCTCTTACAAAGACAGCAGTCACTAGACTGAAGGCCCACCTTAATCGAATATGACCAAGAATATGTAATCTTGATTACATCTGTGTAAAGACCCAATTTCCAAATAAGGTCGCATTCATGTATTAGGACTTGACCATATCTTCTTGGGAGATATAGCTCAAGTCATTACAACCTTCTTAAGACTAGGGGGGAAAAAAGATGGAAGAAAGATGGAAGGATGGAGGGAGGAAGGCTGTGTAAAAAAATTCAGCAGAGAATAGCTGCGTTAACTGAGATCAAACAAATTATAACAAAGTATATCAGTCTCAAAAAGAACCCATAGTTTACTCTGAAGCATGGTGCCACCTTAATGCCTCAATCCAGGGTCATATAGGCCCTTTTTCCTTTCTTCTTCTATGGAGTCATTCCAGTGCATTGGTGTAAGATACCTAGTTTAGGTAATGGAATTCAGGAACTATCAACAGCTCTCAGCTTTGTGGTGTATACACTTTTGTTGATCATAGAAGCCCCACAAAGAAGATATTCTTACCTTCACCCCACAGATATTGAAACTGAAGCTCAGACTAAGAAACTCGCCTAAAGTGAAATGACTTCACTGATGATGGTGAAGCCAGGCTTGCAGCCTGGGTCCTTCTGTTGTCAAAGATCGATCACATTACACGGTGTTTGAATCCCAGAGACTCTCAGGGCATACTCACGAAAGGGCCACCTCTTACCTTGAGGAATTTGTGAACAGTGTCTGAGGTCACACCTGCTCTGCAGAGATCTCCACAAACTTATGGGGGCCTGAGTGTTAGAATGTGCTAACAGCACAGTCAGATACCCTTGGTGATCAGGATAAACAAAATCTCTATTAAATAGCTAAAGGATGCTTGTTTGCCCAGGAGTCAAGATTTGTTCAATATCAGAGTCCAAGTTTCTCCCTGCATTCTAGAACATTATGTAAAATACACTGAACTTAAAAAGTGTTATTTTTCAGAACTTCATCAGCATATTGATTGGTGATTTGATTACTACTTTACAAAGTCCAAATGACCCTTTAAAAATAAATTTATTTATTTAATTGTCTGTGTTGGGGTTTAGTTGCTCCTTGTCCTGTGGGATCTTAGTTCCTCGACCAAGCATCAACCCATCCTCCCCTGCATTGCAAGGTGGATTCTTAACCACTGGACCACCAGGAAAGTGAAGTCACTCAGTCGTGTCCGATTCTTTGCAACCCCATGGACTGTAGCCTACCAGGCTCCTCTGCCCATGGGATTTTCCAGGCAATAGTACTGGAGTGGATTGCCATTTCCTTCTCCAGGGGATCTTCCCGACCCAGGGATCGAACCCGGGTCTCCCGCGTTGTAGACAGACGCTTTACCGTCTGAGCCACCAGGGACCACCAGGGAAGTCCCTCAATTGACCCTTGAACAGCATGAGTTTGAACTGCAGGTCCACTTACAGGTAGATATTTTTCAATACTAAAGGCTGCAGTATTATGCAGTCCGGTGTTAGGTGAAACCATAGAAGTGGAGGAAGCACAGATATGGAGGGCTAACAGGGCCAACTATAAGTTATATGTGGTTTAACCCTGAGTTGTTCAAGGGTCAGATGTACTATGAGATTGCCCATCACCATGGGGCCTCCTATAGTTGCCAGCTATGCCATCACACATACACTAAAGGCTGCAGATAGAATTTCCTGTAATGTATAATACAATTAGTAGTTACCATAAGAAACTTGGTCTCCTACTGGTCTCAGAGAGGTGATGTTTGTGATACTAAAAACCAGTATTGTCACGTTTCCATTCATAGTTTCATTTTAATGTTGACTGTTCTTTATTATTAAAATTTTATTTGTGGGGCTTTATTATAGGTACTTTAGAAAAATATAAACAATGAAGATTAAATAATAATCATTGTTAATTTCTCCACTCAAAAATAACCAGTGTTATTAATTTTGTGTATATTTTTTAGTCTTTTTCTTAAGACATCTTTCTATGTGATTAAGTTTTCATTATTTTAATGATAGTAGGGTATTCCATTATGTAAACACACATTTTTTAAAGTTTAACTCATCATCTACTATTGACATTTGAGTTGTTCCCCCCTCATGTTTTACTAATGGAAACAATGTTGTGATGAAAATCCATACTTACTTCCTAAGCCTACATTTCCAGTAGTTGAATTGCCAGATGAAAAAGAAAAAAAAAAATTTTTCCTTGTTTCAGAGATGAGGAAACTGAGGCTCAAGAGAGATTAAGTATTTTGGCCAAACTCACACAGCTGGCAGGTGACAGAGCTTGACCTGGGATCCAGTTTTCTTGACTCCAAATCTCATATGGGAAAAGAGTTTCTGCGTCTACTCTAATAATGATCATACTCTACCAGTTCTGTGAATGCAAAGTATATGCCCTGGTGGCTGCTTCTTGAATTGTCACCTAGCAGTGGTCAATCCAGACAAACTGCCAAAAATTGTACTCAGAGGAGAAGAGAAAGGCTATGTAGTTGACTTAACTGGATTTTTCATCTTTCTTCAAGATGATGATAATGTTAACATTTTCAAAACCTTTATAGACTCTTGGTATCCTATATATTCAGGAATAACTGAAGCCATCTCTCCATTTCTGAATATTCATTTGATATCCTCATTGAATTCTGGAGTTTTTAGTTCTGAGAGTGGAGCTCCTTTCCTCCAGATTTAGAACCACATTCTCCTTGTTTCCACTTCATTAGATTCCCTCTCCTTTCTAGGTGAGTCAGCACATGAATAAACATGTGGAATTGTTTCCTCATCTGACATACCCAATATACCCTTGCTCTATCCACACTTCTCACAGTAGTAGCAAACTGGTTTGAGGTGGCTGCAGACCACGTGAGATTTCTTCCATCATTACTTGCCTTGACCTGATATGCTGACCACAAAACATGGTCCATGGAATATGATTATGTTAAGTATACAAAGACATACATAATATAGGAGAAGTATCCATATACAAGGACATAATATATGAGAAGCCTGACTTGCTTTGGGGCCCCAACTTCATCACCTTTGATGATGAAGCAACCAACTAACTCTGGTAGCTTCTAAATTGTGGGCTTTACAGCTGTGGCCATGAGTCTGACAGCATCCAGACAAGTCTCCTACAGACTGTACAAGTCAGTACTTGACCTGTTAGTGGCAAAGATAAGCAATTTCAACAGGTTTCATAGGCATATAAGGAAAGCATTTGCTGGGAAAGCATGGTAAAAGCTGCTGAATTTTACCTGCGTTGGATCATTCACTTATAAGCTAAAACTACTCAATTTCAGAAGGCTCAGCTGTAAGTGTTAACCGTTGTCCATTCATATCTCTGCCTAGAGCCAAGATCAAATTTAAGTCATCGGAGTAATATCTAATGGGTAGCTCCATTTTCAGGATAGAGACTTGATAAGAGGAAATAAGTTTGAAAGAATAAAGATTCCTATTATTCTTACTGTCCACTAGTACTAATCATACATTTGGCACCAGCAAGCCATAAGAGGAGAAATTACCCTCCTTAGGCATGGGCTTTTCATAATGCACTGAATGACCATCTCAAAGAGAGAAGACGGATGTTTCCCAAATACGTTTAGTCTCAAAATTTCTTTCTAGGAGAGACGATGGTCTCTTTATGTTACTTTCGCTGGGGGACCAGGAATAAGGTTTTGTCCTTGGAACTGTTTTGTCAAAGATAAAGGCAGGACTTGAAAGCAAGCATAACTCTGTCCTGCCTGCCCAAAATTAAAAGATATTTCTGGGCACATATGTCAGGAAATACGACCTAGAGATGAAGGGCAATAATAAGAATTTTTTTTAATTCAAAAAACAGGAAAAAAATTTCTCTTATTCATTCCCATAATCGTTTTTCAAACTAAACTGTCAATTTATGTGTGTGTGTGTGTGTATTGTAAAATGTACCTTGATTGGTAAAAGAACTGAAGTTTTATTATCAAAATTACTCAACCTGGGCTCAGATCTAACAGAAAAGAAACTTCACATTAAAGTATTATTTATTATCATAATTAGTATTTCTGCTGATTTTAAAGGCTTTTTAATGCAATTACAAAATGTTTGATTGTCGTAACATTGCTAACGCTTTGTTGCCTTCCTCATGTTGTCCTTGGTCCCCACAACCCTGGCGCATAATTTATTTCTCTTTTGAGTGAACCCTAAGCATTAGTGTCCATTAAGAAATTTTAAAACAAAGTCCAGAGATTACTTGGAGCACTTTCAGTAATATGTACTGATTATCATTAATAGCTCTTTTGTCCTAGGCAAGGACGTTGTTTTGTAATATCATTTTGTTTGGCCGAGACCTTCTCGGGCTGTGCTCCTGATCTGAATCCTATGTTGATTCTGCCCTCCTTAGTGTGGAATGGAACAAGCTCACTGGACAAGTCAGAATGGGTGACAGTGGGCCAGATGCCAGCACGACGTGATATGTTTTCTTTATGAAACAGTTGTTAGCCATTCAAAAAAAAATCCTACATGCTGGGCCTTGTTTCTTATTTCATGTTCTTATGCTACGTATAGATCGCTGTTTTAACTACCAGCTCCTTATGATGAGGAAGTGAAAGAGAAGTACAGGAGGGAGCAGGTGGACCAGACGATCTCAACCTTATCACAATGCTTGTTGATAATATGGCAGAAGGGAGCCCTAATTTTCCAGATTGTATTTTGAAAGTTCTGCCCGAGCTCTCAAATATTTATTTACCAGATTATCCACCCATTAAACAGCGGTGCTCTAATGGGCATTGCCTGAGTTCCCCACCCCCCTACCAGGGATTGTTCTCTGTTTATCCAGTGCAGAGTATCTGCAATTAAAAACATCTTTAGTAGGAAAGAGGCACTATACTGTGCATCCCATGTGAATTACAGTATTTAAGTCTTACTATAAACCTAGCACTGAGAATTTTATTCCCATTTTATGGATAAGAAAACAGAGGTTCAAGAGACATTAAGCCATTTTCCCAAGACCACAGCTTAAACAATAGGCATCTTATTTAACTCAGGCATCTCATGAGGAGGGATAATGAATATTGCAAAGGCCTTTGTATTTGCAGCCCTCCTTTTCTAGAAATAAAATCAAGAGTCAGTGTGCTGGGGTCACTGTAGACACATGAAACAAGCTGGCCCAGTAAAAATTTTGTAAATTATCTTTCAGCACCTCTTTTCCTCCCCACCATACACAGCCACTTGAAATAGGGAAACATTGATATATTTAAAAATAAAAAGAAGAAAATACAAATTCCACAATATCTTATTTTTTTTTTAATTGGAGTATACCTAGATAATATATTGAAAAGCAGAGACATTACTTTGCCAACAAAGGTCCGTCTAGTCAAGGCTATGGTTTTTCCTGTGGTCATGTATGGATGTGAGAGTTGGACTGTGAAGAAAGCTGAGCGCCGAAGAATTGATGCTTTTGAACTGTGGTGTTGGAGAAGACTCTTGAGAGTCCCTTGGACTGCAAGGAGATCCAACCAGTCCATCCTAAAGGAGATCAGTCCTGGGTGTTCTTTGGAAGGACTGATGCTGAGGCTGAAACTCCAATATTTTGGCCACCTCATGCGAAAAGTTGACTCACTGGAAAAGACCCTGATGCTGGGAGGGATTGGGGGCAGGAGGAGAAGGGGACGACAGAGGATGAGATGGCTGGATGGCATCACCGACTCAATGGACATGAGTTCGTGTAAACTCCAGGAATTGATGGACAGAGAGGCCTGGCGTGCTGTGATTCATGGGTCTCAAGCAGTCGGACATGACTGAGCAACTGAACTGAACTGAACTGAAGAGTTGATTTACAATGTTGTGTTTCAATTATACAGCAAAGTGATTCAGATATGTATAGATATATGTAGATATACATGTATATTTTTTCAAATTATTTTTATTATAGGTTATTTCAAGATATTGAATGTAGTTCCCTGTGCTAAACAGTAGGTCCTTGTTGTTTATCTCTTTTATATATGATAGCATATCTGTTATTTCAGCTATTTTTTGTTGTGTTTGCTTTTCCTTTTGTTTTTTATTCTAACACAGACCTTATCCATGTTGCGAATATCTCTATCTCAACAATTATTATCTCATCATGAGGGAGTCTCACAAATGCCAGTATGGTAATTGGCATGTCTGGAGAGGAGGAAAGATGCCATTTCTTACAAAAAAAAAAGTTAAACTTGATACCATTGCCTGGAAACCAAGAGACAATAAGAAGTCCATGGAGGAATTTAATTGGTCAAAGACTTGGCACCAAGGGGGTATATCGGATTTCATTCCTCGAGTACGCTGCTCCATGATAACTGTAACTCTGAAATTACTGATAACCATGACAGTGATGAATCTGTGGTATTTTCATGACATTTCCTTTTCATTACTCTGAAGTGTGGTCGGCTAAATAGAGTCAAGGAATCTTGCTGTATTAGAAGTTCTATTTCCAGTTTTTTAAGGAATCTCCACACTGTTCTCCATAGTGGCTGTACTAGTTTGCATTCCCACCAACAGTGTAAGAGGGTTCCCTTTTCTCGAAGATTTGGGAGAATGGCATTGAAACATGTATAATATCATGTATGAAATGAGTTACCAGTCCAGGTTCAATGCACAATACTGGATGCTTGGGGCTGGTGCACTGGGACGACCCAGAGGGATGGTATGGGGAGGGAGGAAGGAGGAGGGTTCAGGATGGGGAACACATGTATACCTGTGGCAGATTCATTTCAATATTTGGCAAAACTAATACAATTTTGTAAAGTTTAAAAATAAAATAAAATTAAAAAAAAAAAAAGAAGTTCTAGTTTGGGAAGAGTTGTTGTGGAGATTTTTTTTGCCCTTAGTTTTAAGGATATTAATTGGCAATTTAAAATTGTTATCACACTGTTAAGTTAGAAATTACTCTAAAGCATTACCTAGGGATGTTTTTCTCTCTCCCCCTCTCTCTTCTCTGTCTCTCTCTCTCTCTCACACACACACACACACGCACACATATAAAATGAGCAGGGTAAGATTATAAGGAGTCTCACAATTTTATCAAAAGGTACCATTTTTCTCTAGCCCAGATAATTTTAAAATATCACCCAAAAGAAGTGTATCTTTTCCTTATATAACCTTTTGTGGATACTGCCTTCTTTCTTCTTTGGTTTTTAAAGGTAAAAAGAAGAAAAGTTTCAGGGGGTTGCCTTTGATTGTGAGCTACATTAGATTTTTTTCGCAGTGAGAAATAGACCTGGCAGCCTGTTGCATAGAGGAAGTTTGGTTTGATAGCTTGAAAGCAGGGCAAGGAGTCACTGATCAAGACACTAGAAGGGAAATCAAGAAATCGTGTAGTTCAGCTATCTCATTCTACAGATGAAAAAACTAAGCCCCAGAGAAGTTAAATGACTTTCCCAAATCATCCAGCAAGGTCACTTTTGGCTCAGGGTGTATGAGTGGTCTGTGTTTAGAAAGTTAGTTCCAGGTTCCAGCCATCATTCTTCCACAACTCCATGAAGTCCCAATCTCTGTAGAGCGCATGCCTCTGCAGATCTCTGGGGAAGGATATTGCCGTCACTTCCCAGACGTTGGGAAGTGGATCAAAGCCTTCACAACATCTGGACTTGGTTTGACATGCTTTGGTGGTACTGATCCAAGTCCTTTGTCCACGCAGGCCAACTGCCCATGTGCAAGTATCTTCCCTTGATTTTAGAGAGTAAAATCCAGTGGAGTTTGGGGTCTAGAATAAGAGTCCGCTTACTTCTAGAAACTTAGTTCTCTGTCTTACGCTCATCAGATACACACTTTGAAGTCAGAGCCCTTGATCTGATAACCAGTATGAAACCCAGGATACCATAAGAAGCTAAGGCATAAATTTTGGTAGAACATTCTAATTCATCTTTGTTAAAGCAAGACTGTGTGGGTTGCCCATCCTTTATTGAAGTTAATAATTAACATTTATATCACACTTCCCACTATGTAAAGCTCTTTACACATTTTTATTTTATTTTGACTTTCACAACAGCCTTTTGAGTATTATTCTGATTATACGCAATTGTAGAGACCGGAGAAGTGAAGTAACTTGCCCAGGGTCTCTGCCAAGTGAAGAAAAGTGGATGGACTAAGAACCTAAGTTCAGGTCAGCTGGACTCCAAATCCAGTTATCTTAAAAGCTACCTTGGGACTTCCCTGGTGGTCCAGTGGTTAAGAATCTGCCTAGGGGACTTAGGTTCAATCCCTGGTCTAGGAACTAATGTCTCACATGCCAGAGGGCAATGATGGCTACACACAACAGCTACACAGCCCCTACATTCTGAAACCTGTGGGCCCAGCTAGAGAGAAGCCCACATGCCACAGCGAAAGGTCCCACAAACCACAACTAAGACCCAATGCAGCCAAAAATGAATAAATAATTTTTTTTAAGTTGCCTTTAAAAAGTCTATTCTTTTTCACTTCTAGGTTGAATTAGAGCTGTTTTTCTCTTAAACACTCATAATTTATCTTTAGAAAACCCAACTATCCTGGAATTCTTGATTGAGTCGCTGCTGGGAGCGTTAGGTTTGAAAAAGGCTTACCCCTTCCACCTGAGAACAAACATGGGCAACACAGATGGCCTTGATCTCAGGGATGATAAGCTCTATAGCAAGAAAGACAGGGATCTTGCAGCCTCTGAGGAAATGACAAGAAAGCAAAATGGAAGACCAGCCAACCCATTTAAGGGAGGGGGTGATGAAGAAATGGCTGCTGGTCAGAAGCCAGGGT
Source organism: Bos indicus x Bos taurus (assembly GCF_003369695.1). Lineage (NCBI taxonomy): Eukaryota > Metazoa > Chordata > Mammalia > Artiodactyla > Bovidae > Bos > Bos indicus x Bos taurus. Next base: position 43,347,972 of record NC_040085.1, read on the forward strand.
ACACAGGCCTCTCAAGGATTTATTTCACCCAAGCACTGGTGGGGCTTCGTGGCTTAGCTAAGGCTGGGGGACAGGGCCCTGTACATTTAAATTATTTATAGAGCTGATTGCTGAGTGATATGTTTTTGATGATAGCCATTCTGACCAGTGTGAAGTTATATTTCACTGTGATTTTGATATGCATTTCCCTGATGGTTACAATTTTGAGCATCTTTTCATATGCCTGTTGGCCATCTGCCTCTTCTCTTTAGAAAAATGTCTATTCAGGGCTTCTGCCCATTTTTAAATCGAGTTGTTTGCCTTTTTGATGTTGAATTGTATGAGCTGTTTACATATGTTAGATACTAACCCCTTATCAGTCGTATCATTTGCAGTGTTTTTTTCCCAGTAGGTAGGTTGTCTTTTCATTTTGTTGATGGTTTCCTTTCCTGTGCAAAAGCTTTTAAGTTCAGTTAGGTCCCATTTGTTTAGTTTTACTTTTATTTCCTTTGCTTTAGGAGACAGAGCCAAAAAGAATATTGCTACAATTTATGTAAAAGAGTGTTATGCCTATGTTTTCCTCTAGAAGTTTTATGGTTTCCAGTATTATATTTAGGTCTTTAATCCATTTTGAGTTTTAGTATATGTGTTAAGTGTTCTGATTTCATTCTTTTACATGTAGCTGTCCAGTTTTCCCAGTAATGCTTATGGAAGAGACTATCTTTTCCCCATTGTATATTATTGCCTTCTCTGTCATAGATTCCTTCACCATAGTGTGTGGGTTTATTTCTGAGCGTTTTATCCTGTTCCACTGATCTGTATATATTTTGTGTGTGTGCCTATACCATACTGTTATGATTACTGTAGCTTTATAGTATTTTCTGAAGTCACAGAGCATGATCCCTCCAATTCCATTTTTCTTTCTCAAGGTTTGGCTGTTTCAGTCTTTTGTGTTTCCATATAAGTTTTTAAATTATTTGTTCTAGTTCTATGAAAAATGTCATTGGTATTTTGATAGGGATTCCATTGAAATCTGTAGATTGCCTTGGGTAGTATGATCATTTTAACAATATTATTTTTTCCAGTCCAAGAACATCATATATCTTTCCATCATTTTGTGTCATCTTCAATATCTTTCATCAGTGTCTTATAGTTTTCAAGTACCAGTCTTTTACTTCCTTAGAGAGCTTTAAATACATACCATGGATTCACTTCCCACCAGATATTAACTTTCCACAGAAAATTTTTATTGTCTTCATTAAACTTTCCAGAGTTCACACATTTGTGCAATGAGAAGAACATTTTCTCCTTTTTCCCCACTTCTATGGAGTCAGTTACTTTGAAGTACTGGAGCTTCTATAGAGAAAAGACTACCGTAAGACATTAGTGTGATCACAGTTGTTTTTAAGGAGATAAGAAGTAAGGAATTCCATGAAATTTTCTGATTGTTTCTTTAAATTTGTCTTTTATTTGTTCAAATTGTTTCAGTTCATTTTCCTATCCTATGAAAACAGAATTTTGACTTCATAATGGCTCTTAAGTTAAAAACAAAGGAAAAGAAAATTAAGTGTTATACACAGTTCTGTCTCTATACTTAGGAGTTGTAATGCATTTTAAAAGATATTACTTATGTGAGAGGGATGTGTTTTTTAAGCGTTTCTCCATAAAAGTATATCTACTAATTTATTGGTATATTTTTCCTTGCTGTAATGAATATAATTTACACTTTATTTGTATAAGTTAGGGCTGCCAGATAAAATACAGGATGCTTAGTTACATTTGAATTTCAGATAAGTTATTAGTGTCTGAAATTTAAATGTAACCGGGAATCCTGTATTGTTTCTGCTAAATCTGGCAGCTCTTGTATAGATGTATCCCCCAGTTATTTATACTGATCACTAATTGGCAGTTTAAAAAAAAAAAAAAGGCTGAGTTTGTGCTGTTGCAGAAGTCATACTTTCTTCTGGAGACAGATATGAGAAGTTTTAGCTCTGTGCTATTCTGATCGCAAAGACCAAGCAGTTTTCCTGGAAAGATTTTCAAAATCTATTATCATTATAATCGTCATGAAAATATTTGATGAGAACACTGCATCACACTGTATAATAAATTTAAGTAGAAAAGTCAAAGCAGTGGTATTTTCATCAGGCCTTTGGATGTCAGGAAAAATTGTTCCACACTCAGCGAATATAGATAGGTGCGTTTGGGGCTGTGTTAAATCCAATTGTGTGAAGGTTCTGAATAATCAGGAGTGACAGCATAAGCACTTTCTCTTCAAAGTGATTTTTACAGAAAGCATTATTTCCTAAGGAAAGTACACATATAGCTCTCATAATGCTGAAAGAGCACTCATATATCAATTTATTGGTGCTGGCGTCATGAGCTGGAGTTGCAAATGGTATTCAGATTTTCAATTTGACTCCCTGTTGCTGTTGGGAGAAGGTCCCTTCCCATGAAAAAGCTTATTTCAAAAACTCCTAAAACCCTTTGGTTAGTTCCCATGTGAGAGAGTCTTTAAGACTCTTTGCAGAGGGTTTTAACTTCACTCTGCAAAGCCAACTCAAACACTATGAAAAACAATAGTTTCGTTTTCCTCAATAAAAAGGGGGGGAAAAAGAATTTGAGTTGGGCTATGTAATTTCAGCTTCCCTAAATAAGTCCTTTGGAAAGTTGTGGGAGGAACAAGTGTATGATTTTGGTCTTGGCGCACAACTTTGGCACTCACTTTTTTTTTTTTTAATGTCTACCATGGATTTTCACAACAGATTTCTTCCCTGTATGATACATCCCATAGCTAAGTAATAGGTCTGATGTGGGTGCCAAATTTTTCAATGAGGTTACTTTCTAGAGGAGGGTTAAATAGTTCTCTTAATAACTTAAAAGAAAAAAACACATTTAAGGTTTACCACATTTCTTAGTCACAGGCTAAATGTTTTCAAGAGTTTTATGACTTTGAGCCTATTTCGTCTTAAGAATATCCCCCAAGAAGAATGAAGCATACAGAATTAATAAGTGGAACACTTCTGAAATGGCAGTAGCACTGTTTTCACTGAAGGATGCGTTCACATTATCTTTCTGAGGTCCTCATGTGCTGAATCTTGCCCAGCTCCATTCCTCACCTGCTCTCTGTAGAGCAGCTTGGAAGCCTCAGGGGTGCTGACTCATGAATCCCTCGTGTTTTCACGTGGTTTGTGTGCATTCTGCTGCCATTTGCAGAAGTAGCGTTCATCCCGCTTCTGACTTTAATGAGTACAGACAGAGAGGTCCACTTTGTGGATGTATTTTCCCTCCCCATTAAATGCTATGCTTCATGTAAGCAGCAAGAGTCATTTTCATTAAAAAGTAAACATGAAATCAATGGCCAGAGCAAATTAATTGCTCCGTGGCTCGGTTCATCTTGTCTGAGTAAGTTGGCATCACTCTCAAATATTTCCCTTCAATCTTTCCCACTTTACCTATAAACGTGATCATCTTCCCTTTTTAAAATCAAAAATAAGAGTCTTCCCTCACTGTTTAATCACTGTCTATGCTGCTATTTTTTTTTTTTTTTTAACCACAGAATCTCTTAAGCCAGTAGGCAATGCTTGCTGGCCCCATGGTGAATGATTTCATTACGCTGGGGTAGATCCCGTGATGTTGTAGGTGAAATGAGAACTCATCTTCCCTCTCCATCCCCATCTGAACAAAATGTATTTCAGAGTACACTGGGAAGGATGTATGTTCTAAGAAATACACATAGGCCGCTTTCTCACGCTTGTCCTTGTTTCTTCTCTTCTAGGTATCTCAGTAACAAAGAAGACACATACATGTAAGTAATGCATCTTTTTTTCTTGTCCAAAGTTTTCTGCAGAATTGGAATTCGCATATGTCTGGCTGCTGTGGCCCTTCCAAGTATAAACTAATGTTTCAACTGTGATCCATGGTCAGTACAGGTCATACTTCTCTACCTGTAGTGGTTGGAAGTGGTACATCTCCACCTGTGTGTACTGAGTGTGTGTTAAACAGGGTCTAGGCGTAGTGTGATACATTCTAGCAATTCAAGGCATTCATCTGTAGAAAAACCATACAGTCTAGCCGGGAGGATCAATTAATTACTTACTGGTCACCCTTCCTCTGGATCCTTCTTAGAGGAGTCGGTATGTTTCTAGGAAACATCACCTTGATTTCTTTTAAACCTGGGTTTCCTTTTCCTCACCATTCACGACGTAGGTTGTTTTGTACTTGTGTCTGTGGAGCAGAGATACTGACCAGGAATCTGGGTGCTGCCGGTTGACCCTGAGTGTGGCCTTTGTGGGCCCTGGTAAATCGCATGGGTAGTTTGATGTGGAAACGTGTGCTGAATTTACCCTCTGTATTCATTCCCACCTCTCAGGTTCAACTGCTTTCATCAATTGCCTTCATTCGAACTCCACCCTAAGTTTGCAAACTCACGTCAATGTAAAGTGTTGTGATTTGCATTCTGAGCAAATTTGACTGTGCCTTGAACCTCAGGATGAAATCAATAACGTCATTGATGGCAGGCAGTCAACTTTCGCTGTACTCGACCAGCATATTATTTAGACTTCGAATTAAGAGTGTCATTAGAATTTGATAACGATTTTAGACCACAGATACGTGCTACCTATGAGATATGTTTGGGCATCCTTCTAAGGCAAGCAATGGAGATACTTATGGCACAATCTAGGGCCGACAGAGATGTGTCCTCCAATTTTTCCTATGTATGCTTTGAAAAGTTTTGATTTTATGTGAACCATTTGGAGGGGAAAAAAAGTCTGTGTACCATCAAAGTAGTTTATCTTGTGCCTCGGTTGATTCTTAAAATCTGCTCTTGGATTTGTCTGTCTGTCTATCTGTATTTGTAGAAAACAAACATAAAAAGCAAAAAAAGCACAAAAGCCAACAACCCCACCCAGTTTGATGGTTGCCTGACTCTTAGGTCCCAGTCCTGCAGTCTCTCCACGTGGCTCTCCCGTGGGCTCCAGTGGAACGTGAGTTTGAGGATAGAGCGAAGTTCAGGCCCGTAATGGACACATGCTCAGGACAGCACCTCATCTCTCAATGCACAGTTCCAGCTGGCTGTCCCTCCACCAGGATAGTCTGTGGCCCTTAGTTTTTTGGGGGTTGTTTTGTCGTCGTCGTTGTTGTTGTTCTTGCTGTTGTCGGTGCATAATTGAGCTCATGATGACTGAGAGATTGACAGTGCAGGAGACTGAAGTCCTCTGTATATCCGCAGGGCAGGCATGGTACAGAGCGCTTCCTTGCACAGCCTTGCCCATGAGCTCGTCCCTGGCCTGGTGGGACCCACTCTAGAGGTGGTAAGTAATTCAGTCTTTCTGCTAGCTCAGTCCTGGGCCTCTCCCGAACAGGGGCGGATGATTGTGCCTACTATTGATGGCGGTTTGGGGTATGGACTCCTGGCCACCTGGCAATATACAGAAAGCCGCTGACTGTTTGCATTATGACTTGGCTCCTGGAGAAGCGAACAAAACCACTAGTTGAACTCCATTGGATTCAATGAATAGGACAGAGACCAGAGATGTTACTTAACATAAAGACCATCTATCCATAAGGACCTTCAAGGAACTATCATCCCTAAGAATAATTTCATTGGCCTGTTGCAGAAATAATAACCTGTGGTTGGATTGAAATTCATGGAAGGATTTGGGTGACAGCATGAGAGTTGTAGCTAGTGAGAAAAGGTCGCACTTCAGGCAATGTAACAGATTGGTCTTTCAATGGAGGCTTACTGAACTCTATCAGATATACCTGCTTGAAAACAAAATCAAGATATAGCCAGAGTGGGTAGATTTTGAGTGCCTTTCTAAGTATGAAAATCAGCAGGAAAATTCTTAGGGATTAAGCATAATGTAAATGTAGAAAGATTTCATACGTCCTTTATTGTGTAGCTTCGATATTACATTTATAAGAACGATTTAGATTGGAAATCATCTTGGTTTTTTTTGGTTGATGTTTACTTTCATGATGTGGAGACAGGGCCCAAGATAAAATGTCCCAATGACAAGCTGGGAAGAATAGCATCTGAATAGACAGTTGACACAAAACTTTGCACATGCCAAGGAGAAATTGAACTGTCCAAGTTGCATGTTAGTGAAGTCTTCTATGACACTTAAACATGGAGATTGTTTTTGTCACTAAGCTTAGCAGACAGACCATCATATTTCTGATCTTAGTGTCTCTACAGGTCCTGCAAGTTGTGAGGAGGAAAACAAATCAGTTCTTCCTCTAATAACCATCACCCAAATGACTTCTTTAGCATCTGTCCGATTTTTCTTGAAAACTGAACTTTCCCAACTTGCTGATCAGTTTTCTTAAGATGTTAAATTCCAGCTCCTCCTAAATCATCTTGACATCTATTCTTCAAAAGTTTCACTCTCAGGGAAGTGTGAATTCATTTTTCGGACTGTCTCGAGACTTCTACTTTTAGCCAGGGTTTGGCAAACTTCGGTCAAGGCTTGACTGTATAATCACCCATAGCTGAAGTCACCTCCCATTAGCAGTTTCAACCTGAATTTCCTAACTGCCCTCACAGAGAGATTGTTCCACTTACAAATTAACATGTACAGTTGCAGAATATATTATCAGACCTGAGTGTCAGCTCACAGGTACACCAGTCAGAGGTGTAAGAACTACAAAATGAACCTGAATAGTTGTGACACTTGATCACATTTTAGGCCACCTTGTTATCTGGAAAGTACAGGTATTGCTTCTTTAAAAAAAAAAAAAAGTGTTTGGGGTGAGTTAAGCCATAAATTCCCAGGAAAAGAGATCTGTTGGCCTCACAGAAATCCATAAGCATGGTCTTTGGAGACCACTGATCCTCGGTTCCTGGGACAGCACCATCAGTGTCATTAGCTTTACTTGGCAGGTGAGGAAAGGCCAAGTTTGGGGGCTTCTGCTATGAAGTCATCATGACAGATCAAGGAATTCTTATGCTTTCGATGTTCTTTGCTTGTCAACAGGAAGTGTTCCTGATGGGTTTTGGTGTGTGAACATAAAAGGGAGTTTTTATTTGTGGGATAGGGGTGTCCTCGAGAAATTTTACCGAGGTGTAGAATTTAATTTTCATGGTTGATTATATAGCACCTGTATTTGGTTGGACACGTCCAAGATTGCTTTAGCTTCGGTGATTCACAAGTTTGTTCTGGTCTCTTTCCTGCTGAAATAGTACTATGTGGATAAATATGTTTTTTCTTGGAATCCACTGCTGTCTTTGTTTTTATTATTTGCCAAGGACAACTGTTCATTTGCTCCTGACTTTTTAATCTAATTCTGCATGGGTAGTTCTGCATTCACTAAAATGTTAGAAGACGACATATAATGAGATGAAAAAGTGAAAAATACAACAGATAATAATCTTAGCTATTTCCAGCTACTAGGGAGTTTACCATCATTGTCATCATCTTAGGGAATATAACATCTAGTCGCCACAGTGTAGACCAGAGAGATACCTGGTTGGCTCCTGGATTGCCTCCAGAGTGTCAATAGACCATCATCACTTCCTCCTGTTCTCATCCTTGTTTATATTCTTTATTCTTTTTTTAGAGATTTTTGTTTATTGAAGTATAGTTGAGTCACAATAATGTGTTATTTCAGGTGTACAGCACAGAGTGATTCAGATACATAGGGAGGTAGATAGATAGATAGATCTTTTTCAGATTCTTATCCCTTATACATTATTATAAAATATTGAGTACAGTTCCCTACTCTGTGCTATATAGTAGGTTCTTGTTGGTTATCTATTTTATATATAGTAGTGTATATATATATATTAACCCCAACACCCTAATTTATATTCCTAAATCATATCCCTTATATTTCTTGTTTAAGTCTCTTCTCCTTGCTTTCTTCCACACTCAGGGACTTCCAGACATTCAAAAATTACAAGTTACTCAGTAAGCAATCAAGAAAATTTGTCAGTGTAGTCCCACTGAGAATCAGTTTTACCTAGTAAATAAAAATAGAATATGCTTCTGAACCTTCTGGAACTTTGCATTTTAACCCAAATAACCATCAAAAGTGAATTTAGTACATTTGCAAATGTTTGGTTGCATCAGACTAACACCTAAGATTTCTTTGGAGGGAATGATGCTAAAGCTGAAACTCCAGTACTTTGGCCACCTCATGTGAAGAGTTGACTCATTGGAAAAGTCTCTGATGCTGGGAGGGATTGGGGGCAGGAGGAGAAGGGGACAACAGAGGATGAGATGGCTGGATGGCATCACTGACTCGATGGACGTGAGTCTGAGTGAACTCTGGGAGTTGGTGATGGACAGGGAGGGCTGGCATGCTGCGATTCATGGGGTCACAAAGAGTCGGACACAACTGAGCAACTGAACTGAACTGAACACCTAAGATAAAAAAATTAAAGCACTGTGTTATTTATAAATAGATTTTAGTTCTTAAAAGTAAAAATATTTTAGTACAAATCAGAATATTTCTTTGACAACTAACTCTTTTGTATCTTTAAAGAAAAAAAACTATTTACATTAACCAAGCAAACTTGGTTAATGTATTCACTTCTTACCCCTAGAGACTTGGCTTTAAATTTGACTTAGAGAAAATTAGTTTTGAGGCCTCAGCCTCCTCTCCATGGATATTTGCTGATATCGCAAAGTGAACCCAACAGTCTGTCACGGTTGTTGCTGTTTACTCAGGAGGTCTGAGAACTAGACTCGCCTTATTTTCTTGTTTTCTTTTCCTTTCCTTGAGGCCATTCCTTTTGGTTGTAGACTCTTAGCAACCCCAAACTTGGGGCTCACCCACAGTGTTTTCACAGTCCAGGAAAACTCAAGAACCATTCTTGGCAAAGTGAATGGAAGGTGCTTTGGTTGTATAGTTAATTGGTTGCTGTGACAACCAATGTGAGTCATGGTGTGACTCACAGCAATTATAATTTCAATTGCTGGCTGGATGTTTCATTAGGACAGACCTGAGAAGAAGCCACACTGAAGTTCTTTCAGTCGGCTTTCATCCAGCTCTCATCCACGCATTGACCAACAGCCACAAACTAGTGCTCACGTAGTTGCCAGAAGTTTCATTTCTTAGCTTGCTGAGACCACTAACCATCCCAGACACTAAGTTTGCTACTGATGGAGCATGACCAAAATACAAGTGCTGGCCTCTTTAGAGGGCTACTCAATGGACAATTGTTTATTAAGGATTTACTATGTACTGACAGATTCTTTGACCCCAAGGAGCTTACACACTTAGTTCAAGATTGGGACTGCAGGAAAGTGTGAACACATAATCACAGGAAATAATCTGAAAATACAAAGGCTAAGTGTACAGTTTCCAGAAGTTTCAGCTCATAACTGGAAAGCAGATTAAGCCAGAAAAGTGAGAGAGGAGAAAAGAATTAGGAGACCTCCAGGATTCTGACACTGTGACCCAAGCATACAGTAGCAATGAAGGGAGCAGTGAATATTTAACCCTGGATGCTAAAAATGACTCTTGCTCCTCCTCCTCTCCCCCTATTCTCACCCAGAGGAATACCTACTTTGTTCCTTCAAGATCAGTTAAGCCAAGGAAGTAAAAATCCCCCGAACCGTCTGGAGACGTTTGCCTTGTTTAGACTCAGCCTGACTGTCTAGAGCCAAGCTCTTTGAACTATATAGGATTCCTCTGTCTCATCATATTAAGATATAAATGGATCACATTTGGCCCTGCCAGTCAGTTCTTCCAAGGTGGGAGATTTACATAGTCTAAAAATCTACCATTCATGGTGGGGATCTGTGAATTCCATTAAAAATCTGAGTCTTTAGCTAAGTGTTTCCATCAGAGCATCCAACTGGTTCATATTGGCTGTTTATGGACCTCAGATTTGTGAACTGAATTTGGACAAAAAGTATTTGTGTTCTCATTTCAGAACATAGGTTCAAAAGGGTGAATTGAGATGAGTGGATAGCTCATAGGGTGAATAGCTCTTTTAAAGTCCATGGTCACAAGACTTCCCTGGTGGGCCAGTGGTTAAGACTCTGCGCTTCCAATGCGGGGGATGTGGGTTTGATACCTGGTCAGAGAACTAAGATTTCACATGCCACGTGGCATGGCCAAAAACAAAATTATGACCAGTGCTAGAAAATAAAAATGCTTAGCCTATCAAGTACTGGTGTCTACTTGATGGATTTCTTGTACATTTAATGAAACTCTTGTACATGATTGCGCTGATCGTTAAAGAAGAGCTGTGTGTCTTTTCAGGATTTTGTGTTACTTCAAGTTCAGTAATAATAGTAGTAACAGTGGTGATAGAAATGGTGAAGGTTCCAGTAGGTGCTGTGGTAGCAACAGGAGCTATCACTTACTAAGCGGTTCTGATATTCCAGGCATTATGTTCGGTGCTTTACATGAATTATCTCATTTAATCTCATTGGCCCCATGAGCTTTGTCCTACGTGTACCCCCAAGTTGAGATGAGAAAATTTGTCTGAGAGATCAGTCACTTAACTTAGAGAAGTGAGACAACTTGCAAATTCATTCATCTAGCTGGAAATGGGCAGAGCCAGGACTCGGAATAGATTGACTCCTTGCACGCACATGAGTGCCACATTGTTATCTCCAATATCGGCATTGGGTAATCACCACGGAGCACTTGCTAAGTGCTAGATGCTTTTCTAAACAATCTGTGTGTGTTGTTTCATTCCATCTTTCCCATAATCTTGTGGGCAAGGTATTGCTACTATCCCCCCTCTACAGGTGAAAACTGAGGCCCAGGGTTCTACAACCAGCTGGTGTGTGGTTTAAGCCAGGGTTTAAGCCAACCCACAGAACCACAAAGTGAAGTAAAGAACTTCATTCCTTAGATTGATCGTTTCACTCAAAAATATAGGAAGAAAGTCAAGTATAATAGTCATTCCTACAAAGGACTCAGATTTTCTTTTACTTTATAACTGTTTTGCCTATAAAGACTTCTAACCTTGGTGAATCAACTGATTACAAAAAAAGGATATGTTATTCCCACTATATGAAAAAGTTAATTTAAACCAATTGAACTAAAATGATCATTATTTATCTTTTTTTTCAAAGGAAACTGAGTTTAATTATTATTGCACATGTTTGGGTATTCTGTTTATGAACCAGGTCTGTATGATGACTAATAATATAAATACATTATTACTTATTTTTTAACAACCTAATCTCATTCATCAAAGAACAAACCTCCATTTAATACCACTATTCATACACCTCAACTGATTCCATGATAAAATGATAGTTTAAAATGGTTATTTTTGCTTCTAAGATAGTCATGCTCCTTGCACTAGCAGTAATATGTATTTCTGACAGCAGGAACCTGTTTTCTGCTGCAACAAAACCTTTAACAGTTATTTACGGCATTTATAAGAAAATTGCACGTTAGCATTCTTTTGTCAGATCAGCTTGATAATTCATGTACAACTATCATTGCCACTAAGAGGTAGAACAATTCAGGATACTGTGGTTTCCCTAAACCTAACCAAAAACAAACAAAACCATGAAAGCTAAAAGTTCCTTAGGGAACTGAAATGTATATCAAAGGGATGTGTAGGAGAATTAAACATCTGGGTTTCAAGTATGCCTGAGAGTACCTGAATTTCGGATTGGGTTTGCAGTCATACCAGCTTCTCTCTTTATTGAGATCTGCACCCAAAGGATTAAAAAGAAGCACAGATATTATCAAAGTGTCTGAAATATGAAGAAAGTTACTGTCTACATGAACTTAATGAATTACACAAAAAAATTGCACACTAGGTCTATCAAATGTACTTGCAGGAAGTTAGTGAATTCAGTCACATGGTCCTTTTGATTATAATTGATGTTTATAACTACACAAATGATGACTAAGTTTTTCATTTCCACACTATTCAATTACCCTTTTTCCTGTGACTGCTAGAGTTTCCTCACAGTTCTCCACCCACTTCACCTCCACCTCTGGGTACACATTATTCCTATGTAGGATCGATAGCTCTGTATGTCTTGTTTTGCTTTGTTGAAATTGTAGGCATGGATTTTAGCCCCTCATGTCTTAAATGCTTAACCGTCAAGCATAAATTAGAGGGCATATTGAAGAAAAAGAGCAGAAACGGCAAGAATGTGCAAGATTCAGGTTTCGATTCAGAGAGACTTAATCCATACATCTTTTACTTTAATCATCTTGTTTTGGAGGAGAGAAGGAGGAGACTCTATGGTGGATGATCCAGACTGGAATCTAAGGAGGGAAGGCTAGAAAGCAGACCACAGCCAATCCCTGTACCAAATGCAGGTAGTCGGGAGTCAGAAAGATTTTATTAGCTTAATATTCCTAACACCTACTCTGTGTGTGGCAGTGTGTTAGGCACAGCATAAAACAGAAAGTTTTAACTCTTAATCCTCACTCTCCAGTAGTTTAGTCTACATCTGAGTAGAAAGGACACTTGAGGAACTTTTAGTAATGAAGAAGTTGCAGAAGAATGCAGGGCTGTGATTCAATGGGATTGTCTGTCTGAGTAGGCAACCCAGGTGGGGAGCTGAACTGGATCAGCTGGAAGAGTAGTGAGTAGCTAGAAGATCAGCTGGAAGGTAGATTGATGGAGGACTTGGGGTGGGTGGTTGTATAAACCTATCCGACTAGAGTAGAGTATTAACAAGAAAAAGAGAGGATGTAGAGAACAGAGATAAGATTTTAGCTTTATCTCATAACCAGTGGGAAGCCATGAAATGGGTGTGAAAAGCACAGTGACCTGTAAACAATGTTTTTATTGCTGTCATTTAGTGAGTATCATAGGAATCACACATTCCATACTTCAATCCCTTTTCTGAACTCCAACAAAATTCTTAGCCTCAGATGGAGGTTCTTTTCTGGTCTTTCCTCTGATCACCTGTGTAAAAAAAGTGCTTATTGAGCAGGAAAGATTTAGTCCAAAAAGAGAAGGCTGTTCTAATTATTAAAGAAAAAGTGTTTCATTTTTTTTCTCTCCATCTTCCCAGTTTGAAGGTCTAATTTTAAGACCAATGCTTGCCATTTCATTAAAATCAGAGGAATGAAGCAAACAGTGAAACCTGAAAAATACATATACACTTTCAATTATGTGGCTAATGTTTCTTTTTGCTTTCTTTCATTCGTACTGCTAATTGGCTGAGGCAACTGTAAGAGCCCATATCTTTCCAACCCTTTTCAACTCAGCCACACAGAGCTTTCTAAAAATTTGAACCCTACATTCCCAATCTTGCTCACTCCTTACATAGACAAAGTAAATAGCCTTATTATTTTTCATAAACACAAAGAATTATTTCCCTCACATGACTGCACAGTACAGTTCAAAGCTAGCTAATGATATGTCCTTTTCTCTTTGTTATTCTTTCTTAATTTCACAAGAATGGGTTTCTATTGTTACACTTAACACTGAGGTTCAGATGTAGCATTCTATTGGCTGCACGTTCAGAAAAGTCTTCAGTATATAATGAACCATCTCACGGTAATTTATCTGTCTCTCTTCACTGTGTCTTTTTGCATCGACAAAACTGAAAATTCACTTTCCCTCACCAAGTTGGGGCATCGAGATAATTGATTGTTACCAGTCTCTGCTGTTCGTAGACAGGATAACACCAGTGCCTCTAGAGAACAGGTGAAAACTAAACTCTGTCCCCCGAGGCCAATGAAATAGCTGTTTGGTCCCTTGTGTGAAACTTCCTAATAACTTAACTGGGCAGCCTCTGGGTCCCTGGAGGCCTTCTCCACAAGAGTATTCCCTCTCTTTGTTAAGATTGCTTATTAAAAATGATTTTATAATGAAGTTGCCTCAAATAGCAGCTCTTTTCCTGGTTGTCCTTGAAGCTGTGGTGAAGAATCTCAGAGACAACTGTCTAGGGTTTTCCTCCTTGTTAAAAACTTCTCTCTCACCACTGTTACTCTTGATTTTTAAGGAGACAAAGTCTAACTGACACAAGTCCCTCTCCAGTTGATTATGTCGCTTAAAATCCTGTCCAAGGCATTATTGCCAGTTGAGCTTGTCATTCGGGCTCAGACATCGAATTGATCAACATGGATGGAGGATATTTAAGTCTGCTGTGGGAGCAAGGCTGTCGGGTTTCCCTTGGAAAACCGCACCGAAGGAATGTGACTGCTAACTCTGCCCCAATGCCATCAAAACCATGATGTCTAATTATTTTATTTCTCTGGTCCTAGGTGTCTATCTGCAGACTAACCATTTTCCTGCCACAAGGGACTGTCGTGAAGGGGAATCAAAATAAAAAATTAGTGTTGCTTTCTTTGCTACCCATGTATTGTATAAATTCAAAGGTTTTCTGTAAATGTAGGCTATTAGGAGAAAAATCACTTGGTGGTTCACATCATCAGCTTGGCTTTCTGGCTTGAAAGAGCTTTGATGAACTGGTATATATCATGTGAGCAATGATAATGCAGTTGTCAGGAAGGCTCACCATAGGAAATGTGTTCCTCAGACTTGGTCTCCCAGTGGCCAGGTGCTCAGGAAACAACAGACCGTATAAAGCTGTTAGTGACAGATTCCACTTGAAATAGTTTTCTAACTTTAAGGCTTGTCAGGCAGTAAATCTGCAGAGCAAGGTTCTCAAGATGTGGCTTGGCACCCCTCTCGCTTTGCTATGTGAATAGAGGAGAGCACCAGTAATAAGAAGGACTGTTGTAATTCTCTTAGTGGGGATGTCAGCCTTGTGGTGCTAGGATCATGTGCTAAGAGCATGCCATCGCTGGGACTTCCCTGGTGGTCCAGTAGTTAAGAAGCTGCCTGGCAATGCAGGGGAGGTGGGTTTGATCCCTGGTCAAGGAACTGAGATCCCACATGCCACAGAGTAACTGAGCCCTCATGCCATAACTACAGAGCTCGTGTGCCACAACTAGAGTCCTTGCACCACAACGAAAGATCCAGCTTGCTGCAACTAAGACCCCATGCAGCCAAATAAATGAATACATAAATATTTTTTTAAAAAGAAGAAAGAACGTGCCTTGGCTGAATTCTGTTCTCTGAGACCAGATAGATTAGAAAATACAACCTTTACATTCAGCAGATTGTACTCCCTCCTCTCCCAAATAAAAAGAAAAGAAAAAGAAAAACTTTGGGATTCCACTGTCAGCAGGATCTTATTCCACCTCCTTAACCTTTGGGGCGCTCTGTTGCCTGAGGAATCGAAACTATCAATACTTAGTATGGGAAACAAGGCCCTTCACAATCTGGTGTTAATCTTTCCACTGCTCTCTCCCTGGCTGTGCTGGCAGTTTTTGCCACTACCCATGACTAGTTCCTAGATGACTCTGTGCACGGGTACACCTCAGTGCCTTTGCTTCTGTTGCACCTTGTTTGTCCAGGAATGGCCTTCACCGAATTCTATGCCTATGGAAGTCTTACTGCTCCACCAAAGGCCAGTGCAAATAGCAACATCTGTGCAAAGCCTTCTCTGATCCCACCTTGCTAAATTAATTTAACAGCTCCTGTGCCCCCAGGGAACATTGTTAAGGTGACACTATAGAAAATGTACTGTAGATTAGTTGTAGTTCTGTAGTTTTTTCTCACTAGATATGCTTTAATTATCCTGGTGTATCTTGGTCTTAGCAGAGTTATTGGTATTTACCATGTGCTCCATTGATTTCTGTAGACTTTATATTTTTTTTAAGATTTTTTTTTTTTTTTTTTGGTGTGAACCATTTTTTAGAGTCTTTATTGAATTTGTTACAATATTGTTTCTGTTTTATGTTTTGGATTTTGGATTTTGGATGCCAAGGCACATGGGATCTTAGCTCCCCAACCAGGGATCAAACCCACACTCCTTGCATTGGAAGTTGAAGTCTTAACCACTGGACTGTAAGCAAAGTCCTTTCTGTAGACTTAAATGTGTGTGTGTGTGTGTGTGTGTACATACAATTTTAGACCACTCTTCTTACGCATTTGATTATAGGAAAAAATAATCTTTTCCTTGTTAACAGCTATAAGGGAGAACAGATATTTATTATTTGAAATGATACTGTGAGATTTGTACTATATTACTTTGGAAACCAATATTAGAACTCAAAGGGCTTCTTAATGTCTGACAATTTACTAGATATATTCTGAGTCTCAGTTTCAAGACTGCTTGCTTGCTTTTTTTTTTTAATTGATCAAATTTCTCTGTTTTATTTTCTTTTAATTTTTTAAATTGAAGTATAGTTGATTTATATGACTGCTTGCCTTGAGGTTTCCATTAGGAGTTTGTAAGATTTAAGCCAAAATCTCATCCAGAAAATTTTAAAATATTCATATAGTATGTAAAGATTCAGAGTGTGTTATTTTTTGGAGTGACCTTTTTGACACTGTTTGCATTATCCACACAAGATTTTATAAACCAGATCATCAAATCTATAGAGTAAAAAGAAAAGAGACATTTTCAGTTACCATTGGCATCTATTGAAATGCAAAGGAGAAAGCTACCTACTAGAAAAGAGAATTGGCTGATCTTCCCAAGAATGGAGACTATGTTCTATCAAGGGAAATATCCTGGATCTGTCTGGTCTCTAGAGGAAAAAGCGATCTAGATTTGTTAAACAATTTAGGAAATATATGTTCTGATAATCCTAGATTACTTACTGAATCTTAAAGTTAATTCTGGAAAGAAATGACATTTATTTTTCAAGGTCAGAACATGTGACATTGCTGTGTCTGTCTGGTCTGGAATGTTTAAGTGTGTTTCCTTAACTTAGCAGGGACCATTGATTTCAAAACCGTTGTCCACTTGGTAAGTAGCTGCACACAACCATGATTTCTGTCTGCTATTCCTTGGAACCCTCTGTTTTTCAAGGTTTATGTGCAGCTTCCTCCCCAGCTTTGTTTGTAACTTTTACTTGAGCCAAAACATCAGGAGCAAGATTATCCCCTGCAGTATCAATTCCTTGAGTGGAAACCTTGCTTATAAATGAAAGGATGAGATGTGACCCAATAAAAGAATCTATTTTAATTTTAATTTATTTCCTGATGGCCTTTTATGCCTCCTTAGGCGATGACCTAACCAATTCCACCTTAACACTGATTTTTTTCTTTCTTCCAAGGTCAAAAAGCACTTTGGGATGATTATACTCAGAGAATGAAGGTTCTTTGCCTCTAATGTAAAGTCCATCCCTTCATATGAAATCTAAATCCAAGTTTTCTCAGCTTCACAATAATTCTTTTGTTTTGCATCTGTTAACAAGCTGAGTGACAACAGGATGGACCTAGGAGATTTTTAGGGACTTGAAGTTGTTTTTTCATAGAAGCGTCATCTCTGGTAGCCTCTTTCGTCCCTTTCCTTTCTCAGATGGGAGGGTTTGTTGTTGTTGTTTTTAATTGGAGGATAATTACTTTAAAATATTGTGATGATTTTTGTCATACATCAACATGAATCCGCCACAGGTATACCTGTGTCCCCCCATCCTGAACCCCCCTCCCACCTCCCTTCCCACCCTATCCTTCTGAGTTGTCCCACAGCACCGACTTTATGCACCCTGCTTCATGCATTGAACTTGCACTGGTAGATGGGGGTTTGTAATAACACAGGGAGAGGGACTATCTTCATTTCATGCTGCAATTTCACACAGCAAAGTGCAATCAAAGTAGAAACTGTCCTAAAAGGCAACTGAACCTATGGTTTTACAGACTGGAAAAGGAAAAGGTGTTATGCCTTCATGCATACACACCACCATCCCTCTGCCAAAAAAAAAAGAGTTCTGACTGATACCTCTAAATCAAAGAACTTTCCATGGCCTGATTTGTGGAAGTTACCTAATCCTGTGTATAATTGGGGTGATTTGAGAGATGGGAAAATGTTCTCATTTTCATTATGGGAGCCACTGGGGGACAGTATCACTTAAAAGACTATGTTTTTATTGCCCTAAATTGCTTTACCTGAGGTTCTATTGATGTGCTTCTCTTAAGTTAGATTTCTAATGAATAAAATGACCAATATGGGTCCCATTCTCACAGATTCTCCTAGTGCTTAAGCTCCTCTTTAATGGCCGATCTGTTCCAGAGCCTCACTTATAGGGAAGAACTCTGAACAGTTGGGTTAACTTCTAATCCAAGAGAGAAGAGCCAACTTCTAACATTCTGCATATAGCCTAAGCATCTACATACTGTCCATCATTTGCCTGTATTCATACAAGAGTAAAACCCCATGATGAAATTTCTTGTATAATCACCATTAAGTTAGCTCACCTCGAAATGCCAGACTTAGGAAACTTCTGGAACCAACCCTCGGCATCAAGATGAGGCTGGGATAACCTCACACTGAATAAAGGGAAGTTCTACACTATTCTCATCTGAAATTCATCACTGTTCCCAACTTGTCACTCCACTAAGGTATCCTTAAAGAAATGGAGATCTTAGATTGGGTTCCCTAGAGAATAGACTCAGAGAAACTGAGATTTATATACAGAAAGCTGATTGGGGAATACTCTTAGGAACAACAGCTATAAGGGGTGAAGGAACCTGGATTGGGCAGGAGAAATTGAACTGTCATGTAGCTGCAACCGGAGTTCAGCAGACACCACAGACAGATCAGAAGCAGGCATACAGTTTTTGAGAGAGATCCTAGATTGAGGCAAAGGGACTGGATAGTTTACTCTAAATCAGCCAGCCACTGGATGCCAGCTGTGCCCAGAGAAAAGCATCATCTTGGGCAAGGCAGCTCCCTTTAGCTAAAGACAAGGCTCAGAAAACAAGTCAGCTGTGAGCCACTGGCAGTCAACACTCTGGGCCCCGGGGGAAATAAGGGCCTCCATCCTGCAGGGAAGAATCTGGGTGGCACACCATAGCATTTGCAGGGGAGCCAAAATGGACATTAAATTTTGTGAAAACATGTTTTCTTTATTTAAAATGACACACATTTTATTGCTTAGCTAGGATTTAAACTAATAAAATATATGCTTGGCCTCAGCATTATGGTATACCAGAATTGCAAATGCTAAAGAAAAAAAAATATTTTTTTCTGTTGAATAAGGTTCTTCATTAGAATTTCTGGTCCTGGATATGTGCATTATAAATCATGTGTGTGCAATTCCACATAATGCATTATTTTTCCACACATGGACATTCCAGAGAGTTAACACATTTTTCTTAATTAAAAGAAATAGATAACACATTTCCAACTCTTTGGGCTCATGTGAAATGTATTCACATATGAACAAGACGATGCCTACTTAGCACGTGTTACATGTTACTTTTTGGATTTTGACAGTCTGCTACTGTTTTATAATTGAGATACAGTATCTGAAATATTTCACAGGGCCATTTTATGTACATCATGTCTCTCTTTTTTTGTGGTTTATGGGACTCCACCCTCATTTTGCCTTTCAGCAACTACTTGCCAAATAAACTCCAGAATTAGCTTAGAGATTAGTGGTAGCTGTCAGTGATGAGAACCATGATGAGCCAATAATCCCAGCCCCCAACTGCTGTTGTAGAGGAAAAAGTTTCTCACTAGTGTCAGTGGTCAAGTACAGAATGAATTTTAGTTTCACTTAACATCTCAACATAACCTCTGATGTAGTGAAATTTGACTTTAATTCTACTCCTAAGAATGAGAGATCCCAATCTGAGAAAAATTAATCCAAACTGTCTTCATGGAGTATTATAAATGGGAGGGAAAATGTAAGTGTTTCCACTCTTTTCATCTTAGTTCAAGATACACCACCCCACCCCACCCCCACCGCTGCAACACAAACCCCCGCATTCAAAGCCCCAGCTTTGTCTTTATGTTTTTCTGAAGTTTCCACAGATCAACACCCCTGTTGCCTTCAGAACACAGAAGCTCAAAACACCTTGCAGATCTGAACAAGAGCTTTCCAGTTTCACAGATGCTGAAGCTACCAACAAATTCCCTAACCTGTCGAGTTCAGATGGAGTCAGGGTTTATCTCAATGGCATTCAGCTTCATGACTTTCCACAGTTCAGTTTCTGTGCCTCTGCCTTAGAAAAGAGGGCCCCTTTCAGGTTAATAGTGAAGTTAATTCAGATTATTCTGTCCCTTATCCAAAGAGGAATTAATAGATAGGAGCCACCCTTTACCTTGTCTGAAAGCTTCCATGGTTCCAAGAGGTCCTACTTGGGAAAATCCCCAGCCATTATGTTGGAAATCCCCGTGTCTGAGGTCTTGTGAAAGGAATTCTGAAGCTGCCCATGAATGTCAATGGCAGCCTGATCAGTCTGCCCTGGGTATTACCATAATAATTACAAAGTCCTGACAGATGGCAGCTTTTCAAGTGGCAAAATCATTGGCAGGACAGTCTCTTGTAACTGACTCTTGGGAGAGGAGTCTCATATATGCTATATCAAGTAACCCATCTAAATTTGCCATTTCACAGATTATGTCTGACCCAGATCATCCCATTGCATGAGCTGTGTACCCACGCCACTTCTTTGCAATATAAGTTGATAGTGCAAATCACAGTGTTTTTTTTAATATACATATAAAGCTAGCTAATGAGCTGAAATGAAAAGTAATTGCTATTTTCAATGGACAAGATGAATCTGCTCCTTAACTTTTTCCTGGAAAAAAGTAGCTCCATATATATATATATACAGCCAGAATTTGTGAGTGATTCACATTACTGTCAATTACATGCCCTTATTATGTATTACAACTACCAGGCAGCTGTCCAGGAAAACATAAGTCTGAAAATGCTTCTGTTTTAAGAAAATTAAATTCATGGTTGCTCCTCATGTGGGCATGTGCAGCATCAGATAAGAAGCTTCTACTTTCTTGCCAAGAGAAGGGATAGAGCCTTGCTACTTCACCTGGATTGAACAGCCAGTCTGACATCCTTGATACCAATGCCCAGCGGCAGGGCTTGGTTTGGGTTTCTAAACAGACGTGTTTGTTTGTTTGTTTCAGTGTGTATTCTAAAACACAGACTTGGGTTACAAAGCAGTGTTTCTAGTTATGTGTCATAGCAGTGCCTGTGTGTTACCAGAAAAGTCAGAGTCCACGACTGTTTAGGGCTCTTCTCCCTATTTAAAAGCTGGCCGCTTTGTGGCTATGTTCCTTCAAATGTCTCTTTTTTAAAGTATAGATGAAGCTACAAATGAAAACACTATATTTGCCATTGGGCTGCTGTACAGTTCAGGGCATTCAGCTTTTATACGGGTAAAATAAAGGCCCACTAGGGTTTGTCAAATGGATTCCTCCTGCGAATATTATAAAATTTAACAAAATATCTTTAAAGCATGCAGTTAAAGTTGCCCAAATTGTTCATGCATTAGAGAAAGCTGTGAGAATTACTTGATATCTTTCCAGTAGTGAGCCTTTAACTACATTTGTATCTGATTCATAGAACAGGGCATTTCAAATAATGAAATATTTAGTAGCAATGAAAGCAGCTTTCACGAGATATCTGTGACCAGATACACTGTGCCTAAGTCATGTGAGCGCCTAAAAGAAATAGTTGAAAGACAAAGGCTTGTGAGTTGGGCACAATCAGTTTCACTTCTGCCTTTGTTTAGAGGCTGATTCAAGCTAAAACAGAAAAATAACTTTTTTAGATGGTTGATGAAGTTTGAATATGAACTCGTAGTTTAGATGACGTGAAAAGATTTTTTAAATAATATTGTCAGGTAAAATAGTGGCCTGGCAGGGTTTTTTTTGTTTGGTTGGTTTTGTTTTTCTTTAATCTCTATCAGAGATGAATACTAAAAATTTTATGGGTAAAATGACAAGATATCTAAGATTTACTTTAAATTGCTCCAGAAAAAAAGTAAACTGGGGATAGATGAAATCAGAGTGACCAAATGTTTACCAGAGAAGAGAGAAGGAGTACATGAAGATGTATTATACTACTCCATTTTTTAATAAACTGTAAATGTTTTAATAGGTTACTTTTTTTTTTTTAACCTTCTTGTCTGGGACTTATAAAAAGATGATTTTTACATTGGAGATTTGATCACCTTGGAAAACTAAGGAGAAAGAAGTGACACTGATGAGCTTGTCAAATTCAGAAAGTTGATAATAATCTCTTTAAATCCATGCATTGCGGTAAAAATTCTACATGAATTGTTATCATGCCTGTAAGAAAAATGGCCTTTTGTCTTAAGGCTCCCTGATCTTCACTTTAGGTAGGGAAAAGATACGAGTGTTATACTGCTCTATTTAAAATGGATAATCAACAAGGTCCTGTTTTATAGCACAGGGAACTCTGCTCGATGTTCTGTGGCAGCCTGGATGGGAGGGGAGTTTGGAGGAGAAGGTCACGTGTGCATGTACAGCTGAGTCCCTTCGCTTGTTCACCTGAGACTATCCCAATGTTGTTAATCAGCTATACCCCAAAACAAAATAAAAAGTTTTAAAAAGAAAAAGATATGAGTGTTAGTTGCTCTGTTTATAAACCTTTTCAATGGTCTTAAAGGCCCAGATTTGAGAATTGAATGGATCAGAGTGTTTATTTGTTGGTTTCCCCTCCAGTATTTGAAATGTGGACAGTTTCTCAGGGAGTTAGAAAATGTCTTGTTCAAAGTCAGTTCCAGTTGCTTTTACAGGAGTGGAAGCAAAACTAGAACCCTTGGAAACCAGTACCCTTTTTGACTCTTATCATGCTACCTCAATCTTGTCCTTAAAAATACTCATTAACAATCTATTCTCTGGGGATCAAAGCAGTTTTCTAAATCCAGACCAGTGACTATGTGTCAGATGTTCATTCTGGATAGTGTGGCCCCAAATTATCTTTTCTTTTATTGAACACCATTTTCAAGTTGTACGATAAGTCCCAGAAGTGATAATGTTTAATTCTGTTCTTGTTAATGCTTTGCAGCAGGTTTATAGCCTGTTCTTCCTCCTCTGGCTTTTCATAGACTTTCCGTCAGGAACAGGTCAATATACTCAAACAACAATCCAGGCTGACAGGAAGATACACTTAGCCTAGTGGTTCCACAGCATCCTCAGCCTCTGGTACAAGGCCTCTCCCAAGGCCTTCTGTAATTTAAGCTGAAATTCCAAATATCACAATTGAAATAGGGATGTTTTTCTCTAACTGGAAAAATGGATCCTGTTTAGCATTTGTGGCCAAATTCTTTTCAGCACAAACTTCCCTGCTAAATTTCCTCTTCTTTGCATTGTACATAAGAGCAGCTCATTGGGATAAAGTAGAAGATCAGACTGGCACGTATAAAATAATGTTTACCCAATATTTTCAAGAGTTTTAAAAAGAGCAACCTTCTAATTCCTAAAAACATAATTATATAAATAGATGGGAAAATAGAAATATAGATAGATGTTAGTATTATCTATAGAGAGACCAGCCACAGGGTTTGTGTTTTCATTCAAGAATGGTCCTGCTGTTACTGACCTCCTAATGTGTAGTAAATACTGGAGACAGAGAAAGAAAACACTGAATCTTTATTACTACCTCCACTCCCTTTTTTTTTTTTTTTTGGAGGAGGCAGGGGTGCGGAGACAGAAAAGTACACAAATCTAAGTGTTTTGGAGACAAGTGCTGCAAAGAAAACAGATGACATAGGACTCCCGCCCCGCTCAAAACTGGGGCCTCCTGGAAATCACTTGGGATGAAGATGTAGCTAAGTAACATTTCAGAGCATGAAGGGAGGTGAAGGGAAAACAGAACATTCCAGGCAGAGGTAGATGAGCATTCGGTGCACGAACATGGCTATTTGTCTTGTCCGTGGGATACTTCATCCTGAGGATTTGAAAAATTCATTTCAACTTTTCCTTTCTCCCCTTCAAATTACGCCTACTAAAAGAATCTACTTTACTTTTTAGAACTCAAGATAATGATCCTGTAGAAGACTCTATCTTAGGACAAATGAAAACACGGGAGTGTTGGTTTCCATGACAGGCTCCCAAGAAGTTTCTAAAGGGTCCCTCCTCTAGCTCAGCATCTCAAGAATTGCCTTGTGGATAGAGGAAGGTTTGTTTCTTTTTCAGGCCTTTGAATGCAACATAATCTGATAGAGGAGTAACTCTAGTCTTTCAGGGGCAAAAAAAAAAAAATCAGCTTCCCTTTGTTTCCCTCATGGAAATGTGGTCTGTCCCATTATCCAGAGCTGCTTGTGGATCCCTCGCTGGTCGTTGTCATGGAGAGGGCCTCTTTCCTCTGGAGGGGTTGGCAGAAGCATCATTAATTACAGTAAGACCCACTGAGATGTCCACGTCCAAAATGAGAGGAGAAGGAGGGGAAGATGAGGAGGAGGAAGTGGGGGAGGGGAGAGAATGAAAAGTAGAAAATGCACAGGTAGCACTGGAGCTCACCCAGGGCCTTTTTCATGAGCTGACCTCCAAGCTGGCAATCCGTAGACAAGGCCTTTTCCTTTGTTCAGGAAACTCTGGAGATTTGTGGTTTCTAATATTCACGGTACCATGTGCCAACCCACACAGCCAATTTTGCAAGCAACTAGTGCTGTGGACATGTGACCCATATGTCTCATAAATCCCACTGTTCAGCAGCCTTTCTTTTCTTCTAATTATACCTAAAAGAGAGTCTCTAGTGGGTAATAATCTCTCTTTGCTGATACTTTGTAGTTGGGTTCCAAACCAAGAGCTTTCCTCTATCACAGCTTGAGTGTGTTATTTTTATTTTGAAACCAGCCACGACTACTCAGGAGGAGAGACTGTTTTGGCCTCCTTGGGTGGTGGTCAGTGGATTTATCCTTTACCCTTCCTTCCTTTTTGACCCAGTGCCTTCTTCGGTTTGGCTTTCCTGGGTAGATGGGAGACACCTGCCCAGAAGACCTCATCCAGTGTGTGTTGTGTGGTCTGGCTCAGTTGTTTGCATCTTCAAATCAGATACCCAAGTACGGTCTGTTGTGAAATCCTTAACTAAGTTATAGTCCACAGACTTGATTTCAAGGAATCTTGAGTAAAGGAAGAATTTCAATATTTCACAAGTTTAATTACTATTATACAAGAAACTGGGGGAAAAAAACTTTCAGGGGTCCTTCTGAATCTATACCACTTTTATAGAGGTTATCTCTGTTTATTCTGTGTCATAATTTTAGATATAGCTGTGTTATCTCCCATGCTAAACTACAAACACCTTGAAAATGAGATTGTTCTCTATTTATTTTTATGTGCTTCAAATCCATTGTCCCATCATCAAATGACGTGAGGCAGACAAATGTGCATATTGGATTCAGGTCTCAGAAGGCCTGGGCCCCATGGCCAGGGTGATCTGAGAAATGCCCCCAGGGCCTCAGTTTTCCTCATCTGTGCCGTGAAGAAGCAGGACTGTCTCCCTTCCTAAATTATCATCTTCAGAGTCAGCCAGATCTTAAATTGGAAGAACTGGAGTTATTTTTAGTCTTTATCATTTATTATTTTTCTATCCCTATATTTCAAAAGTGAATCATCTAAATTTCTCCAGTTTGGTAGAAAGTATTGATTTTACCTCTATGATAAATCTAAAAGAATCCTGAATGAGAAGTTACTGTAAATCACTAATATGATCATTAAGTATTAAATTCCTTAGAGTAACTATTCTACAATCAGCTAGAATGGTTTAATTCATTTTTCTTTAGATTATAAGACTTGTAAAAATTGAACAAGCGAGAGGGTCCCAGAAAAGCTGGGGTATATTAATATGGTCTGCAGCCCCTGTGGCCAAAGTACACATGGCATGTGGGGGTGTCTGTGTGTGTGTGTCTGAGGTTAGAAGGTGCCCTCCTTTGCTCTTCTTTAGTTTATACAGGTAAAAACTGGTGGCAATGACATGCAAACAGGTACAGCAGGCAGAGGTGGTGGGAAATTGATGTCTGCTGTACAAGGCTTTGGGAAAGGGGTTGGGCAGGGGTTCAGGGTCACGTTTATACACTGGCTCTAAATGTCGTTCATTTGACAATTTTCTTCCTGAGAGCCAACTGTGTACTAGACTTTCTTCAAGGTTCTGGTATTTGTATTATACAGTGTAGACACTGCCTCTTCTTCCTCCCTGTCTTCCTGGGGCTTTGAGTCCTTCAAAGCACTAAATAAGTTTCTTTCTCTCTTTCTTTTGGCCATGCCGCACAACATGTGGAATCTGAGTTCCCTGACCAAGGATCGAGCCTGCATTGGAAGCCTCGAGTCTTAACCACTAGACAACCAGGGAAGTCCTAAGTAGGTTTTCTTAAAGCAATTGACCTTTAAAGGCTGCTTATCATGCTCCATGGCCTCCTGGATCTGCTCCCAGGAAAGAGCTTGCTGACCCTGAAAAGCTAATGCAAAATTGCCTAAACTCTGAGGTCTTGTCATAGATAACTGGGTAACCATCCACCCAGCTGAGCTTTAAGAACTGTTCTTCTTGTCCTTAGAAATAGGGGAATTTTTTAAGTCCGCTTTTTATTTGTTTATTTTCTTTTATTTTTTAATTGAAGGATAATTACTTGACAGAATTTTGTTGTTTTCAGCCAAATATCAACATGAATCAGCAGCCACAGGTATACATATGTCCTCTCCAGAAATAGGGAAATTTTTAAACCAAAAAAATGTTGCCATGAACTGAGCATCCCATTCTCATGACTTCCTTCACTTATATTTTCAATTCATTCAGTAAATATTCATTTATGAGTCCAGATTATATGCCAAGCACTATGCTAGACATGAGATGCAATAAATGATAGCCAAGTATATTAGTTTCCTATTGCTTCTATAGCATATCACCACAAGCCACAAGCATGGGATTAACACACACTCATTAAAGTTCTGGAATTCAAAGGTCTGAAATCAATTTCAGTGGTCAAAATCAGGCTGTCGGCAGGGTTAGCTCCTTCTTGAGGCTCCAGGGGAAGTCTACTTCCTGACCCTTCCAGCTTTAGAGCTACCTATATTCCAGGCCATATGACCCCTTTCTCCATCTTCAAGACCAGCAAAAGAGCATCTTCCAGTGCCTTTGTCTCTGTTGCTCTGCTTCCATGGTCATTGTGCCTTCTGTATCTCTGACCCTCTCACCTACCTCTTAGAAGGAACCTTGTGATTACATTGGGCCCACCAAGGTAATCTAGAATGATCGCCCTATCTCAAGATCCTTAACTTAATCACATGTGCAAAGTCCCATTTGCATCTAAAATAACACAGCCACAGGTTTTGGGGATTAAGATGTGGACATGTCTCGGGGAGGGAGGGCCATTTTTCAGCCTTGTGCAACAAACTGCACAGCATTTCTAACCTCAGAGATCTTAGGTTCTAGTTGCCTAGCAAAGGGAAATGCAGTACATTTTTCATTTGTTTGCTTACTTGTCTGCCTGTTTGTTTTGACGCTTTATTCCAGTCATATAGTTTCAGTGGAATACATTTGGAAAATAAAATGTAGAGAAAATATGTCTGTTAAATTCAAATTGTGTCAAGTTTTAAAATAAATCTTCCTCTTACAAAACTCTGCCTTGAAGACCGAATGTTAATGGTACCATCAAATATTTTAGAGTATAAATCTTAACTGGCACATTATCCATATTTCCACGTGAAAAGATTGGAATCTTGATTTGCAAAGGAAGGAAAGAAGATTGCTCCGTCTTTAGCCAGTGAGAAACTCTGGTCAATGAGTCTTTATTCGTGGCATCTTTGATGAAGATGATAGACATTCTAAATCCCAAGTATCCACAGAGGCAGCATCCATGGCAGAGGAAGAAAAGCTACACCTGCATCTTCAGTGTTGGTTGCACAAGTAGGGGTCTCCAGGCAGAATCGATGCTCCCATTGGGACTTTAATTGTCCCTAACGTAAAGTACTTTGTAGTTTTCAAAGTTTGAATGTGAAAAATTGTGTCTTTGGGATTCAGAAGCATGAACTATGTATGACATTAGGAAATAAGAGAACTGACTTGGAGGGGGAGGAATCTGGCCATTAATATCAAGGAATAGTAATAAAATATCAGCAGCAAAACATGAAGCAAGGTGCTCAGACAGAGCCCGAGAGGCAGATACAGTCATACTCTGCACCAGAAAGCTGGGCAGTGCCATGAAACCTCAGAGGCACTGTCGTGGGGTCCCCTTCCACCTCTGCCACCACCTTGGGGAATATGGCTGTGGGCAGGCTGTGTAACCTTTCTTTTTTTTTTTTTTTTTTGTGTGTGTGTGTGTAACCTTTCTGAGCTTCATCTGTTAAGTGGGGATGACAGCACCTAGTCAAATAAATAACATTGTGTGGGTACAAGCACCTGCTTTCTCAGTGCCTGGCTGATCAATGTGTGATCATTGTGTAACCATCATTTTGTGATGAGGGGGAGGCTGGCTTAGTCCTCCTTTCTTCCCCTGTTGCATGGTATCCTTTACCTTTTGTGGCCCTCCTCCAGTTTAAGGCTGCCCTTGACATTCCCTTTAGCCACCATTTGTAAGATCCACTTATGATTCACTTCCTATCCTGGATATGTTCATACACACACCCAAGCACAGGTCCACAATCTCCCAGAGGATGACCCTGTCTCTATGACTCATACCTGACAGGCAGTTTTCTAAGCAAACTCAAGAATTGGAACAAGGGTTTTGTCTTTGCCCAATCTGGTGGGATTTGTCTGTGGGCTCATAGGTCATTTCTCCTAGCAAGCTAAAAAATTAACTTTCAAAGTGGTTCATCACCTATAGAAATGAAAGCCCACAGTGTAACATCTCAGGTGAAAAATCCAGTGTCACTCAGGTCAGGCTTGCTGGCTGAACTCTGGTGATTACAGAATGAACTCTGTTGTTGGAAACCTGCGTGAGCGTCCAAGTCTGTCATCACTGTTATTGGCAGGTGCCATGGGCTCAGACAGTGCTAGAGCAGGATGGGAGAACACTGCTGGGCTAGTCCAGGAGAGAAACACAGTGGAGAGAAAGAGAGCAAGAGACAGCGGACAGAATTTTGACTCTTCTAAAAATGGAACTATTTGTATAGTGGGAAGTAATTAAAATGTATGGCCATGTGGTTTGTGTTAAATGTTAAGTGTTTCAAAATGGTTAAATATGTTCTGTGCACTGATGGAAATGTGCTTCTCTACCAACTGAGTGGAGGGGGAAAAACGTGGGAGGGATTAGTTTTCTAGAAGGAAAATGAAAGGCAGAAAAAAAATGTCATTTTATTTTGATTCTCCACTGGGGATTTTGAGAGGATTTATCTCGGCTTTTCTGGAAAGACGCATATACAAATTGTAGAACTGTTGAATTTCAGGATTAGCAGGGAAATTCTCAGTAGCCACTCTCAGTTCCCACGTCTACCCAGAATGTTCCACCCAGCATCCAGGTTAAGCACAAAGCCTGCAAGTGATGTTTACTTCTTCATCTCTTTTCACAGCAGCCCATTCTATTTTTGAGCCAATCTGGTTTTTAGCAGGTTCTTTTGTTTACTAACCAGGAAATCTATCTCCCTACAACCTCTCCCTATCGGCCCTAGCTATACCTTTCCTGGCTTCTCTGGTGTCTCAGCAGTAAAGAATCTACCTTCCAATGCAGGAGACTCCGGTTCGATCTCTGGGTCAGGAGGATCTCCTATAGAAGAAAGTGGCAACCCACCCCAGTATTCTTGCCTGGGAAAACCCATGGGCAGAGGAGCCTGGCTGGCAACAGCCCATGGGGTTGCAGAGAGTAGGATATGACTGAGCAACTCAACAGCAGCAGCATACATTTCTTATACCATCAATTACCTTTAATAATTTTACGATTGGAAAAACTGGGCTTAAGATGGCATAAGTAACTTGTGCATTATTTCCTGGCTACAAATGACAGAACATCCAAAGAGGGAGGGATGAACCGGTGAGTGGCACGGTGATCAGGAACTCTGATCAGGGCTACACTTTCTTAAGCCTGGTCAACTGTGGTTATCTCTGAGTAGCTCACATCCAGCTATTGACAGCTCTCCACCTGGTGACACACTCAGTGGCCCATGAAATTCTAGCCCTCAGGGCTCAAGCCTGATATTTATGGCTCCCCACGTAAACCTAAAGTGGACTGTAAATTTCTCTCTCTCAGATTTAGGTGACTAAAATGGCTGTTGGAAATCCTGGAAGGGATAGTCAACTTTATGGACATGTTGTAGCTTTAAAAAAGATTAGGGTGGGAGGAGGCTGCCTCCTGGAGTGGAGCCTTCTCGTGTACTTGAGGGTACTGATCTCATGGGAGAAGGGAGTCCAGGTAGGGGGTACACATCAATGTCCTACTGTAAAAGAGTTTCAGAGGCTGTATTACCAAAATATATTCTTCAATAACGAAAAGTGGGGAGTTGTTCAGCCCAAGTTTTTTCTAAATTCCAGAGTAAGCCAAGTGGCTAATGACATAGTGAGGCATGTATGGGGTGAGAGATACCTAAACAGAAACACTATGCTTGTGGAAGATTCTTTTTTTTTTTTTACTTTACTTTATTGAAGTGTAGATGATTTACAATGGTGTGTTAATTTCTGCTATATAGTTAGTACAGTGAATCACTTGTATATATACACACTGTTTTTCATATCTTTTCCCTTATGGTTTATCACAGGATACTGAATATAGTTCCCCATGCTATACAGTAGGATCTTTTTCTTTATCCACTCATATAATAGTTTGCACCTGCTAGTCCCAGACTTCCAATACATCCCTCCCTCATCACATCTCCCTCTTGGCAACCACCAGTCTCTTCTCCATGTCTGTGATTCTATTTCTGTTTTGTAAATAAGCTCAACTGTGTCATGTTTGAGATTCCACATGTAAGTAATATCACATTGTATTAGTCTTTCTCTGTCTGATTTACTTCACTTAGTATGATAATCTCTAGGTCCATCCACGTGGCTGCAAGTGGCATTATTTTGTTCTTTTTATGGTCGAATAGTATTCCATGGTATATATGTACGACGTCTTCTTTATCCATTCATCTGCTGATGAATATTTAGGCTGTTTCTATATCTAGGCTATTGTGAATAGTGCTGCTATGAACGTCGGGGTGCATAGATCTTTTCAAATTGTAGTTTTGTTTGGCTATATGCTTAGGAATAGGATTGCTGGATCATGTGGCAGCTCTGTTCTTAGCTTTTTTGAAGAACCTCCATACTGTTCTCCATAGTAGCTGCACCAATTTACATTCCTATCAACAAGGTAGGAGGGTTTCCTTTTCTTCCCACCTTCTCCAGCATTTGTTATTTGTAGCTTTTCGTTTTCCTTAATGATGGACATTCTTGACTGGTGTGAGGTGGAACCTTATTGTAGTTTTGTTTTGCATTTCTCTTATAATTAGTGACAGTGAGCATCTTTTCACATGTATGTTGGCCATCTATATGTCTGTGAAAGACTCATTCTTGCTGCCATGTGGATAAACCTTACTGAGACCTTCTCCAGAGCAACATGGGTATTTATGTGATTTTAGGTTTGCTCATCCTTCAGACTTGCCTCTTCTGAAGATAGTAGCTTTTCAATCTTTTGCATCTCTGATGTGAAGTTGCACCATTTGGAGAATGGGACTTAAATTTTACCAAGTTCCAACTTACAGATTTTAAGAAGAAATCTCTGTATATTTACATGAAAAGGTGGAGACATAGTAACAATGACCAAAGTGTCAACATTTCCCTCTGTCTTGTGCTTGCTGCTGCTGCTGCTAAGTCACTTCAGTCGTGTATGACTCTGTGCGACCCCATAGATGACATCCCACCAGGCTTCCCCGTCCCTGGGATTCTCCAGGCAAGAACACTGGAGTGGGTTGCCTACTCCCCAGTCAAAACTCTTTTCTAGTTCTCCAAAAGTTTCTCTCTCTTCCCAAGGATAATATGCTTTGTTAGGGAGGATGCAGCTAGGAGCTGATATAGCATGTTGGGAAGACCTCAGGCATTAGAGGCAGAAAGACCCAGGTGTGAATCTTAGCTTTTCTATGTATTTATCGTGTGACTTTGGGAATCTCCAAGCCTCAATTTCCTAATCCATCAAATGGGGATTAAAAACACTATCCAAAGCATGAATGATGCCAAGAACTAAAAGGTAATAGGTTTATAAAACAAGAATATTGTTTGCAAGGGGTTGGCATCATTCTTCTTTTATTCTGGAAGATCATTTGCTTGAAAATTCAACTGTCTACCAAATCTGCCTCCCCAGGGACCAGCAGAAAATTTCGAGCTCTTTCTGAGCGGAAACCTCCACAAGGGTTCCACAAATAGCCTCTGTCATCTCCTGGTTTCATCCCACAAGAAGAGATGGTCTCCTCACAGGCATGTTCACACCATGAGGAAGCCTTCTCGCTCTCACTGTGTGTGTGTGTGTGTGTGTATGTGTGTGTGTGTGTGTGTGTGTGTGTGTCTCTGTGTGTAATTTCTCTCTCTGGTTTTTGAGATATCTTCACTTCAAGGACAGAGTAGTGGTTTGGAAACAAATTCAAATCCGCATGCCTCCCCTCCCTGACGCTGGGGTTGGGATGCTCAGACCTTCTTTTCTGAAGATACGTGTGAGTAACCTGAAGTTGGAATGCCCTCCTGAGGTCAGTGTATAAAAGCCAGCAGCATAAATAGGAACTGAGACTGAAGTAAGCACCAGTGTTCTTGAACAACTTCAGTAGAGAAAGGCTTGTTTGATCCTCTCTAAACTTCCTGAAACCCAGCTGAATATTTGTTTGTTTTGTGGTGTGCTTAGAGCTCAGCTTTTTTTTTTTTTTATGCTTCGTAGTGCATGGCTGTTGGTTTCTCTGTTTAAAAAGAAAGTGCCTTTTCTCAGTAATGATGTTCGCATTCTGAACTCGGCGATACCCACTTCTAAAGGCTACTTCATCATAAAGATAAAGTTCTGCTAACTCTCAGGTCCCAAAAGATAAAGGATGTGGCCAGTTTACCCTGACTCGTGCTTACCTCCTGGAGTGTGTCATTCAGGGCACACACCTAAAAGCGTGTGAACAGAAAGTTTCTAGATTTATTTTCACATTGAAGATTGGATCCCACAAGGGGAAAACAACTTCAATGACTATGCAAAAATGGCAAAATAGCATTCTGACCTTTCATGTGCCAGAGAAACAAAGGCCAGGTTGAGGTGAGTTTGTGATTCTCTTGCTTTTTGAGGAACCTACTGGTAATTAGTACTATTGTTTATTATTTTAGTATTTGTGGAACCTCAAGGCCACAGATGCTCAGTCCAGATTAGACAAACAGCTCAAGAAAACACCCAGGGGCAAAGTAGGGGGCTCATTTGCAGAAAGCGATGGAGGCAAGCCTTTCCTTTTGCCCTCCTTTCTAGTAGATGTGTATCAACATCATAAAAACCAAAATATGATGTCAAGCTGACAACTCCTAAAGCAGAATGTTCTGAAGCTGAAAGAGCTCATAAGTGGCATGTCAGGGCTAAGGTGCTTGGCAGGGCTTTTGGATACATGTAGAGTCTTCTTCTATACCTTGTCTCCAAAATGTCCCCAGGTTTCTGGGTATCACAGGGCCCCTCAAAGTGTGTCACTTAAGGCCGTGACAGCAGTGGTCAGATCTCCTGCCTGTGGCCTGTGAACACAGGGGAAATTTGCCAGGTGTCAGATGCAAGAATCTTATATGCCATTTTTTTTTTCCTGGAAGCAACTGGAAACCAACTGAGTGACACTTAAGTCCTTCACCTGCTGCATTACTGTAGCCAGTGGGTGTGAGCCAAAGTGGTACTAAGAAGGGCCCTCATCTGAACAGCCGCAAGAGTTATGGACTCTGGCTCAGGGCGGAATGTTATACTATGTTCAGAGTCATGGCAACTTGAACTTGGCAGCCGTATCTACTTCTGAGATTACGACTGCCTCACAGTCAAGTGCACCTGTGACGAGAGTTGACCTCGAAGTGGGATGTAGATTGAGAAACCTGTTTTATAACTAACAATTCATCTGAACTCCTTTAATAGCTAGATGCTAAAGTAGCCATTTAAATGTTGGAATTGCCTGACACTGCTTTCCATCCTCCATTTCTTGAATGTAAGATATATATGTAGAATCACCGAGAGTTCCTCTCCTCCCAAAAAAGAGAGGAGGTTCTTAGAACTAAAAGTATGTTTCCAGAATGTCTTTTGTTTCCATCATCCAAGTATGTAAAATGAACCTTATTTGAAACTGAGAACCCTCCATGAAGTATAAGTGCCCCGTGCAAAAGAGCTGTTTTTCAGAGGATTGTTAAACCCATATTTTGCGGCAGACATGTTTCAACATATTTGCCATTCTCAGAACATGCTACATTTCCTCTCATGTGTCGTGATTAGCTGGTTTCTATGTTTATCTATAGCATGTGGTATTTTTCTATAACAGGGCTTCAGCATAAATTTTTACCCTAGCATATGGGAGATCAGTTACAATGCTTTGGCTTGAAAAAAATTTAATATTTTCAATAGCCGCATTTTCCTAAGAAGATGATCTATGCTACCCAAGGTTAAAATTCCAAAAATTCTTTTTGCAATTTCTTTTTTTTTGAATTTTTATTGAAGTATAGTTGAGTTACAATGTTCTGTTAATTTTAAGTATATAGCAAAGTGAATAGTTTTATATAATATATATATATATCTCCACTCTTTTTTTAATTATTTTCCCATATAGGCCATTATAGAGTATTGAGTAGAGTTCCCTATTCTATACAGTAGGTTCTTATTATTTATTTATTTTATATATACTAGAGTGTATATTGGAGAAGGAAATGGCAACCCACTCCAGTATTCTTGCCTGGAAAATCCCATGGACGGAGGAGCCTGGCGGGCTACAGTCCATGGGGTCACAAAGAGTCGGACACAACTGAGAGTGTATATATCAATCCCAGTCTCCCAATTTACCCCCCTTCTCCTCCGTGGTGACTATAAGTTTGTTTCTATGTCTGTGATTCTGTTTGTTTTGTGAATAAGTTAATTTGTATCATTTTTTTTAAGACTTCACATAGAAATGATAACATATGAAATTTGTCTTTCTCTCTCTGACTTACTTCACTTAGTATGAAAATCTCTAGCCCCATCCATGTTGCTGCAAATGGCATTATTTTGTTCTTTTTTTCATTTTCTTCAAGTGATCTTTAAATACATCTGAGAAATTGTATTAATCCAATATCGACATAGTTAGGACATATATCATATTCTACTAACAGCAACCTTCTTTAATACGTGTGTATCTATTTAAGGTAGCATATGGTTTACTGCTTATCAAACTTCCTGTTTATCCTGACCTTCTTCAGGACTGTATTTGGAAGCCACCTTCATAGTCACTTGCACACACATGGGACACCGTCATGCTTTCAGCAGTGACTCCTCTCCCATCCTCCCTGTCCTCTTTCAGTCGGCCTCCTGTCAAGTTAGCCGATCAAAGTCAACATTACCTCTTCCCCTTTGGCCCATGTTCTCCCTTCTCCTTGTATAAGCCTTGGTGGCACCACAGCCATTAGCGCACCTGGCTGGGCACCTGCAATAGCTGTTCATTCTTCTACCTCCTCACCTGATCCCTATGGCTGACCCAACTGTCTCCTAGGGAGTGAGGCCACGGATTCTGAAGACAGCCTACAGAGGAGGCGCTGTGTAAATAATAGCCATCTTCTGGCCTGATCCCCTGGAGGAGGAATGGCAACCCACTCCAGTATTCTTGCCTGGAAAAATCCCATGGATTGAGGAGCCTGGAGGGCTACCGTCCATGGGGTCGCAAGAGAGTCGGGCATGACTGAGCACACATCCTATCCTTCTGGCCTGATTCTTTTCTCAATGACAAATACCACATGCGAAGTTTGTTTAGGGTATATAACTTTGGAATCTTTTCTTCTTTCTCCACAGTTTTGGTCTTTGAATATCCCTAGTATAGCAATGGCCTCTGTGATTAAAACACACACACACAAAATGCAGTAGGAATAAGTTTTTCAAGGCAGTAACTCAATCCATTGTTTTGGTTTGTCTTTGTGTCCCTCCTGCCTTCTCACTGTTGCCTCGGGATCAGTTGTTCTTTTGCTCAATTGTTCAGCAAAAAAAAACAAAAAACAAAAAAAACTGGCAATGAGGCTTCAGGCGCTGGCAGCAATGGAAACTGTGACTCTACTGAGGCCTCCAAGTGCTCAGAAGAGAGGTGGGCATTTACGAAGCCAGGAAGAGTTGGGGGGTCACCTGTGAAAGGCTTCACAAGCCCTTGTGTCTTCTGGCTCAGGGACCAGCCCCTATGGATTCATTCACAAACTCTGGTGTACTATCACTGAACCTTGTTTCTAAGAGTGGTTTGATAGTGCAGAGACTGAGATTAAAGTTTAAGGCATCATAATACATCTGAGGGGCTTCCCAAGTGGCTCAGTGGTGAAAAACCCACCTGCCAATGCAGGAGATGCAGGTTCGATTCCTGGGTCTAGAAGATCTGCTGGAGGAGGAAATGGCAACCCACTCCAGTATTCTTGCCTGGGAAATCCCATGGACAGAGGAGCCTGGCAGGCTACAGTCCTTTGGCTCACAGAGAGTAGGACGTGACTTAGCAACTAAACAACAACAATACATCTGAGCATAAAGGAAACATAAAGAAAGTCCTTGGAGTCAGGAAAACTGAGGCCAGTAGGTAGAAAACTGTACACATGAAGTTAACAGTAAGGGTCACAGAATGTACTGGAATAGAAGAAATAAGTATGAGGTCCATGCCTCAACCAGTACCAAGGGAGCCATTTAGGATGAGAATAGTAGTCACAGTTTTTGCTAGACTCTTCTTCCAGGTCATCAACATTTCCTACCGCAGCCTACTGAGGCCAAAAATAAATATGGGGAGAAAAATCCTTTGCATGTATGAAGCACTTTGTATTTTCTGCCTCCTTCTCAATCCTTAATTAAGCTTTGTAGCCACCTTGTGAAGCCAGTTATTACCACAGGGTGAGGAGAGGGAGTCCCACAGGAGCTATGTGACTTGCCCAAGCATACAAGCTAGACAGGCCAGGCAGGGTGAGACTTCCCAGTTTCTGATGCCCACACCCCGTGTGCAATCCAGCCTCGTCACCCTGGGTCTTGGCTCAGGGGATAAACAAACAAGTGACTATTACATTGCCTTTACTTCTGGGAGCAATGGGTCCTTATTCAAAATAGGAACAAGGGGCAAGACAAATGGCGTCTAATAGCAAAGAGATGGAAAAGAGAGTGGTACTCTCTTTAGGGGCTTGGAGTTCTGCTCTTTCTGAAGTTGTGTGTCTACTTGTAAGATTCCCTTTCTTACTTATATCACCAGGTTGTATTCTGTAAATGACCCATATGTCTTGCTGGGCTGTGGGGATTCAAAAGTGGTACCATGTGGTCTACTTGGTTGTATATAGGTTCAATCCCATGTGATATCATGTCATATATGGTGTACTAGAGAAAGATAATGTATGGAGAGAGATGGAAATTCAGAGGAAGAAAATGTCCCTCCCTGGGCGTCAGGGAAGGCTTCACAGATAAGTGATATTTAAATAGAATCTAAAAAGATGAGTAGGTGTGTGCTAGTTGGAAACAAGGGAAAAGAGCATTTGGGCAACTGTGGTAGAGGTTTGATAAATCATGACTTCAGAATCCACCCCTGGATTCAAATCATGTTCCCTATTACCTACAGTCTAAAACTGAAATAGTAAGCTCAGCTCCCAACTGTGATGTCAAATAAGCTCTCTCTGCCCTTTGAGACAGCTCTTAATTCACTTTCCCTAGGTCACATGGAAAGCCAAGACCTTGTCGGATCTCTGAAAATTCTAAGGTTTGAGAGCATAAGATGGAGGCACCAGGGCTGTTTTCATGGGCACCTCTGGTGCTGAATTTCTGCTTTTCACTGATGCACTTCAGTTTATACAATGTCATCAGGTACATATATGTGGACATATTTGTGTATGTATATATACACACATATAGATCACATGCACATATATATACATAGACAGCATATTAAAAAGCAGAGACATTACTTTGCCAACAAAGGTCCGTCTAGTCAAAGCTATGGTTTTTCCAGTAGTCATGTATGGATGTGAGAGTTTGACCATAAAGAAAGCTGAGCACTGAAGAATTGATGCTTTTGAACTGTGGTGTTGGAGAAGACTCTTGAGAGTCCCTTGGACTACAAGGAGATCCAACCAGTCCATCCTAAGGGAAATCAGTCCTGAATATTCATTGGAAAGACTGATGCTGAAGAGGAAACTCCAATACTTTGGCCACCTGATGTGAAGATCTGACTCATCTGAAAAGACCCTGATGCTGGGAAAGATTGAAGGCGGGAGGAGAAGGGGACGACAGAGGATTAGATGGTTGGATGGCATCACTGACTCAACGGACGTGACTTTGAGCAAGCTCTGGGAGATGGTGAAAGGACAGGGAGGCCTGGAGTGCTGCAGTCCATGGGGACACAAAGAGTCGGACACAACTAAGTAACTGAACTGAACTGTACTGGTATGTGAATATGTATATAAAATCTACCCCTTACTTGATTAAAAATCTATTTTACTGGGGTATGGAGAAGATACTGACTACCAAGCAATAGATTTCTTTCACAGAAACACAAGTAACTTCAAATTCACCCTTAGTGACCTTGTTATTGAAGCCTTCCAGTAGCTGAAACACTGTAGTTTTTTGGGTTTTTTTTTTTCACTTTAGCCATTTGTCACATGTCCTTTTCTCTCGCCCTTTTGTCCTTTTTCCCACTCTGTATCTCTGTCTTTCTCTGCCTCTCTCTTACCCTAAGATCCCTAGTTATTCTTTCCTCCTTCTCCTTCTCCTCTCTCCTCCTTTACTCCACAGTCCTGCTCAGTTCAGTGAAGTCATCTATTGGTTCTTATTGCCCTCCTTGTCAAGGTCATGGCTTCTTAGTGGATTTTTTCTAAACAAAGACATTCCCTTTCCTAAGAGAAAGTTTGAATTATAGTGTTTATAATTTCCATCGTCTGTGACTCACCATATCTCTACACAGAGCATGGTCCCTGGCAATAAGCGGTCAGTCAATACATTTGTTCTATGAATTGATTAATCAATTAAATAGTACTTTGAAAAGGTCTGTCTTATCCTAGTGTTTGACTCTATTGTCATTCTGCCCTGAATGCTAGATACAAGGAAGCTTTGCTGTTACAGTAAGACAGGCCCATTGACTGCCCACTGCATGGTATTATCCACCCATCACGGAAGCCTGGCTAAATATCCCGAAGGCCAAGTTTGTTAAACAAAATGGTTATTTGGTAAGGCCTGCAAAAGGGCCAAGGGTGGAAGGACACACACCAGTTGAAGCACAGGATTTGTGTCTCAGGAAAGAGGAAGAAAGAAGCGTGGGAATAGGAAAGCACAGCAGTAGCATTTTTTTCTTTAAAGAAGAGATCAACTAGCAGCTGTGACATCTTGGGAGTAAGGATATGCATTCACCAAGTTGCTGCATTTTTGTAAGTTTTAGATATATTGTAGTATTTTTTTTTAAGTCCATCACTGTAAAAGGAAAAAAAAAATCCCATATAAAAGATGGCAACTGAAAATGAAGTTGCCTTT
Source organism: Bos indicus x Bos taurus (assembly GCF_003369695.1). NCBI lineage: Eukaryota > Metazoa > Chordata > Mammalia > Artiodactyla > Bovidae > Bos > Bos indicus x Bos taurus. The sequence continues at coordinate 43,387,225 of NC_040085.1, forward strand.
GCTAACAAAGAGACCTTTCAAAATATGATGCTCTTCCAAAAGAGAGGGCCTGTAGCCCCCCAAAACAGGATCCTGCTCCCAGGGAATTTTATCAGCAAGAGGCAAAAACCTCGTTTCACAAGAAATCTTTGTTGCTGGTAGTCTTTGTCTCTTACAAAGACTCTTGTAATGTGATTAAATCATTACAGGCCCATGATAAAAACTCCCATACCTGTCCACTGGGTGTTCCCAGCTCTTAAAAATCCTTGATGAGGGGCTTCCCTGGTGGTCTTGTGGTTAGAAATCTGCCTTTGAGTGCAGGAGAGATCGGTTCGATCTGTTTTCCAGGAAAATCCCACATGCCACGGGGAAACAGAACCCATGTTCTTCAACTACTGAGCCCACATGTTGTGGAGCCCACGCTCCACAAGAGAAGCCACTGCCCCCCACCACTAGAGCGTAGCTCTGCTCACTGCAACTAGAGAAAGCCCATCAGCACTGAAGAGCCAGTGCAGCCACAAATACAAACAAATACATATATTTTTAAACTCTTGGTAAAATCATCCTCTTCTCCCTCCCTCATCCGCCATCTACAGGGAACCTTGCAAAGGGCTCTAAGGAATTTTCTCAAACTAGTCCTGTCCCCCAGTCATTTTCAAAGCAGTGTGAAACTAGTTTTTCAAAATGAATCATTTAAGAAGAAGAAAAAAAATTCCTGATGGCTTCCCATGTTATTCTAGTAACTTCCCAGGAAGGTGAGAGAAACATACAGATATTCGCACAGCCGCTTCGGTTACTAATAAGTCTCAGAGAAGCCCGTGTCATGAGATTCTGTCCAAGAGGCCACACACTGTCCTGAACCTTCCTTCTCGTTTTTTTTTGTTTGTTTTTTCCCATTCTAGAAGAGTCAGCAAATGATTTCACACCTTTTTGTTTAGCTGCAAAAAGACAGTAACTTCCCTCAGGGCTGCCTCTGTGGGTTCCAAAAATACAATGGGTTCATTTTCATGCTAAGTGTGCAAAGGCTCGTAGAGGTTGCTAATGAAAGGCAAGGAAGGAAAGAAAGGAGAAAAGAGGGGACAGGCTGGGGGATGTCCCTGACGGGGGCAGAGGGTCAGCTTCTGCCTAGAGTTACCATTCCCCCTCCCCACCACCACCCCACCCCACCCCCAACTACGCCAGAAGACAGAGGAAAAGCCCAACAGATAGCTCTTAAGCTGCAAATTAAAAGGCGATCTAATTCAACCCTTAAACTCTTCGGCTTGATCTTCTATCCCTAAACCCAGGGTTATTTTTGGAACACACGCTATCGTTCACCAAGAAGAGGAGTCGCCTGCTTCAGCCTTCCAGATAAGAAATCTCTTGGGTAGGAAAAATAGCCAGTAACTTGCTTCCAGGTCAAAAAGTAAAACCGTGGGTCTATGAGATTCTAGCTTTACTTTTGAAATTCAAAATCTCCTGGGCCTAAATTATTAACCATAACAGACTCATCACGTCCTCAACATTACATACTAGAAAGAACACTATATGATGCAAATCACACCATATCAGGCTCAACTAGCAAGCCAGGAATTTGTGAAATGAGCTCCAGGAGAACTTGCCCATCTATAATTAGGAGGATTTTTGTAGGGCACTGCTGATAGTGGTCTGCCTGTTTAAAAGATAAACATCCAGCGGTGGCACCTGTTCACTGTATTTCTAAGCAGGCCATTGGGCAGACTGACTGTTAGAGATTCCTTCCATGGTTATTGTCGTTCGGTGGCTAAGTAGTGTCCAACTCTTTGCAACCCCATGAACTGCAGCATGCCAGGTTCCCTGTCCTCTATCTCCTTGAGTTTGCTCAAACTTATATCCATTGAGTCAGTGATGCCATCCAACCATCTTATCTTCTGTCGCCCCCTTCTCCTCTTCCCCTCAGTCTTTCCCAGAACAGGGTCTTTTCCAAAGAATCAGCTCTTCACATCAGGTGGCCAAAGTACTGGATCTTCAGCATCAGTCCTTCCAATGCCTATCCAGGGTTGATTTCTTTTAGGATTGACTGACCATCAATCCTTCATTGATGGCACCAAAGTCTGCCTCCCAGTAGCTTCTACTAGTCAGTTCTAGACTTGTCCTAGGGCATATACAGCATAACATCTTTTCATTAGAAACCTTCAAATATTTGACAACTATCAGACTTTGGTTCAATTAGGCCTAATTTCAATTAGTCCTTCCTATTTTGTTCCTCTGCCAGAGTTTCCAGTTCCTTCCCTAGGATTGATCCAGTTTGCACAGTGTCCCCCTTACAACCCAGCCCCAGAAGTGGAATGAATAACTCCCTGAACTGAACAACTATGCCATGGATGCAGCCTGTGCTCACCTGAGCCATTTCCTTTAGCAGATGTGATATGCTGTAGAATCACATTCCTTTCTAAGATCTGTGAATTACAGATATGCTAAGCCAACTGTAAATAGGATGATTGGGAAAACCTTAATGCTACTGAAAGAAACACAGCTTTTAAATAGTAGTTTAAGAGGATCCCTTCATATCCAAATACTTGACATGCAAATTATAAGTCCTTCCAAATTTTTCATTAAATCTCATACACAAAACGCTTTGACTGGGTAAACTAATATGAATAACTATATGTTGGATATTTGACAATTTCCTAACTACATTTCTTAAAAATTATTCTGTGATTCTGTCTTGCTGTTCGAGGAAACATAGACGCTTTAGAAACGGAAAGACACAGAAAGACTGTCAAATCCAGTCACAAACTTTTAGGAAGTTATTATCCCATTTTACATATTTATTCAGAATTCATTCACCACGTGCTGACTGAGTGTTCCGTTTATTCAGAGGTAAAAAGTATAGTCCTCTTCTTTCATGAAGTTCACATCCCTAGTGGGGGAATCAGAGAAGCCAAATGTAAAATAATTTCATTTAGTGATAAGTGTTATGAAAAAACAAAATGAAATAGAGCTGTGATAGAGACTTGACCAGGGATGAAAAATTTTAGAAGGGAACGTGTGACCTAACTGTTGAGAAGGTTTCAGCCACAACAGAATACGGAAAGAACTTCTTCCAAGCTATGGAAATAGCACATACAAAGGGCCTGAGGTACAAATAAACATGAGGTGTTCTGGGGAGTTAAATTAGGCCAATATAGCTGGAAAATATTAATAAAAGAAGAAAGTGATGGCAGATGAAGTCAAAGAGGAAAGAGGTAGAAAGGGCTGGATCTCACGGAGCCTTGAAGGCTGTGATGAGGTTTGGATGTTAGTAAGAAGCCATTGGAGGGTTTCAGATAGGAGAATAGCATGGTTTAACATGCGGTTTTTGAAAGTTCTCTCTGCCTGTTCTGCAGTGATGGACTGTACAGGGTTTAGAAATAGAGAGCAAGTTGATAGAAAGCTGTTGACAATGGCCTTGGTGAGAGAGTTACTTGTACTAGCTTGGTAGCCCTGGGGTTGGGAAAAAAGGGACAAATTCTGGATATACTTTGAAGGTAGAAACAATAGGATTTGATAAGAGAAAAACAAGCTTTTTTTCTTTTCTGCTACTTCTGCTGCTAAGTCACTTCAGTCGTGTCCAACTCTGTGTGACCCCATAGACGGCAGCCCACCAGGCACCCCCGTCCCTGGGATTCTCCAGGCAAGGACACTGGAGGGGGTTGCCATTTCCTTCTCCAATGCATAAAAGTGAAAAGTGAAAGTGAAGTCGCTCAGTCATGTCCGACTCTTAGTGACCCCATGGACTGCAGCCTACTAGGCTCCTCCATCCATGGGATTTTCCAGGCAAGAGTACTGGAGTGGGGTGCCATTGCCTTCTCCATTTTTCTTTTCAGGGAAGCTTAAATTATTTGCCTCAACTGGGATAAGGAGACAGGCACCAACACAAGTTAATCGATTAGTAGTACCATCTACTTTTTAAAACAAGTTATTGGTGTATAATTGCTTTACAATGTTGCGCTAGTTTCTGCTGCACAACAGAGTGAATCAGCTATATGTATACTTATAGCTGCTCCCTCTTAAGCATCTCTCCCACCCTCCCCCCAGCATCGCAGCCCTCTAGGTCATCACAGAGCACTGAGCTGGGCTCCCTGTGCTATATATACAGCAGCTTCCTGCCAGGTATCTATTTTACATATGCCTTGTACTTTAATCCTAATGTTAATCCTAGTAAGACCATGAGATATTATTTTACCTAATATTTTATGTATTAGGATTCTGAAGCTCAAAAAAGTTGCTGCTAAGACGCTTCAGTCGTGTCCAACTCTGTGTGACCCCATAGACGGCAGCCCACCAGACTCCACCGTCCCTGGGATTCTCCAGGCAAGGACACTGGAGGGGGTTGCCATTGCCTTCTCCAATGCATGAAAGTGAAAAGTGAGGGTGAAGTCGCTCAGTCGTGTCCGACCCTCAGCGACCCCATGGACTGCAGCCTTCTAGGCTCCTCCATCCATGGGATTTTCCAGGCAAGAGTACTGGAGTGGGGTGCCCTTGCCTTCTCCATCAGAGAAGTTAAGTAACTCCAAATCAAACAGAAGTTTAGATTAAGCCAAGATTTAAGCTCAGGACCATCTGATGCCATATTTCATAACCTCATGTCCTTTTCCCACGTTGCTTCCAAAGCAGTACTAGAGGAGGAACTTGAACACAGACCCCAGGGGAAGCACTCCTTCTGTCCATCTTTTCTTCCAAGTTATCACTGTTTAATGAGATTTTAAGCCAATACCATCCTTTGCTTTACATCCTCCCCTACAGTGTGTCCTTATATATTTAACCAAAACCTAGATTCCTTTCTCCCCACAACACCCAGGTCAGGGCCATTTCTTCTCTATGCATTTTAACAGAGACAAAAGCCCCGTGCCGGCTTCTCTTCCAGAGGAGCTGTAGCTGGAAGTTGCTTGTGCAACCCGATGACAACTCATCTATATTTAGCAGAAAAAGTGGTGACAAGGATTTGTCCAGCTCAATTTTTTTTACACTTTCAATGTTCAGAATCTCACAGACAGCGTCCTGAAAGGCACATTGGCCCTGACAGTATCTGAGTTGAAAGAAGCTTCCTCCATCTCCCTGGGTTATCCATCAGAAGCCTCATTCCAAGAAATTACATGGACATCCATGGTAGAGCAAACACCTTCCATGCCCAACACTCCCCATGCCCCCAAAATGAAGAGCTACTGGTTCTGTGGGTGTTTTGATGGCTTTTAAGTGTGACTCTAAGATAGGAAAACAAGCATAAAATGTTTAAGGGGGAAATGGACTATTACCTAATTGTTTATGTGTTGAAGAGATATGTACGGCACTTGATTTTTATTTCTTTTCAATGTGCCATGGAAAAGAAATACCGAGTGCAGCTTATGGTTTAAGAACAAAGATAAACTTGCTTTGGGGGGGGCGGGTGCGGGGGCGGGTGTGTGAAAATATTACACCAGGTATTCTGAAGTGCTTACAACAACTAAATGATTGCCACCACAGAGGCTGACTAGCATTTATGCTTAAAGTGACTAATTTTAGGCTGAAGCGCAGTTTTAAGTTTTCTCAAGTGAAACAAAACCAGATATCATATATTGTCCATGACTCTGACCCCCATCACTGTTGGTCAACCAGAAAGAATTATCTACTAATGAAAAGGCAGAACAATTAAGAGCTAAGAAAAGAGGAAAGTAGAGACCATTAAAGAAAAATGGAAAATTTTAAGACAGTAAAAGAGCTCCAATTGTATCACAAAAAGGGAAATTACAAGGAAAATAAATTGTAGCGGGTCAGTGCTTACTGATAGTCTTCTACTTTTTAACATGCAAGATGTATCAATCCTTGGTTGTCAAGAGGAAAAAAAAAAAGCTACTGCAAAAGAATTCCTATTAGCTTTAGATATAGAAATTTTAAGAGGTAGTTTTTCATTCCTTCTTCCAGTCCCAAACCTCTCTTTGGGTTAAATCTTATTCAGAGGAAAAGCACTTGGTTTAGAAATGTCCTTTCTCATTTTCACAAAATCTGTTCTAATGAGATGAGTTTTAGTGTTGCTGTGTCTATTAAGAAAAGAGGTGAAGAAACAGAAAATACACTTTTGGTACTATTGCACTTGTTGGGACTAAGGCTTCCAGTACTATATTTTCAGAAGTTAATCAACAGACCATTATGAAGGGGGAAAAAATGCAATTTGAGAGGAAATGAAAATATAATGAAATTAAAGAAGAAAAATTCAACTATAACTCTGTCATCCTAAGATACTCACTGTTAAGCCTTAAAAACAAAAAATTATTTGGCACATACCTTATAGAAACCTAGCAGGACCACCGGGCTTTCTCTCATTTTTCATTTTGTGACAGTTTCTGGCAATTTTCTGCAGATACATGGGTAGAAATCTTTACTGGTGCCCTAGAAGCAGAGATGATCTTTCAACATTAAATGTCTTAGTCTCCTCAGTGGAAATTTTCTTCTCTTGAGATGAATAAAAAGATACGTAATTCTTCTTCTACATATTACTACTACTATGACTGTCAAGAAGCTAAGAAAGTCCTTTCTGATTTTCTGTGTCATAGCAGGAACTAACACTGTATCTTTTTCACCTAAGACCCAAACCTGTAAAGGCAGCGATTGTCTTTCTCCAGTAATTTGAAACAGTCTTCTTTGTGCATCATCTTGGCCACCTTTTAAGTGGAAAGAGTCTAACGCAAAAGATAAAAGAACCTCAAAAAAGAAAAATCAGGGGTGGAGAAACTACTGGTAAGAGAATAAGCAAAGAAATCAGTAGAAAACTCTGAAATGTAATCTTGCATTTTTAAAAATAGTCTTGAATACGTGTATAGAGAATACATATAAAAACTGTGGGGAAAAGAGTCAGTACGTGGTGCCAGGATGTTAGTTTATTAGGAAAAAAGGAATTTTTCCTCATGCCATGTAACAAATTAAGTTCTAGATAGATTTAAGTAATACTATTTTTGAAAATTTTATTAAATAACTAGAAGAATGTCATTTCTGCATATTTATCTAGTCTAGATGGATAAAGTTTTTATATACATTAAAGCAATGGAAGAAATATCAGGGCAAAAGGCCAATAAATTGAAATATAGAGAAATATAAAATTTCTATACCTCAAAAATAATCATAAAAAAATCAGAAGGCAAAAGCAAACTGGTAAGAAGATATTTTTTTTTTCAAAAATTGAGACACAAAGAAAGCTAATAACTGTGCTTTATAAAGTGTTATAGTAAATCAATGAGAAAATGGACAAAGATCATGAACTGATCATTCACAGATGAGAAAACACAAATAGCTAATTATATACTAAACAATCCTCAGCCTCACCAGCGAATACAAAGTTAAGTAACAGGGACATTACAAAATAGCAAAGATTTTAAAATGACATTAATCAATGCAGTCAGAGCTTCAGGAAGACATTAATGTACGGTATTAATGTAAATTGATATAACCTTCCTGGTAATATGTACTAGAGACTGGAAAAATTATATTCTTCATCCCATATTGCTGCTTCTGGTAGATTGCCCTAAGGAGATAATTTGAAGTGCTAAGATTTGTGCATACACACAAAATATTTATTTAAGTATACCCAAGATGTCTAATATTAGGAAAATTATCAATAAATTATGATATGCTCATAGAAAATTATATTACCATTAGAATAATATTTAAAGAATGAATAATAGCATAAGAAAAACATTTTTGATCAATTGAACAAAAACATGGTATGTGAAATCCTGTGTAAGGAATGCTCAGCTATGTGAAGAAAAAAAGAGCATAGGAAAAAATACTGGAACCATTCCTAAATGTGCCTGCATGTGACTAATAAGATTTAGTCATGTTTGTGCATGCTTTTTGAAACTTCTGTATACATTCCAAACTTTCTACCATGTATATGTCTTAATTTTAGGAAGGAGAAATTGAACCTGAATGGGGTTCAGAGTATGCCACCCAAAACTTGCCACTCTGGCAAAAGGCTTATTTTGAACTGAAAACTACTGAGAAAAAACAGGCAGTAGACAAGCCCTGTGACCTCCCCATTACTACCAGGAAGAACGGGTAGTAACCTGATTCTTAACCACCAGAGACAACTCTAGACTCTTAACCAGCCCAGAAACTGCTCCAGGGGAATCTACATAACAAACTTGGCTAAAATAATCTTTATTTTCCATTGGTTCCCCCCATGTATTTACCTTCCTACTGTTTACCACCCTTGGAAATCTAAAACCCTTCTCCTTTGTATTGTCACTTCTCTATAAATTTATTGTTCTTTCCTAAGATGCCATAGGATATTTAGAATGCTTCTCAGGTGGCAGTAATGGTAAAGAACCCGCCTGCCAATGCAGGAGACACAAGAGACGAGGGTTTGATCCCTGGATTGGGAAGACCCCCTGGAGTCGGAAATGGCAACCTACTCTAGTATTCTTGCCTGGAGAACCCACAGAGGAGCCTGAGGGGTTTATAGTTCACGGGGTCACACAGAGTCGGACACAGCTGAAGCAACTGAGCACACAGGCACACAAGATGCCATAGAAGCTCAGCTTGTGACCATTCCTTTGAGTTTCTCATCACTGAGTATCCTATGTGTAGAGTTCAGAAACTTGTTATTCATCTGTCTTTTATCATTCTAATTTGTGGAACCCCAGCCATGAAGGAAGATGGGTACAGGAAAAATAATTATTTTCTTCCTCTATAAATTATCATAATAATTTTAAAAAGAATCAGTGGTAGGCATCTTTCTTCAGCAGTCTTAGATTGTGTTCTGCTTGAGAATAGAGACCACTGGATACTTCAGATCCATAAAGGTACTCTAGCTATTGTGAGTCAGTTTACTCCAAAGGGCAGATTGCTAGGTGATTTGTAAGGTGGCTATTTGCTCTTCTTCTCCTTCCTCAAGGTTTAGTTTCCTCTTCTCTTTCACCCACAAATGATCTAAATAAAAGCCAGGGAATACGAGCAGGACACCCCCCCACCACCACCTTTCCAAGAGTGGCAAGATGGGGTTGTTTCCATCTGTCCTTTCCGGTCTGAGAAGAGAGACTTGAAAGGAATGAAAACACACATTTCCTACAGTGGAAAGGAGTGGCCTCTGTAAGGACCTCGGTGAACTTCTCTGCCCACCTTGTAGACCATTTCTAAATAGGCATAAACATGCTTCATCAGGGAGTTCATTTGCCAAACAGGCAAAGGGAAAGGTCAACCTAAAAAAGTTTATTTTGGTGTTTTAAAATGGTGACTCTTAAAGTGATAAACCCTGTGATCACTATCGCTATTAACAGCATTACAATCACAGCGAGAGCCGGGTCTGAAAATGCACTCAGTCATGCCAGAGTTAACTTGGGCAGAGGAAGGAAGATGAACAGGGTCAGTATTTTTCTCCGGCAAGTCCAAAGTGAGTTTGTTTGTTTGTTTAGTTGAAATTAAAAGCAAAATGCAGATTGTATTTTGTCCACCTCATTTACTCTAACGATTTTAAGCATGCTTCTTTCTGAGGAAATGGAGGGCCAAGTCTCTGATTCATTTCTATGAGACCACACAGGATCCCTGAATGAAAGTATCACTGCCCAAGAAGCTGTAGATGTTTTTGGAAAGCTTTATAGCTGGTTCTTTTCCCTTTAAATCTTGTTGTTGTATTCTGATTGCAGAAAGCATATTTTAAATGGATAGGGGCAAACGTAATTAAAATCTAAGTACACAGATTTGGGGTGTCTGGCCAGGAAAAAAATGTCAGTGATTACAACTTCCTCCAGTTTGATTATATTATTCATTGTGCTGTGTTTTCTTTATATCTAGAACCCAGGAATTAGGAAAATCTAGCTGTTTAATCTAATTTTCTTTGGATTCAAATCTCTCTTTTTTCCCCTCTTGCCAACAACAACAACCAAAAACGTCTAATTTATTTGAGTCAGGACTAAAAGACATGATTCACCACCTTCCATTGCAGGGAATGCAGGTTCAATCCCTGGCCGGGGAGCTAAGATCCCAGCTGGTGCAGGGCAACTGAACCCACATGCCACAACTAGAGAAGCAATACACTGAGGACTCAGCACAGCCAAAAAAAATACACACACATATACTTCATTTGTTAAAAAAAAAAGTGATATTAAAAAAAGACATAATTCAGCCATATGCCACCATCACCCTAAGATTTCATGTTCACTCCCTGAAAATAAATAAAAATAGCACATTATCCTCACACTTGGTGGTTAGGAAGAGAAACACATGGGAAGGGTGGAAGCTAACAGCTCTCCTTACATTGCAACGTGAGGGCCACGGTTATTTGAACCCCTCCACCTGCCCTGAGGCAGCCCCCATGTGCAGAGTCCCAGCCGCAGCAGCTTGGCCCGGGTGACAGAAAACATTCAAAAGAAGTAGAGAGCCGGCCACACTCCATGGGGTTCATTAACTTACTTGTTGTGTAGGAGGGAACGATGTCTGAAGGGCTGCGCACTTGCTAACCAAAATGATCATCACTTAGAAACAGCAAGAAGTTAGATGTTTATCAAGTACCTGGAACCAGAGCTGACTTTCTGTGAAACATCAGTGTGGAATCCAAGCCAAAATCTTGCACTTCTATTTGGCTGAGCCTGAAAGAAGTCATCATGTCAGAATTTCTCAGTAAGGCAAATAACAAAGAGAGGGGAATGAAAACAAGCTGCTGTGGAAAAGGGCAGGGAGGAAAATACCTGCGCTACAGTAGTTACAGAAGAGCTGAGATTGAGAGGCTAAAAAACAAAAAAAGTTGGGTGCATTTCTCTCAGAAAGACAAATGTCTCAAACACAGAAGGGGTATTGAGTTTCTCAGGTAGGTCAGGAAGAAGACGGTGGTTAACCGGGTAAGCTTAATTGTGGGCTTCCCTGATAGCTCAGTTGGTAAAGAATCCACCTGCAATGCAGGAGACCCCAGTTCAATCCCTGAATTGGGAAGATCTGCTGGAGAAGGGGTAGGCTACCCACTCCAGTATTCTGGCCTAGAGAATTCTGTGGACTGTATAGTCCATGGGGTTACAAAGAGTCGGATACGACTGAGCGACTTTCACTTTCAATTATGAGGTGATACTTAAAATTTGGATTGAAGTTAGTTTCAATGGAAGTGCATGTATTTTTTATCTTTCGTTTTTACTTAATATGAAAGTAATAAACAATTATTTTACTTATGAAAGTGCCATCATCACAGGAAAATATAATGTACAAAAGGCCCTCTATCCCACTGCCCTAAAGCAGAGATTATCATTTGTTAAAATGAGGGGTAAAAATATTTTTCACATGATTTGTAGTATATGTTTTAAAATAAAGCTATGGTTATAAAGTGAGAAATATTTTTATGATAATATCAATTTTATCAAGCAAATATATAGAATCAAAAGACACCAAGTAACCCTATAACTAGAAAAATAAAAGTGTATCAAAATATTTTAAAAGTTGGGGGTATTCTTCATGTTTTTGAACATATGCTAATGTATATTTCAGTGTGTGTGTTGTGAGTTCAGGGTCTACTACTTTGACTCCAAGAGACCCCAAAAAGTTTCCAACTTTCCAGCATGGGGAGAAGGAAAGAATATCTGAAGATCATGGGTAAATAATACTTTGAATGTCTCTGCGGCTTATGAAATTGAATTTCAGTCCTATTTAAAGAAAAGTTCCTGTGGCAAGAAATCTTCATATGGGTTTCTCAGGCAGAAGAAGGACAGAAAAAAATTACCCACAAGACTTGGATTGGGCAATTGATTTTAACCATGGTTTCTATTAATTACTCAGAAATTTCAGGCAGTTCTCCACGTTCATACCATCCTTTTCCTTTGTGTAAAATGGGAAGGGTGATGGAAACTCTGAACTTGGGGACTCGGTCTCCCAGCACTGCCACCACCTACACCTTCCTTTGGGCCAACTCTTCTCAGCCAGGGTCACCACTCTGCTAGCTCACGGGAGCCAGGAGGCTTCATTACCTGTGGTTTCAAAGACCTCTGAACTCTCTTAGGAAGGGAAGCTGTTGAAGTTCAATGTCATATTATCCATTTCCTGAAGCATTCATTTTAGAGAGAAAGAGAGAGGAAGAGTATCTACAGTGTGCTATGCTCCAAAGGAAATTTAGAAAAGGATTTTCTATACCTTTTAATTTGAGAAAATGCTTCCTGGTTTGAGAAAAATTACAACAGACTCCCATACAAATAAGATGCATCTCAGAAATGAAATCTTAAATTAGCTATTAATTTAAGGTTGTCAAAATCCAAACTGATCACTCTGTGATCACCCCCATTAGCACAAACCTGTATGATATGCAGTATTGCTGCAGGTTTTATGCTCCTGTGGCATACTTGGTACCACACTGCAACAAAGTTTCCACAAAACTAAGGATGGGTTCATTGGAAGCCTGCCAAAGTTATTTAAGAACTTTTATTCTTCTAAGAGTACATCTTTCCTACTTCGGAAATATTCAAATGTTATTTTCTCTTATGAATTAATGATCATTGAAGATGGCAGTTGTGGTATTTTTAACATTCTTATTTGATCAAAGTTAAACTTGGCAACCATATATTGATCTTCTCACAATTTCACAATTTCCTTTTCTTTTTACATTTTACTGCTCTGCAAAATCCAAACTCTGGAAAACATCAGTCTGTGGCTAATTCTGTCTATATGGTAATAGGGAGAATGCAGATAATCACCATTTTCAATCCAAAGTATCAAATTCCTCCCGTACTAAAACATGAGCCTCAGCTGATGGTAAGTAGGACACCCAGTGTGCTTGATTTGTGTATTTCTCTCCACCCTCTAATGGGGTTCCTAAAATTAAGTCACTGAAAGGTCAAAAAAGGAGGAAGCAGAGGCAAAAATTATCTGAATAATCAATAAACTGGCTGAGTAACAGACCCAGTGTTGATGGATAGAAGTCTCTCCTATGCAGTATTTGGAACATACTTACATTAAAATTTTATTCAAATTTATTTTGATTCAAGTCCAACTGAACATTCTGTATTTTGTCTGGCAACCCCACACCCAATACTATCTGACCCTTTAGAAAATACATAGGAAGTGAAATCTGACTTTAAGTAGCCCATACCTACGCTGCTGCTAAGTCGCTTCAGTCATGTCCGACTCTGTGCAATCCCATAGACGGCCTCCTACCAGGCTCCCCAATCCCTAGGATTCTCCAGGCAAGAACACTGGAGTGGGTTGCCATTTCCTTCTCCAGTGCATGAAAGTGAAAAAATATAGTGAAGCCGCTCAGTCGTGTCCGACTCTTAGCGACCCCATGGACTGTAGCCCGCCAGGCTCCTCCGTCTATGGGGTTTTCCAGGCAAGAGTACTGGAGTGGGGTGCCATTGCCTTCTCCGAGCCCATACCTATAAGTGACTATTAATGCAATACACCTAAGTGGCTACTAATGACATAATCTTATGGTTGTGTTTATGTTGTCTAGTTTTCTCATCTAAATGTGAAATACTTAGATGTTTGGGTTTTTTATAAAGCACAACAACCTTCAATTTAATATAGAGGAGAGTGAAACACGTGAACTTGCCGCCAATTGGCTTACCTTGCGAATGAGCTGATAACCGATGTTTACAGGCAGGTCCTGCCAAGTCACCTCAGCTACCCACTTCCAAGCTGACAGTTCAGGCGCTGCAGAGTAATTCCCTTCAACCCACGTAATGTTTCAGGATTTGAAAGTTTGTATGTGGGAAGAGAAGCAGAAAGCCAGGATCCTGCGAGGTGCTCTTCTATTCAGCACGCAGCCGGCATACTTGTTCTTTGTTTTTTGTTTTGCCCTCTGATGTTAAAGCTAATACAAAGTTAGAAACACTGCCTTTGGAAATAATGTCATTTGCAGCAACATGGATAACCTGGAGATTATCATACTAAGTGTAGTAAGTCAGACAGAGAAAGACAAACAACATAAGATATCACTTATATGCGGAGTCTTAAAAAAAAGGATACCAGTAAACTAATATACCAGAGAAGGCGATGGCACCCCACTCCAGTACTCTTGCCCGGAAAAGCCCATGGACGGAGGAGCCTGGTAGGCTGCAGTCCATGGGGTCGCTAAGAGTCGGACACGACTGAGCAACTTCACTTTCACTTTTCACTTTCATGCATTGGAGAAGGACATGGCAACCCACTCCAGTGTTCTTGCCTGGAGAATCCCAGGGATGGGGGAGCCTGGTGGGCTGCCGTCTATGGGGTCGCACAGAGTCGGACACGACTGAAGTGACTTAGCAGCCAACTAATATACAAAACAAAAATAGACCCATAGACATAGAAAACACCCTTATAATTAGCAAAGGGAAAAGGAGAGAAAGGGATAAGTTAGGAATTTGGGGTTAACATATACATATTACAGTATATAAAATACATAACCAACAAGGACCTCCTGTATAGCATACAGAATTATACTCAGTATTTTGTAACAACCTGTAAGGGAAAAGTGAAAGTGAAAGTGAAGTCGCTCAGTAGTGTCCCACTCTTTGCAACCCCATGGACACCAGGCTCCTTCGTCCATGGGATTTTCTAGGCAAGAGTACTGGAGTGGATTGCCTTTTCCTTCTGCAGGGAACTTCCCAACCCAGGGATCGAACCCAGGTCTCCCGCATTGTAGACAAACGCTTTACCATCTGAGCCACCAGGGGAGTCTTTCTGAAAAACAAATATATATATATATATATATATCTGAAAAAGAAATATATGTACTTACATATATATATATCTGAATCACAAATATATCTGACATATATATATATGTATTACTGTGCTGTATGCCTGCAATTAACACAACATTGTAAATCAACTATACTTCAGTTAAAAAATAAAATTAAAAGAATTAAACTCTACCTTTTTTCACCAGACTACCTGGCAAATGTGGAGTTCCCACCTTACCTTGAAACAAAAGTAAAAATAAAACTGTCCAGTAGTGCTAGTAACCTGCCTGGTAATATCTGCAAGGAAATTTACTTTCCATCTGCAAAGTCGACGCCTATTTTCTGTTAGGGAAATGAACTGATACAAGCTGGAGACTGGGAGGGAAAGCAAGAGTCCAGGCCAGATACTTGGTGTGCATTTCATTTAAATGAATGTGAATGTGAAGAGTGCTTTGTTTTGTTTTTCTCCCCTAGCCACCTCAAGGCTGTTATAGAAGAAACGTATGGGGGCGGGGGGTGGGGGGCGGTGGGAAACAACTATATAGTGAACAGTGCTTGATGTATTTGAATATATTCAAATGAATGGAGTGTGAAACCCAAAATGTAGAATCAGAGGCAATTTTGTGGTCAGTCTCCAGGTGGGTTGCTGAGGATTGGGATAGGAAAGGTGACTTAGATGGTCCCATCCTGGCCCCAGAGCCATCTACCAGGTGAGTCCGGGCAGGTCATGTTGTCCTCTGGACATTAGTTTCTTTCCGAAGGCATTGCAGCAGTTAATACTTGCGTTCCTTTCTACCCCTGATCTAAGGTGGTACAGAGGAGAGGAGAAATTCTTACGTTACAAGTCAGGGAACAGGACTCATCTGCTTACCTACTGGAGGTTCAAAGTCTGTTGATTTAAAATGACAAAGACACATTGCTTGATCTCGTGTTCTGATCTTCAGATGTAGAAGTGGAGCCATTCTTCATGCCTTCCTCTGCCCATTCCTACCTTGTCAGAGGAAGATTGGTTGTGTTCTTAGTCCTCCCAGGGAACCCATGAGCTCTGTCACCAACAGTCCCTCTGGAATTCCAAACACACAGATCATCGTTATCTTTCTTTTTCAGGGATGTTACTTGGGTTGGATGAGAAATAGGCAGAGTTCAACCATTGTAATTATTTACATAGGTATATGGAAACAGTGTCCGACTTTATGTTTTTGGGCTCGAAAATCACTGCAGATGGTGACTGCAGCCATGAAATTAAAAGACGCTTACTCCTTGGAAGGAAAGTTATGACCAACCTAGATAGCATATTCAAAAGCAGAGACATTACTTTGCCAACAAAGGTTCGTCTAGTCAAGGCTATGGTTTTTCCTGGGGTCATGTATGGATGTGAGAGTTGGACTCTGAAGAAGGCTGAGCACCAAGGAATTGATGCTTTTGAACTGTGGTGTTGGAGAAGACTCTTGAGAGTCCCTTGGACTGCAAGGAGATCCAACCAGTCCATTCTGAAGGAGATCAGCCCTGGGATTTCTTTGGAAGGAATGATGCTAAAGCTGAAGCTCCAGTACTTTGGCCACCTCATGCGAAGAGTTGACTCATTGGAAAAGACTCTGATGCTGGGAGGGATTGGGGGCAGGAGGAGAAAGGGACGACAGAGGATGAGAGGGCTGGATGCTATCACTGACTCGATGGACATGAGTCTGAGTGAACTCCAGGAGTTGGTGATGGACAGGGAGGCCTGGCGTGCTGCGATTCATGGGGTCGCAAAGAGTCGGACACGACTGAGTGACTCAACCAACCAGCCAACCAACACAGATGACACATACTGCTTTAGTTTCTAAATCATACTCTGGACTCAGAGTCTCTTTGCCATATGCTTTCTAGGCCCTTTCCCACTGGGCTTGTTCCAGTCAGAATCTATGAAACACTGTCCTTTGGTCAGCATTTGAAAATTGAACTCATATGGGAATGTGTATACTTTTCAAGATAATCAGCATATACTCCAATTCTGTCCTTTGTAACCATGTAGAAAACATGGTGGAAATTATCCAAGATTTCAATGAAATCCTTTCCGTCCTGAGTCCAGATGCTCATTGATTTCCTCCTGCTTCCACAGATGGCTGTCCTTTACTAATACTAAATCCTAGAGCAAAAATCACAAGTCTTCATGTTCCATTTTATTTTTCTTACCTGGGGGCATTGATGTGAGTCCCCTATTTTTCTCTTTGGGCTCCTTGGATTTATGCCAACACCAGAGCAGTTAAACCAGGCACCCCATTTGCCTTCCAGAAGCTTCTGTGTTATTCTCATTGGTGGGTGCATTCTCAACTTGGACAAACGTTCCTATAGCCCCCAGCCCTCCCTTGACCCCACTTTTTCCTGACCCTCCATTTTTTTACTGTGAACTCTCGTTGGCTTTCCTAAGATGGAAAATCACTGGATGGCCTCTGCCTCTTTGCAGCCCACACCTATTACACTGCTGGCATTTGCCCAAATTAAGCCGCCCCTTCAGGGTCACCTGACACCACATGTGATCAGCCTCATGGGCTGGCAGCATCCCACTGCCTACCCAGGTCATTGCTCCATCCCAGTGCCTCTCAGGGCTCATGGATTTTCTCACTGTCTCATCTCTTGACTGACTCATCCAAAATCAACCCTTTATCGATTCAGCAAGATAACTTGAGTGCCTCTCTCTGTGGGTCATGTGCTCTGCCAGAGGGATTTAAAAAATGCAGTCCTTGCCCTCAAGGAGCTTAGATTCCAGTGAGAGAGACAGACAGTAAAGAAATAATCAGTATACACGTTGACAAAAGCTGTGAAGAAAAGAGAGAGAGACTGGTGAAGCCTATTTTTACATTTTTATTTATTTATTTGTGGCTGCCCTGGGTCTTCATTGCTTTGCGCAGGCTTTCTCTGGTTGCGGTGAGCAGAGGCTACTCTTCATTGTGGTGGCTTCGCTTGCTGAGGAGCACAGGCTCCAGGTGCTCGGGCTTCTGTAGTTGCAGCACACAGAGTTGGAGCATATCTTTGATAATATAGTCCGCAGTGAGAAGCCAGCTGTGAGAGGAGAGGGGTTGGCAATGTCTTCCAGACCTTGGGCTCAGCAGGTAAGCAGACCATAAGGCAGGAGGGAGCGAGGGTGTGTTTGAGAACTGAAAAGGGCCTCTCTAAATCCTCCCTGCTTTTCCAGTCCCTTCTTTCAGAGACGTGGCTGGCTTCACCCACTCAGGCTGATTAATCCATCTTCTGAGCTGCCACAGATAATTCTCTGTGGCTCTCCTTATTTAACACATGCTATTTTTTGTAACTGAACTGTGTGGAAGATCTTTACAAGACTTGGGTTCCATACTTCATCTCTCCAAGAGCATTGATCAAGATTCCATTTATATGTACCGTGCTAAAGAAACAGCTGAATTCTAGTCAGTTCATTCACCATTAAATCAAAAGCCTGGTCTGTGGTAGGTGATATATTCTAGATATTTTGCTTAGAAATAAAGAAACCCCAGTCTAACCATGAGGAAAACATTAGAGAACCCCAAATTGAACAACATTCTATAACACATAGACAAATATGCCTCAAAACGGTCAAAGTCAGGGCTTCCCTGGTGGCTCAGTGGTAAAGAATCCACCTGTCAGTGCAGGAGACAGGTTTTGTCCCTGGCCCAGGAAGACCCCACAGCCTCAGGGTAGCTGAGCCCTTGTGCCCCAAGTGCTGAGCTTGTGCTCTAGAGCTGGGGAGCGACAACTACAGAGCCAGTGTGCTGCAGGTACTGAAACCCAAATGCTCCAGAGCCTGTGCTCTGAGAGAAAAGAAGCAACCACAATGAGAAGCTCGTGTACCTCAACTAGAGACTAGCTCCCGCTCACCGCAACTAGAAAAAAGGCCACGAGGCAACGAAGACCCAGCACAACCAAATAAATTTTTTTTAAATTGTCAAGGTCATCAAAAACAAGAAAAGTTCAAGAAACTGTCACAGACCAGAAGAGGCTAAGGAGACGACTGAATGTAATGTGGTGCTTGGATGGCATTGAGACTAGGAAAGGTCATTAGGGGAGAAACTAGTGAAATCTGAATAAACTATGAAAATCAGTTAATAGCAACAACCCAGGAACTTCCCTGGTGCTCCAGTGGCTAAGACTTTGTGCTCCCAATGCTGGGGTCTCAGGTTCTATCCCTGGTCAGGAAACTAGATCCCACATGCCAAAACTAAGAGTTTGCAAGCTACAACTAAATATCCTGCATGCCTCGGTGAAGATCAAAGATCCTGCATGCTGCAGCTAAGACCGAGCACAGCCAAATAAATAAATATAAATAAGTAAAAAACATTAAAAAAAATAGTAACAACCTATTGCTGATTCCTTAGTTATAGTAAACATACCATCATAAAGCCAGATGTTAACCATAGGAGAAAGCAGGCAAGGGGTATAGAACAACTCTCTGTATTATCTTTGTATCATTTTTATAAGTCTAAGATTCTTCTAAAATAGTTTATTTAAATTCAAAATAAATAATCAAGACATGGAACCTGTCTTCTGTGAGTTTACACTGGAGTCAAGAAAATACACTTTTAAATAAACACTTGCAATATAGCACAATAAGAGTAATAATAAAATTATGTACCAAATACAGAAGTAGCCCAAATGCAGCCATGATTGTCACTAAGAATTTAAGGGCTGATTCACTGAGGAGGGAAATGCCTGGAGCTGGGTTTTGAAGGATTTTTGGAGTTTGAAGAATGTAGAAGACAAGCCTGGAAAGGTCAGCATGGAATCCTTTCAAGCAGTTTGGCATTGACAGAAGAGAAGTAAGGAAGAGACGAGAAGAGCACCACTTGGGTATTTGCTGCCCAGTTTTGGTGGAACCGTTGGTAACCTCATTATTGGTGGCTCAGGCTTGAGCATTATTGTCCACCAGAATTCCCTCCCATTACTCTCCACCCAGCTGTGCTGGCCATCTGCTTGGTCATCTTGGACTTTGAAGTTGACTGGACCAAGTTTCAGGAGGTGGATAGAAAACCAGGAGGATAGAACCACAGGAGCTGTAATGTACAGATGGAGACAAGAGCTCAGTGGCCAGGCATGGTTATTCTCTCCTAACTGGCCAGGCCAGCGTGTCTGCCACCCCCATGATTGCAGGTCCAGGAGACACAGGGTGAGTAAGGGCTTTGTGCTTTGTTGGTGCTGCACCCCCAGTGTCCCTGTGCCTGGTTTGAGGTCAGCTCTCAGAAAAAGATTTGATGAATGAAGGAGAAGACTTAACCCCAAGCCCTCAGCCACAGGGAAATGAAGCAGAATGGGAACCTGACCTGCGACAGCCCACCCTCGAGTCTGGAAGTGGCTGACCTTCAGTGGGGATGGCTTCTCAAGTCATCTCTCATGAGACTAGAACAGGTGGTCCAAGAAGAGGAGGCAGTTAGGAGGCAGCTGAGAACTGGGGGTGGAGAAGGGTGTCGAAGGACCATGCTCAAAGGACTAGAGAAAGCAACATCAGTGAGTGAGCCCAGCAGATAGCGAATAAACCAACTGGTGTCAGAGAAGAGATGCAAACATAGAGGGAGAAGCCAAGGCCCTGAGAGATGCTGTGCTGCCCATGGCAGTGAGACTGGGGGAGCAGCAGATTTTCCATTTCCAAGGGCCCCATGGCTCCATGGGACCAAGGACCTCTACAGTGACCTGTAAAATGGAGGTAATCACACACACAGCATCATGGTTTGTGGTGGGATTGAAGCAACATTATCTGCACAAAGCTCCTAGCACAGTGCTTGACACCTAAGTGTTCCATATTTACTTTTGAGATCATTATTATTTTATTGTTCTTACTAGATTCTCAGGAGAACAGAAATCTTATTACTCCACCTACAGCCTTGAGATGAGCATCCCCTAGCCTAGTGTGTCTTTGTTCCAAGGCTGACCCACCCGAATTGAGCTGTGGGCAACCAGGGAAGTCAGGTGTTGAGAGAGCTCTGAAAATACATCTTACCCAGCCCCACCCCCAGAAAATGGTTAAAGGTTCATCTTTTTACTTTGTCATTTAATCAGTGGTTTCACACACATTAACACTGTTTATTTAATTTTTTTGAAAGGGTACACAATACAATATTTGAAAGCATGTAAAGCAGAAGTGTGTTCATGCTTGGTCACTTGGGTTGTGTCTGAATCTTTGCGACCCTATGGAACACAGCCCACCAGGCTCCTCTGTCCATGGGATTTCCTAAGCAAGAATAGGGGAGTGGGTTGCCATTTCTTACTCTAGGGGAACTTCCTGACTCAGGGATTGAACCCATGTCTCTTGCATCTCTTGCATTGGCAGGTGGGTTCTTTACCACTAGCGCCACCTGGGAAGCCTTCAAGCAGAGGTGAGCCCTATCTTTAGGCCAGCTATCAGTTTCTTATGCAATCTATTAGAAATAATCCATTCTATGAATATATGAGCATGATGAATCCAAACATATGTATTCAAATATATTTATACACACACAAACACACTGTTCTACATATTGGTTCTCCTCAATTAACACTATATATATTTTTAATTGTCTGTACTGGGTTTTAGTTGTAGCATTCAAGTTCTTAGTTTCAGCACACAGGATCTAGTTCCCTGACCAGAGATCAAACCTGTGCCCCCTGCACTGGGAGCACAGGGTCTTAACCACTGGACCACCAGGTCAATGAACACTACATCTTTAGAGCTAATTCTATAGAGTCCATACAGAACTGCATTATTCTTTTTAATGACTGGGTAATACTCTCTTTTATGGATATACCAAAAGTTACATAATCCTTTACTAATCAACTTTAAAGTTGTTTCAAACTTGACTGATACAAACAGCACTGCTGCAAATAGCTTCAAGAATATACCATTTCGTATATATGCAAATAGATGTACATGATAAATCCCTGGATGTGGAGTTGTTAAGATAATGGGAAAGATGCATGTGTAATGTCAGTGAATAATGCCAAGGGGTCCTCCATAGAGATGTTACCAGTTTACATGCCCACCAAGAATGTATGTGACTGCCTTTTGCCCTACACCCTCACCAACCAGAATGCATATGGTTTTTTGTTTTTGTGTTTTAAAAGGATCTAGTTTTATAGCAAATATAAACATATGAGCAAAAGCCTTTTGCCCAGCTCTTTTTTTCCCTGAAGCCCAGTCTGTCTCTCCGAATGTCTCTCTCTTCTCTGCTCCTGTACAGATATGTACATGCACACAAAGCCTTGCCCTCTCCCTGCTACAGTTTAACTTTAAAAGCTTTAATTCTTTCTTTTTCATATTGCAGTGGGTTTTCATCTTTGGTGGTTTCAATTTGCAAAAAAAAAAAAAAGAAAGGAATTCTTAGGTGAGTATTTTCACTGAGTCCCACAGTCCTCAATTCAGAGGGTCTCTTAATCTTTGCAGAAGCGATTGCTGCTGCCAGTATGTCAGGACCCATTTCTTCATTAATTTTTCCAAAGCCCTGATAATACTGAGGGATGGATTCTGGGGCCAGTAATGCCCAGTAATTCGCAGTATTTACAGAGTTTCTTTGTCTGAGATCTCAAAGTACTTGACAACATTAAATCATCATTCCCTTGGCTGTCTCAAAAGCATCTTTGAACCTAGATGGATGATGCAGAGAAATGAAAACTTTGCTTTCTAGCCAGATTGCCTGAAAGGTGACCCGGAAGAGAATGCAAATGGATCAGCATAGTTTCTACCATAGCAGTAAATAATTTTGGTTGCTCTAATTTTTCTTTTCTTTTCTTTTTTTTTTTTTACCTTTTTTTAGATGCTTTTCCAGTGAATTATCTGTGTATAAGCAGCAAATAGAAAAGTGTCTCTTCCATGCATGTGGTAAAGGAGTTAAATGATATCCAGGAGTGAGTCCCTGGATGCAAAGAGATGTGTGCTCAGGCCTTCAGGCCACTCATATTCTCTCAGGTCGGAGTCTCTGCTCTTCTTTTCTATCTGAGAAAATGTAAATACAACAGAACACAACTTCCATTGGCCCAGGAAAAGAAAGGAAGAAGGGAGACAGGGCAGGGGACGGAAAAAAAGGGAGGCCTGCAAGTGGAGGGGAAGGTCTAATTTGGATCTGATGTTTTCATCCCATATTGGACTGTCAGAAAGCCCAGTGCTGCCTCATGCATATCTGATCCCAGTGGTAAGTAACAGTCTTCATAGATATTTGCTTCACTCCACCCTACTCCTCCCTACCTTTTCCCTACCCCATAGTCTCCACAATCTCCATATTCTACACACATTACGCCCAGAATATCAACCACAGAGCAAGTATCTTAGTGGGAAAATGTTAGCAAATAGCATCTCATATTTCAGATACAGAAACCAAGGCACAGAGAAGCTGTAATTTATTTAGTGACATAGATTCAGTGTTAGACACACATATCCCAAACTACATCTACCAGATCAGGAATTATCCATTCATAGGGTTGATTTTTAAAAATTATACACAAATAACACTGAAGAATGAAATGAGAGTGAACGTTACTGCAGTCCCACTGCCCCAATCACACTGCTTTCTTCCCCTCTCCATGTCCTCTGAAATTCTGAGCCTACATGCGCGTAAACTAGTAACTAGAACCGTGAGAGTATAAAACTGTGGGCAAGAGCCCAGGCACTGGAGCCTGGCCACTTGTGCTTATATATATCCAATTCCACTGTTTGAGTAGCTGGGTCTTAGTTCCCGTATCTGTAAAATGGGAATATTAACAGTACCCACCTCATGGAGCTATTATGGAGCACCAATGAAATAGCCATATGAAGTAGTTAGCAAAGTGCCTAGAATATAGTCTGCTTCTGGTATAAGTTAGCTGCTGATGCTGCTGTTATTTATATTATTATACAATTTTGCTTTCTGCTTTTTAAAATATATTGAAAGCAAGTATAAAAAAATATTGTTTGATAGATCACAAACCCTTACTAATCTGACTGCCCACTCCTGGTGGCACTGCTTCCTCTAGGTTCCCGGGGTGGGGGGTTCCACTGCAGAGGAACAGGCAGCATCTTTTAGGCCCTTTCCTTCAAGACCCTCTGCAGACCACACCTGCTATGGGCTTCACCGCTGTCCTGACCTTCTCACCCTTCAAGTCTCAAAGGTTTCAAGAAAAAAGAATAGAGTGGGAATATTGTACATCAACTATACATCAATTTGAAAAAAGAACAGGGTGGGGGAGTGAAGAGGTAACCACAGAAGATGCTGCACTCCTCAGAGTCCCCAAGGCCTAGGTGGCTTGCTGCGTCCATCTGGCCTGGGTGTTCTGATTATTGCCTTTCAGAATGATGGTAATGAAAGACGTTATCATTCTGGTAGTTTTCAAACAAATTGAGTATGTTTTGTACTTTACATTTTTTTTAGCTTTTTGTGTTGGTGTAATTTCACATTTATAGAAATTTGCAAGTATAGCACAAGTACCCTTTATCCAGATTTATCAGTTGTTAATATTTTGTCCTATTTGCTTTATCAGTCTCATTCTCAGTCTCTCTCTCTGCCCCCTACCATACACAAATGTGTGGATATGTGTAGAGAGAGGGAGAGAGAGAGAGAGAGAGAGAGAGATGGGGAGGAAGAAGACATTTCCCTTTACTCTTTCTCAGTGTGGTTTTCCTAGGAATATGGTCTCTCTCTTCTGTGACCACAGTACAATGATCATAATCAGAGAATATAATGTTGATATAAGACTTTCCTCCAACCTCCAATCCAGTTTTTGTATTTTTAAAGCTTCCCTTGAAAAAGCAGGTATGGGACAAAGATGATAAATGTATATCACAGCCTAATTAGGCCATTTGTTCACCTGGTGACCTTCTCACCAGAGTCATTCTTCAAAGCCCCAGCTCTAACAAGGCTCCCCTGAAAGCCTTTGTGTCTTCTCTCCCATCTGGCAGAAAAAAAACTTCTCTGCCCGGCAGCTCTCTGTGCAGCCACGGTGATAGCCCTTCTAACACACAGCTACCATTTATACTGTCTGTCCACACTGGACTGTGAGCTTCTCAGGGTTCCCAGGGCCCCTTGTGTAACTGACAGATCGCCGGTGCTTAGGAAATGTTTGTTAAAAAAATGTATGAGCAACTTCTATGTCCTGGCTGATGTAAATAGCACTGCAGTGAACATTGGGGGTTCCTGTGTCTTTTTCAATTATGGTTTTCTCAGAGTGTGGGATAGAGGTTGTGGGAGGTCCAAGAGGGAGGGGATATATGTATATATATATCTGATCACCTTCATTGTACAGCAGAAACTAACACAACATTGTAAAGCAACTATATCCCAATTAAAAAAAAAAAAAAAAGAATGATCACATAGAATGGAAGCTTCAGATTAGTTGAACTTGATAAAGAGTTAGATTGTTTCTTTAAATCTATATGCCGAAAATTCAGCGGTACACAATACAGGAGGTGAGATTATACATCCATCTTAGGAACATCTTAGGACAGGCAGAAAGAAAAAAAAAAAAAAATGGGATCTTGGCTCCTGCCTTCCGGCCACTCCCTCAAACTCTTTTCTCCTCCCTCTGCTCCAAAATACAGTAACTGCTTAAAAGAATACAGTTATGTGCCGGAGACGTGTATAGACTAGACTCTCAGAAGAGCCTTGCCTGTGAGCATGAGAAACACAGCCCAGGATTTCAGCACTTGGCAGCCCCGGGCGCTCAATGGTTCCTGCCACGTTAGCACGCAGTAACTTTCCGTGCCGGCTCCAGGCGGGCGGCGCGGCGGGGGCGGGGCTCTAAGCTGTCCCCTCGCCGCGCAGCCACCACCGGCGGGCGCCAGGGTGCTCCGCAACCGCTCTTCCTTGGGCTAACCAGAAAAGCCACGTGTCCCTATCCAGGGAGCGCTCCTGCTGAGTTTGTGGCAGAACCTGGGAACTTCTAGAGCCCTTGAACTGGAACGTGGAGCTGTGTTACCTGGAGCTGCTCTTTCTGGAAGGCGCTGTCACCCACTAACCCTGGCAGCTGCTCCATGCTGATTTAGATGTCTGAAAACAAAGACCGTGGTTGAGTTCAACCTTTATTGAGCAGGACTAGGGTAGGTTTTGGAGAAGGCAATGGCACCCCACTCCAGTACTCTTGCCTGGAAAATCCCATGGATGGAGGAGCCTGGTAGGCTGC
Source organism: Bos indicus x Bos taurus (assembly GCF_003369695.1). Classification (NCBI taxonomy): domain Eukaryota; kingdom Metazoa; phylum Chordata; class Mammalia; order Artiodactyla; family Bovidae; genus Bos; species Bos indicus x Bos taurus. The sequence goes on from NC_040085.1 coordinate 43,412,895, forward strand.
AGTCCATGGGGTCACTAAGAGTCAGATACGACTGAACGACTTGACTTTCACTTTTCACTTTCATGCATTGGAGAAGGAAATGGCAACCCACTCCAGTGTTCTTGCCTGGAGAATCCCAGAGACGGGGAAGCCTGGTGGGTGCTGTCTATGGGGTCGCACAGAGTTGGACACGACTGAAGTGACTTAGCAGCAGCAGCAGGGTAAGTTTGGACATTGTGATGGTATTTCATTTTCATGTAACAAATGCCTATTTGGCAGTTTGCTGCATGCCTGGCAATTGTTCAAAACAGTTTTCAAACATGAACTCATTTAATCCTCATGACAGCCTATGAAGTCTGTTAGTATTATTATTTCAATTTGGGCCATGCAGAAAGGTCAAGTAACATAGAGGCTGGGACTGGGTTTCTTCCCTTGTTTAAACTAATACTGCAATATCTTTTCCCCTTTCATATAGTGTACATTGTTTTTTCAGTTCAGTTCAGTCGCTCAATCGTGTCTGACTCTTTGCGACCCCATGAATCGCAGCACGCCAGGCCTCCCTGTCCATCACCAACTCCCAGAGTTCACCCAGACTCACGTCCATCGAGTCGGTGATGCCATCCAGCCATCCCATCCTCTGTCGTCCCCTTTTCCTCCTGCCCCCAATCCCTCCCAACATCAGGGTCTTTTCCAATAAGTCAACTCTTCACATGAGGTGGCCAAAGAACTGGAGTTTCAGCTTCAGCATCATTCCTTCCAAAGAAATCCCAGGGCTGATCTCCTTCAGAATGGACTGGTTGGATCTCCTTGCAATCCAAGGGACTCTCAGGAGTCTTCTCCAACACCACAGTTCAAAAGCATCAATTCTTCGGCGCTCAGCTTTCTTCACAGTCCAATTCTCACATCCATACACGACTACTGGAAAAACCATAGACTTGACTAGACGGACCTTTGTTGGCAAAATAATGTCTCTGCTTTTGAATACATTGTTTTTTACTTACCTACTTTTCCATTTGGCAATGATCTCATCCACATTGTTGTTTGGATCAATCTATAAATATGCATTAATACTTCCCATGCTCTCCAGAGAAGTCTGAAGAACATTCCTCCCTCTAAGTACAGTAGAATCTGGTTAGGGAGGTGAAACATCTACACTTTAGCAACAAAAGGAGAAAGTGAGAGATGGTGACCTTGAGAGCTTCAAGGAGTTGAAAGTAAGAGAGTGTCCTCTTACGGGCAGGAATGGTTGGGAAAAGCCTTACAGAAGGTAGATGGAACTCTTTGAAAATTAGATCACCTTTGGATAAATGGAACCAAAAGGATCAGCCTTGTATGGCCAATAGCTTCCTGGGCTTTGAGGCCTGAAAATACAGGCAAAGATATTATGTACCTTCTCCAGAAGGTGTCTCAAGTAATGTCTATGGTTCTACAGCTGAAAATTATAAAGCCCTAAAGTCTTGGGTAGTTTGCTTGTTCTGCCATCTCATGAGCCCTAGTGATGGTTCAGGATGCCTAACCATTGTGCTCCAATCTGTCACGACTCATATGGTGAAGTGATAACATAGAGATGCATTGGGGGAGTGTGGAAATACAGTGTAAATGTAGACAGATTTCAATTCAAGGAGACCCGTGAAGAAGCAAAGTAGTTAATGTGTTTAAGTTTCCAGGATTGTGAGTTTCTCAATTCCCTTTTACGTTATGGTATTCTTATGCAGTAGAATTTAATTTTTTTAGCAATTAAAACAAAAAAAAAATTTTTCAAATGCACTAATTACAAATGCACCCCAAAGGAGTCATCATGATACATTATCTATAATACAGGATAGCCATAGTGGTAGCCCCAAGATATTTTACACCAAAATTGGTCAAAAAAAGCTGAAATGACTGCTGAAGTACAAGACTCTAAATTTGATACTCTATTATCAGAGTAATCAGAACTCGCCTTTGTCTCCAAAGAAGAATAATCTACTGAAGGAGATGTGTCAGTTTTGTCATGGTTTTATTACCATAATCATACTTTAAATCAAAGAAGCCATGACTGTGTATTGAATTTTGGGGAGAGTGCTTTTCATTATGAAACATTACAGTAAGCGATGGACATGATTGCAATTAGAGTTTAGTGAACCACAAGAAGGGACGATCCATGTAGGATACATCCGTGTGAAGTCCTTTGCCAGGAACAAGTTTTAACCTTTGTACAGCTACTGAGGGAAAGGTTCCAGGATTCCCTGTGAGAATATCTGTCAAGTTTTCATTTAAACAGGGAACACCTAGTTTATGTTTTCGAAGACCACTCCCTTCTTAAGCTGAGTACCTTTGGGCATGTATCAGCAGGAGGTGTTGGGAAAGATAAATATGTATATATGTGTGTGTGTATATGTATGTATGTGTATATATATATATATATGTATATATATATATATATATACACCAGCTTCAACCCCAGCAGATTAGCGAGATTTGGGGAAATGGGCAAGACAGAAAAAAGAAATTTTTTTTCAAAGAAATTGTCCTTTCTTATCTCATTTAAGTGAGAACTGATATTTGGAGGGTTATTCTGGGTTGGGGATTGGGGGGTGGTGAGGAAGGGATTGTGTTTCAAAAATAAAATTCACAAGGAAGATGACTTTTCTCTTGAAATGGGAAAGTAAATTATTTTTATTTTTGTCACCACAGTATGAAAAACATATTACCTATGTGTCCTAACTTTTATAAAGCTCTTTTATGGATAATAAATACATGGAGAAAGTTGTATCCCCATAATTTTATAATGAATCAAAGCTTGGTAGGGTCAAATACAGCATGAGTAGGAACCCTGCCTCCTAATATTTTAATTCAATCACTCAACATTTGACGTGCAGTTCCACCTTCACTGGTTTAAGTAACCATCAATGGAAATTACTTTGAAAAACAAATTCCAGAAAATTCCAAAAGGAAAACTTTGATTTTTCTTGGTCCTAGCAACTATTTACATGGCATTTATATTGTATTAGGTATTATAAGTAAGCTAGAGATGATTTAAAGTATACAGGAGGATATGCATAGAATATATGCAAATACCATGCCATATTATGTCAGGGACTTGAGAATCCTTGGATTTTGGTATCTGTGGGGGTCCTTGAACCAATCCCCTATGGATGCTAAGGGACAGATGTATTTATTGGACAGTGCTGTGTGCCAGGTGCCTGGAGTGTACACAACAGGACACACTTCAGAAAGTGTATATGTAAGTGTGTAAGTGCTATGTGTCAGCAAGTACTCTTGAGTGTTTGTGGGAGGCTATATGGGTAGATGAGAAGCAGAAAAGGGAGGAAGCATAGCAGAGGTCCTCTCTTGGTCTTGGTCAAAGTTGGGAGAGGCTGGAGTCCTGATACTCAAGCATTGCTCCATCACTATTTCTGAGTATGGCGTTGCCATCACATTCTTGGAGTCCCCATTTACATATGCCTCACCTCCAGGAACATAATGGGGAAGATCCAGGCAAGCTAAATGGTCAAGAAAAGAAAACATATGTGGTAATAATTAGAAGGATATTTAACAACTTATCTGTGATCTACAGTTATCCTGTCCCCATTGGATCATTAAAAATTGCCCTCAGATACAAACCCCAGTCACTTCTCTATGACTTAATAGGTTTGAGAAGCAGAGTTTGACTTCCTCATCACTCTTAAGAGCACAACACCCTTTCCAGGAATCTCTCATTCCCAGCTGCACACAGGGCTACCCCAGTCTCTAATACAGTAGCACCCTACCTCTGAAACAGCTCCGCCCCAAGTTAAGCCTAGCAACTGTTGTCAAGGACCAGAGGGAGCCAGGCTTTCTGCCCTCCATGGGGCATGTTTGAAGACTTAATGAAGACTGGGCTGTGGAGAAGCTCACAGTTACAGGTTTTTCTGTGTGAGTGTATATATTATTTTTTTGCTTTATTCTCTCTTCCTGAGTAATAGGGCTTGTCACCCACTGTGTTATGAAACCGTTACAAGCATCAGACTTGGCACATGACAGCTCTGCTGTGAGTCCCTCTGAGGAAGCTTGTGAGCAGGGCATTCTCTGAGAGGGCTTCTCACTGTCACTGTCACTGTTCTACTTCTTGCTGAGTGGCTACCTCAGACTTTGCTGCCCTTCGAGACTGTACAGAGTTCACCTTTTTCTTCTGTATTTCTCAGGTAAAAGTAGAGGCCCCACATTTCACTGGTGCCAGGTGTAAATTTTGCCTTGATTAGTGAACAAGCACCTATTGGGAACCCACTGGATCCCCCACACTGCATGACTGATCAACAGTTGTGCTCAGTCGTGTCTGACTCTGCAACCCCATGGACTCTAGTCCACCAGGCTCCTCTGTCCACAGGATTTTCTAGGCAAGGACACTGGAGTGGGTTGCCATTTCCTTATGAGCAACAAAAATGGCATGCCTTGTGTGCCTAGTATGGCACAGTGGACTCCGAGACTTTGCACTGAGTCAGACAGAGACAGTCCTCGTTCTAATGGGTTCACCAGCAAACACTACATATAAGCCCTGCCTTTGGTAAGTTATCGTAAGATTAAAAGGGAAAGATCATGGGGCTGTTGGTGGTTTTTGTTTTCTGGTTTTTGATGTTGTTGTTGCTTTAAGGCATTTCTGTATTCCAGAAGTTTTCATGAAATGCATTGTCTTTTTAAATGAAGCTTGTCTTTCACAGTAAGAGCATTTCCATCGAAGCTTCTCTAAGTTATTCTCTCAGAGAACTGCTCAGAGGTGTGTGCATGACACTGGGCTGAGAACAAGGGGCTTCCGACAGCCTTGCTGTGGACTCGGGACACCTTTGGGCGAGCCAGACTGACCCTGGATCTGCCCCAGGCATAGAATGGTGTGGTCATTTTTACTTGTACAAAGTACAAGATTGTTCAGAGAAAATCAGTTTATTTTTACCTGACAGGCTTCCTTTTTCCAAGCTCTTTTCCTGGAACACCATTCTGACATATTTAGGGTCTATTTTGGTTCTAAGATCAGAATCTCTTAAACCCTGTGACCACAGGAATTCCTCGAGACCTCCCCTCAACACTTCTCTGGGGCTCTTCCAGACTCTTGATTTCTCTCTGAACCTTTCTGAGGATGACATGGGATGTTTTCCTGTGTTTGGTTAACAGCAGATTTGGGTAAAGCAATGAACGAAAGTCGAAATTTCTCAATCATCGCCAACCAGCAACACCCCTGGTGGAATGGGGAGGGTACCTGGCAGGTGTGAGAGACAGATTTTAATAGACAAGAAGGGGACAGAAAGGGGAGAGGAGATGCATGTGCTAGCATCTGTCTCATACTCCCTGAAGACATATCACCACACCACCCTGGAGAGATGCACACCCTTATGGGGTTTAATCACCACTTGTATTTAATTACCACTCTCAAGTCACATGTTCTCGAATTGACCTTACTCTTGTTGATTCCCCAAACCACAGCTACATATATGTGAATGTATATATGCACCCATGCATAAAACAGAAAGTGTTTTATGTATATAAGTGTGTCTATATTTACAAAACTTTCTGTATTTTCTAATCCTCATACTGAATCTTATGAGTCGAACGGAGTTGCATTGACTTCCCCTGGAGCAGTGGCACTTTGGGGATAAAATAAATTCAGCTCACCTGAATGAGACATATCTAGATGGGCATGCTTCTGGGTTAGGGCTTCCCTGGTGGCTCAGACAGTCAAGAATTTGCCTGCGATACAGGAGACCTGGGTTCAATTCCTGGGTTGGGAAGATCCCTGAAGTAGGGAATGTCAACCCATTCCAGTATTCATGCCCGGAGAATTCCATAGACAGAGGTACAGTCCAGGGCATCGCAGAGAGTCGGACACAACTGAGTGGCTAACACTTTACCTACACGTTTGCTTCTGGGTTGCCCACCTGTGAAGGAGTGAGATGGAGAGGAAGGAAACAGACCCCCCTCTCAAAGCAGCCCTGTTACCCTTTGTCCACCAGGTTCCAGGCAGCGAAGGGTTTTCACAGCGGCAGGGCCTCGTCAGTCCTTCTCTGCTCATTAACAAAAGGACTTGTCATCTGGAGAACTGGTTGCCATGTGTTTGTTGTTAGGAGTTCAGGACAAACAGGTTCAGCAACCCACAGAGGGTTTTCTGGCAAACAGAAAACATAAACAGTTTCCGTATGAGCTGTACTGGGAGGGAGCAGCCGCCCCTGGCAGACCCTGGTTCTTGTGTGGTCATGTTCTTCCTCTGCCCACCAGGCTCTTGCCTGTCGTGGGTTTTACTGGCTACACTCACAGGGCGTCACTAGCCTTCTGTGCCCCGACTGCTGACGGAGCCTCAGGTATAGTCACCTGCCGGCTCCCAGCTCAGAGTCCTCATCTCATGAGACTTAGGGGAGCACCTTCCCTTCCTTTCTCATTTTATACATGTTGCAAGGTGCAGGCGAGAGATACCAGCTGGGGTGTGATTCTGTCCTCTTACCAGCCTCCCCGAGGAGAGAGGCAGACCTCCAGGACTTAGAAGCAGTCTGTGTCGGGGCTCAGTAGAGAACAACAGCCACCCCGTGCCCCTTTATCTGTAGCCCCTGACCCCAAGCGTGGTGTATTACAGGATTCAAAATACAGGAATCAGAGCGATCAGCTCAGCCAAGTGCTCCAGCTCTAAGATGAACGAAAGAGCATTAGGACTTTCGACTGTGGATAATGGCAACTAATCCACCCCCACCCACATTCATGGAAGCAGAGTGGGGGCCTGCGGGGTGGCGCTCCCTCTTTTCAGTGGCAGCTCTTAAAGCATGGCTTCTGGAGAAAATTGTCCTGGTCCCTCCTTGGGCATAGAAACCTGGATGGAGACACAACCTTAACCTTACTAATTTGCTTATTATCTCAGGATGGGAGTTCTTATTTTTTTCTCATCCATATAGCAAGAATAGATATGTAATTTACTATGTTGCACTCATTTTATATGTATGTGGGTGTGTATGTGTGTTTGTGTGTGTAATCACATTTAAAGCTCATGGTAACTATTAAGTATAACTATGAATATTAATTGAGGAAGCTGAGTTTCACATGTTAAGCAACTTGCCCAACCCACATAGCTAGTGAGTGGTAGAGGTGGGCTTGAACCAAGCTGCTTCTGTCAAGCCCTGAAGCCTTGTCCTTCCTGCTATGCCAGGCTGCCCTATACCTCCCAGAGTTTGTAGGACCAAAGGTAGACACAATGCCATTGTAAGCAGGGTGTCAGTGAGCTATACTTTTATTTATTTATTTTTTTTGGCTGTGCCATGTAGGATCTTAGTTTCCTGATCTGGAATTAAACCTGCACTCCCCTATTGGAAATGCGGACTACCAGGGAAGTGCCAATGTGAACTATATTCTAAACTCTTGATTACTTGGGGCCTTCTCAAGAGGTATTGAGCTCATCAATGCACTTTAATTGGGAAGTGTTAGTCCCTCCGTCGTGCCTGACTCTTTGTGACCCCATGGACTGTAGCCCACCATGCTCTTCTGTCCATGGGATTCTCCAGGCAAGAGTACTGGAGTGGGTTGCCATTCCCTTCTTCAGGGAATGCACTTTATGGATGCCTCTTTTCTTCAAAAGTATACATGCACACCCCCAAAATAATCAATGCTTTAATGTTCCTCACTGTATTACTTGCCTTCCTTCTACAACTTTTTCATTTCTATTTTCCACCTACTCGACCTCTAAATATAGACCATTTTCTCTAAGTCTGTTCCCCTCAGCAGGTGGCCATGCTCCAAAATTGTCCTTCCTTCCTCTTCCTCAGCTCCATCAACACTCACATTCAGTCTGTGTTCTTAGGAGGAAAACATCCCATGAAGCCAAACAGATAGCCCACCAACCTAAACAAACACCCAATTTTCCACCTAAACATCTAACTTCATTATATGGATGATAAAACATACAGGAGAAAAAAATGTACCCATTTTTTTCACTCATCTACCAAAAATATTTCCAATTTTACTCTTTGATGTTTTATCATATGCATATAGGTCAGTTTTATGTTTTTGTAATTATAGTATAGATTCATAGTGGTATTACTTTTTTCCTATATAATTTCCCCATATCAGGCTTCACCTGTTTGTCTGAAGGAAAGGCTAATGGAAGTTACAGAGGCAAATTTTTTTGTCCCCCTAGTGCTGCCTTTTCATAAGTTATCAATATGGGAATTTGAAGGTGCTCCTTTAATAAACAGTAAAAATAAAGGGAAAATATCCTTCTCTTTGGCATCCTCTTTTCAGTTGTGTTTAATGACCCTGAAAGTGCAAGTGAAAGTGTTAGTCACTCAGTCATGTCCAACTGTTTGTGACCCCATGGATTATAGCCTGCCAGGCTCCTCTGTTCATGGGATACGCCAGGCAAGAATCCAGGAGTGGGTTGCCATGTCGTATTTGATATGTTATGACTAATATGCTCTCTTCCATACTCAAACGACTCTGATCTTTTCAAAGATCAGAAAGAGACAATCGTTGAACACCATGTCCCTGACATCCTGGTGGGCACATTATAATAAGCTGAGTTCCAGTCACACAGCAACTGGGGGAAAAGTACTGTTACTCTCATTTACAGATGAGGAAACCAAGGTTCAGAAGGATGGTGCTCCCTGCCCTGCTGACAGGTGACAGGACAAGATTCAGAGCTCTTTTCAACTTGCCACCTGACTTTCCTCTTCGAAAAATCTTCACTAAAAAAATATTAGTCCATGCATCATTTCCAAGGCATATGAGAGGAAAGGCAAGGAAGAAAAGGAAATGGACAAGGTTTTACAGTCAGTGACACATACATATATTACAGGCACACAGAGAATATGAAACAAATGTAAATGTACTCAAAAATTATGAGAGAGGCAGCTGTAGTGATACATGTTAACAGGAGGCCTATTACTCATAATTGATTTTACTAATATTTTAGCATCTGACCTGTTTCTCTTAATTGAATTGAAATGTCTTATGCAACACATTTGTTTTACTGACTTTGGAAAGATATAATCACCTTCACCTACACTTTTCTTTTTAAAATAGAGGTCTTTAAAAAAATAGTAATTTCTGAACAGTGGCCTTAAACATAAATGTAATTAGAGTTTTCTTCGCTACAAAATGCCTAGAAAATTGTGATGACTTTGTTTTAAAGGGAAAAAAAATAAAGAAGCAGCATTTTACACAATGATCAGTGAGGTCACCCTGAACGAAAATAAAATCTGTCCATTAAATTCCTCCTAAGAATCACAGATCGAGTCACTCGGGAGTCACTACTCTGCCCTGTTTAACTTAGTCGAAATTAGTCATTCCAAAGCCCTTAAAATATAAACTAATTTTTTTACCACAGGGAACAGAGTAAATCAGAGAAACACAGAGAGATTCTTATGGGAGCAGGGGCATCTCAGATCTCGGCTTCTAGGGACAGATGGCTTGCTCTGCTAAACTGCGAAGAATTCCAGTCTTCTGGGCTTGCTAATTCCTGGGCCTGGAATATACCAAGGATGAGAACTGAAGAACATATCAGAAGATTGTTCGCTAAAGCAGGTAAAAAATGATGGCTCTCACCTCAGGCTTCAACTGGGCTCACATCCACCAATCTCTGCCCGGGGTTAGTTGAGACTTGGAGAAACTTGCCAACATTAGGGGAGGTTCATTTTTGTTTTTCAAGTTGGCAGGTCTTATCTTGGAAAAGAAACTGAATTGGTATACCAGCTTTAATGGATTATAAGATGACTGAGCATTGGGTGAGAGCAGAAGGGGAAAAAAAAAAGTGAAAAAGGAAAAAAAAATTTTTTTGAGAACTTGCAAGAAAGAGGTCTTGCTGGCCAACAGTGGCCCTAGGTTGACATCTGTTGTATGTTAGTTTCAAGTGTGTCTGTTTCTTAGTGAATGATCTCAGAACTTCAGTGATAGCATCCAAGGGAAAATTACAAAATGAGCTTGAGGAAACATTTTTCTGGGTTCCTTCTCCCTGTGCCCAACAGGGAAAGAGCGGAGAGAAGCCCTGACTAGTCTAACTTGAGGCCACCCATTGGCTGGTAGGACTAGGATGAAACATCAGCACCTTTAATGTGGGGTTGAAAAACGGAATGCCAGGAAGTTAAAAGGACTTAGGGGAAAATGTCCTTTGGCCTTCCGCTGCATGACAGGATTCTGAAGTGACAGCTAGTGAGCAGAGTAGACTCAGTTAGTCCAGTCAGAGGAAAAAAGCAGCTAAACCAGAGGACCAACATCAGTAATATCTTTGAGTACAGTGATGAAAGAGTGAGGATGGCTCTGCCAGAAAGGCGGGCCTCTTCATCAGGTTTCCCAAAGCAGTTTGCATCTCTGGGAGGCTGTCGGAGGAAAAGAGCCCTGTCTGTTGGCTAGTATTTATTGAGCACCTACTAGGTGCTCAGACGACTCTAAACCCATCGTGCAAAGAAGACTCCTTCTTTATTGTTGCTGAGCTTAAGATTGAGGTGGAGACAGGTGGCGATTTTATTTTCCACTGGGACAAAGAAAGTAAAATGTTGAATGGAATAATAACAAGAAACGTGTTTTCATATTGGTAGGAATCCAGTAGTGTACAAACACCAGAATCTTTGAGGAGGGTTAAAGATATGCTGAATTGAATCCCCTTTTCCCCTCCTTCTGTGCCCTTTTCTCATGCTGATTCAGTGCTGGACGCCTGATGGGATATGGAATCAACAGCCAAAAGTAATGGAAGCAATCAGAACCTGGCTCCAGCCACTCCTGTTCTAGAGACTTGCTTGGAGATCTTTTGCAAGATTGAACCCATTCAAGAGTAAAGAATTCTCTGTTCCCCACTGCCTATGTAATGATACCCGGCCCGACAGAGTGAAGATAATCAAGTGGGAAGACTTGGTTTATTTCCCTTCGTATGCAGATTTCCTTTGACTTATCCCTTCTAAGGAATATCTCCTCCCTCCCTTTGGTCCAAAATTAGGTTAACGGTTAGCACAGGGAAAACCACTGGCTCATAAACTTTAGATAACATGATTTCTTAGCTTTATTACAAATACATGCATCCCTTTTGATCATCTGAAGATTTTTTACCTTAAATGAACCAAAACTCTTTCAATCCAGAGGTGTTAGAGACAATTATCTGCATAAAAACAGAACAATTTTTAAGTCTATATGTCTTCACAGTGCAATTTATATGCACTATATTTGAGTGAAATTGACACTTTTTTATTCAGATGATTGCCCTGGATAGGACACAGTCTTCAAGAGTCTCTCTGATTCTTTCATTTTCTCTTCTACTCTCTCTCTCTCTGATCTGTGTGTGATTGCTCAATTGTGCTGTTTCTGTCATTGCCTACTTAGTAACAGCAATGGGAAATGAGCCATAAAAGTGATAACCCATTGTATTTTTTTTTTTAATTCTGCTGGTCGCATAAAAAACTACCAGTCACTTATTTCATCTCACTTATGGTCGATCAGTCCTACATTTTTCACCTCCTTACCGTGGGTTTCTTTGTGCTGTGGTTCCCAGCCATGGCCTGCTTCCTGCTGAATTAAACTGCAACCCAGACAAAACCAAAGAGCATATCTCTCCCCAAGTTCACTCAGAAGGTCGCCCCTGGTGAGATGGACATTGCGGATGTGCTGGAAGGATTAGAGGCTGCTTTGATAAAACCCGTGTCTGTTCTCTGCTCCGGGTCCTCGGAGTGGAAGATCGGATAGATTGCCATTGCCTTGCATTATTTAAGAGTTTTGATGAGCAGCTCCCATCAAAATTCCCCACAGACTCCGGACTATGTGTGTGTGCGTGCATGTGTGAGTGTGTGTTTTGAACACTACTTTAGAATGATTGAGATGTTCAAAAGGACATTGCCGTGTGAGCTCTTAGCAGGGCTCATGTTACATTAGGTTGTCCTTCCTTGAGGTCTCTTAGTGGCCCTTCTGTTCTGTTTGATGGCAAATTCTGTTCATTCCAGATTGTATTCAATCCCTTTAGCAGCTTCAAACAGCTCGCTCGTGCTGCAGTTTTAGCATTTGGGTGCTGATCCCACCAGTCCCTGAACTTTTGTTATTTTCCACGCCTTTGATGGTTTTCCTCCGTTCTTCTGTTTTCGTTGGTTTCCACTTTCATCTCTGCTGTCTGTTCCGCGATGGTGTTATCTATTCATCCGAGCGAGTCCGGTCATTCAGCCCTCTGAGGAAAAGGCCATTTCCTCCCCTCTCTGGCCTGGCTGCCCCAGTGGGTGGTCCATGATTTATGCCTTTCATCACACCACTGTGGAGACCCCTCTTTGGGCAACCACTTTGGTGATAGGATAAGGATGAGTATATCATGATTTCGTTTTTATCAACCTCTTCTCTGTCTTCCCATTTTTAGTCGACATGCAGAGGTTTCTGTTATGGCCGGTATCTTTATAAATGGCTTCAGCTCTGATCATTGCAAATGATGAAAGTCAGACTACCTCATTTCCATCTCTGGACTTTCCATGGATGTGTATTTATTGTCTCTTCCTAGAGTGTGGCCAAATGATCAGAACATTGAATAGGAATGAGACCTTGAGGATTTTATTTCTGGGTCTGGCGGTATCTCTACCTGAGACTTTTACACTAGAGCTGCCACACTTTGTTCTGTCTATAATCCTTGCCATAAATAAATATCACCTGTTATTTTGCCCAATTAAAATTTTAACATTTTATTTCAAAAGCCCTGCTATCAAATAATATAACTTTTAAAGGTAACTTATTATGGTTCTTTTATAAACTAATTCAGTATTTTACACCAAACAAAGGCTGATAAGAGCAAGATTATGGGCCAGAGCAGAGATGTCAAATGAGCACCCTTTCAATGTGGAAGGAATTTTGGAATTAATCATAAGAATCACTCCCTTATGCTACTGGAAAGCACTTGTAATACAGCCTGTCTGGACCACCCCCTTCCCAACTTGAATAGAAAAAATATTATAAAGTACCAGAAAATTTTAAGTTGATTAATGAAAAAAAGATACATAAAAAATGAGATATAACTTCAAAGTATGCTAGTCTTAACTTCTGAGGCCATTGTAGTAATGGGTATTGGGGCCCCTTGCAAGCACTCTGTGAATCTCTATCACTTAGAAAAGGCTAGAAATTATGAAACAACAATCATATGATCAGGCTTGGTTTATAACCTGCATCATATGAGTTAGTTTTCTGTGGATTGTCATGAGGTCCAATAATTAACATTTGATTGGTAATTTATTGGTGGCATATTGTTGAAGAGCCATGTAAATTATCTCTTGTGGCAGGAATAAATAGGTAACACAAAAAAGTATGAACTGAAAGGAAGATATAATTAGTGACCAAAGTTTTCTGAAAGAATACGATAGCCTCATGTTTCACTTTCAGAAATACTACAGTGGAAATTTTCCTTACACTTGCCAATCTGAGTTTCTCGGGATATAAATTCCTAAAGAATAAGAAATCAGTTCTCAATATCCAGCCTGTAGCAAAACTGATTGAGCACTGGACCAAGAGTCAGAAACCCAGGCTGAATTCTCAGTTCTCCCTTTCTCCATGTCCCAGGCTAAGCTGGGAAACCTCTCCAAGCTTCATCTACCCCATCCGTAAGTGAGGGTGTTGACCCTGCCTGCTGTCTTTCCCCAGCCATTGGTGAGTGCCCAGTGGTAGCCTTTAAACTGCATTCTCATTAACAACAACAATAGTGGTGAAGGTAATAATACATTTAATAGCAATTTAAAGGCCGTCTATGGGGTCGCACAGAGTCGGACACGACTGAAGCGACTTAGCAGCAGCAGCAGCATGGTGATTTTAATGCAGAAAGCATTATTCTGGAGCCTGGACAATAGATGGAGTGAAAGCAGCAGAAATCCAAAAGTACGGTCCTGGCCTGAGCAGCGGCTCCCCTTTCCTCCAGCCAGCCTGGAGCGAAGAGAATTCATCTCGGCACCTTCGACTCCTGCATTGTGGAGTCTGCACAATGTGGATGTAGCTGGCAGGTGTAGAGGCAGCAGTTTCCATGACTCCAATAAATTAACGAGTGTTCACGGATGTTTTGCAGCTGCCCTGGAAACAGGCTTACAGTTTTGAAAAAGAATTATCGCAGCCATGAAGAAGGGTGTTGGTGTCATGTGTGTGCATGTAAAAAGCGTCCTTTTCAAAACCCATCACTTCACCTGCCCTGAATGAAAGCAATGCCAAGTTAGGCCAATGTGTTTTTCTTTCCTTTCTTTACCCCTCCTTGAACTTATTTGACTAACTTTTCCTTCTCCAGAATAAGGGCAGGTTAAACATTATTATATAAATAGCCTTTACTAAGATATAAATAGCAAGTATCTTAATATAATGATATATATTTAAACCTCAGCCCTTAATACTCATAATTCAAGTAAACATTTACAAAAACATTGTTGCTTTAAAAATAGAGGGAGTGTTTAAACGGTTTTTATTTTATTGATATTTGGCTATGATACAGTTGAATGAAATGCCGGTGTAGAACACAGTTATTCCTACTATGGAAAGGCCTTTATTTTTCCTACTGGCTTCAGAATATTGCTTACTGAAACTGAAATAACCTAGACCCTAATTGTAAGGTCTTATGTAATTAGAGTTATTATTTGAAGTATGTATATCAATACCACACTCACAGACTTATTAGAAAATGAGATACTACATGTAAATTAATTTTCTGAAATCTATCTAAGTGCCTAAACTATTTCACTCTGTTCGGTGGTGGGAGAAGCCTTTCAAAATATATTATGTAAGTCCCTGGCTTCTTAGAGATCATGGGTTAATCCATTCTTAATATTTCAAAGTCATGATAAACACTAATTATGATGGCGTGTGTAGTATGCTGTGATGCAGGATGGCCTCGGAGACTTTGCAGGTGTGGTTCATTGTTTGCCCCTATGCTAAGTAGTCCCATGCTGCTATATTTTTTGAGTTCTTAGGTCTAACTTTTAATCTTTTTTTACCTCTTCCTTTAGTATTTATCATTTCTCCTTATTCCTATGAGCAGAACTCTCTACCCCTTTCTGCTGGGATTTTTTTTTTAATATATTCTGTATACTAGAAAATCAGATATCAAGGTTGTCAGAACTGTGTCTTACATAAAAGTAAATAGTCTCCAAGCAAATGCCTGAGGGATTTTTTTAAAGCACAAATACAAGCTTTAGTTATTCGAATTTTAGTGGTATCTTTGTGGATCTTTCTGTTTTGTTTTCTTCTATGTTGGATTTCATAAGGTTTTCAAGTGAGACCTCACTAATTATGAAAAGTGTGATAACAATTATTTATACTCCTTTGATAGCAGTTCTAGTTTAGTGACACTTTGATAAACATTTGCCTCACCTGTGGATATTCCGGAACCTGCACACTTTCTACTAGTCTTAATAACACTTCTTGGTGCATAAGCAAGGATAGGATGTTTTTAACCTTATTTTTCAAATATCTCACACAGTGCCTCCCCCACAGTCTGTTCTCAGAAAATATCTGGTGATTAACTGAGATTTAAAAATAATTTTCATGCACAAGCTACATACAAATGAAACTTTCCAAGAACTGCACTTGTCTTTCATGTTCTGGAAAATGGTTCAGTGCTTTTCACACCTTAGTTTTTGTATTAAAAAAAAAAAAAATCAAAGATCAGGTTAAGCAGAAATGAAGAAAAAAATTGTAAAGGGGCTGAAAATAGAACTCTTCATAAATATGAATTCCAAATCCATTGCCATTTTCCTATGGGATTATTTTGTTGATGGAGGAATTTGTAGCTGCTAATTAGGAACTTTTTCATTCATTCATTTGTTCCAACAATAGCATTTATTGAAGCCTCCCGGGCCCCACCAGGGATGTGCAGGCCCTCAGACACAATCTCAGGAAACAGACATTTTGGCCAGAATTTGAAGGTTGCTGTGAGTCAGAGCCCAGTGGCCATATGTTAGAAGCATTCCCCCAGTTAAAACTGACGCTTAACATGAAACTAGCCTTGATTCCATTAGAGAGATCCCAAATATTTCATGTTCTGGGAAGAAATCTGGAGAAACGGTGTCATAATGTTTTCCTGTTCCCTGACAAGTCACTCAGTAGCCCTGTCCAAGATCATTTAGAATAGCCTGGAAACAATCGGAAGTGATGTCTCTCTGTGGAAAACACTTGGAGGATGCCTGTCAGCAAATAATGTTTTAAACTCTAGGTTTAATTTAGGCCTGTGGTTAGGTTACTTATAAGAATGTATGTGTTGAAAAAAAATGTCATCGCCAAGAAAATTACTATGAATCTAATTTAGGAAACAATGAAAGTTTCATAGAAAATGGTGATTATTGATTCTGAGGTTTTACTATCTGTTCTGCTTTGTAATCAAAACATAAAGTTACATCTCTCCCTCCCTACCATTAGCTTGCTTTGCCAGTGAGTCATCATGCTTTGTATCCACTAAAGACCAATAATCTTAAATAGTGTCACTTAATCATATCTGATCATCATGATTTTGTAAGGCAATCCTCTGTATAAATTTTGAGTGATGTAACCATCGTATTGTTTATGCAATTTCTTTTCAACAGGACTTGAGCATTTAGTTTATTTTGTTACCCTTAGTTACACACAAAAAAAGGATTGTGATAATTTTATAGAAATGATTGATTTTTATTGCCTTGACATCTTAAGGGACATAATAGATCTTTGTAAGAAAACATTTCAGGCAGAATCATTATATGCTTACATTTAAATTTAATTCTTTGTTTTTTCAGTAGTGTTTGAAAGAGAAAAAATCTTGTTAGCAAAGAATAAGAACCCTGTGTTATTGAAGAGTGACTTTTAAACATTCAGAAAATATTTTTGAAATGTAGCAGATATATCATCAGTTCATATGAAGATATATTCATAGTATATAGTATACATAACCTTTGATCCTGAAGAGTGTGGCTTGATGAAGTGCCAAAACTTCTACTTCTAAAGTGAAAAATCATTTTCACTGTTGGAGTCCCCTGAATTCATAAAACTAAATACATGAAGAGTTGGTAGTATGTGGATGGCTAAATAAACTCACTGTTCATAGTAGTCATCAGTATATTTTATTTTGCTCATATAGTTATAAAAGTCTAGTTGTGGTTCATAAAACACTCCAATCCAGTGAATATTGTATACCAACAGTGTGCCAGATAGTAATGTTTTCATGTTTGATTGTCTGACTTTAAAGCTTTAATATTTTTATATATTTATATGGGTCTTGTTTTTTCCAGTTTTACAGGTGAGAAAACTAAGGCTCTAGGAATATAAGTAACTTGTCACCAGTCACACAACCAAGAGGTATTAGAACTAGGATGGGAAGACAGATTTTCCAACTCTAATTCTAGTTCTCTTTTTACCATATTTGCTGCTTTGAAAGAAGCATTCATTTATTCAACAAATATTTATCCAAAAGGAACCAGGCACTGTGCTAAATCTTCATGTTACAGGAGATACAAAGGTAAATCCTTGCCTCTTAAAGTCCAGTGAAAAAGACTGAAAGAACAAATGATTATAAAACACAAAAACAATACAATGTGAAGAATCAGGTTTTTAGAAAGGAAAGAACAGGATGCCAGTGGGAGCCCGGAGCTCATCTGATGGAGGCTAACAGTTTGGACAAGATATCCTGAAAGTTTGTGACATTTAAACTGAGACTATAGGATGGCAAGACAGGTTAGATTAGATAGAGATAGATAGATAGATGGAGTTAATTGACATTATTGGCACGTTCTATACTTGCATGTTTGCCTACTCACCAAAATTTATTTATAACTCCAGAATCAATATTTGCTGCCCTTAACATTACTCAGCCATGAAAAAGAATGAAATAATGCCATTTGAAGCAACATAAATGGACCTAGAGAATATTATACTTAGTGAAGTAAGTCAGAGAAAAATTAATATTTAATGATTTCTCTTATATGTGAAATCTAAATAAAACAAATGAAACTATATACAAAAAAAAAGAAACAGAGTCACATAGAAAACAAACTCTCCCAAAGAAGAAAGGGAGGGGCGATTAGAGGTGTGGAGTTAACAGATACACACTACTATACATAAAATAGATAAGCAATAAAGATTTACTCTATAGCACAGGGAACTGCATTCAATATCTTGTAATAACCTATCATGGAAAAATAATCTGAAATTATGCATAACTGAATTACTTTGCTGCATACCTGAAACTTAACACAATACTGTAAATCAACTATACTTCAGCTATTAAAAAAAAAATACTGCCTTTTCTCATACTTATGCAAGCACAGAGCATCCTGATACACATGTTCCCAGCTGAGATCAGATGAGGCAACATTCTGCCTTCTTGTTTCAGCTCTCATACTGTAAACAAGTGTCCTGTTTTCACAGTCACCTCAGTGCCACATTTTTCTCATTTGTCTGCTTTTTGTTGGTGATACTGCTGTTTAAAGTGGACCCCAAGCACAGTGCTGAAGTGCTGGCTAGTGTTCCCATTGTGATGTGCCCTACAGAGAAAATACACGTTTGATAAGCTTTGTCCATTGCTGTTGCGTGTGGGTTCAATGTTAGTGAATTAATAGAATATGTCAAATAAGATGTCTTCAAGTAGAAGCACAAAAAAATAAGGTTGTATCTTGATCAACAGACAAGAATGTTACGAACACAGGCTTATAGGAAGCTCCTAGAAAACTCATATTTCTCCTAGAAATAATTATTCAGTATTCACGAATTCAGTGATCCCAGGAACTTTATAAATAACTACCTCAGATAACAAGATAGATAAATATCTGCCAATAACAAGTGCTGATGAGGATCTGAAGCAACTGGAACTCTCATATTGCTAATAAGGAATGAAGAAATGGCGCTGCCACTCTGGAAAACCATTTGACATTTCTTTTTAATATTTATTTGTTTTTTATTTCTTTTTTGCTGCATCTGGTCTTAGTTGCAGCACAGGCTTCTCTCCAGTTGTGGCACTGGGGCTTAGCAGCTGTGATGTGTGGGCCTCCTTGCCCTGAGGCATGTGGGATCTTAGATCCCTAGTCAGGGATCCAACTCACATTCCCTGCATTGGAAGGTAGACTCTTAACCACTTGATCACCAGGGAAGACCCTGGCATTTCTTATAATTAAACTTCTATAGCCCATATAATCTAAAAGTCCCATAACTAGATATTTGCCCAAGTAAAATAAAAACTTACATTCACACAAAAACCTGTACATGAGTATTCATAGCTGCTTTGTGATTGCTAAGAAATGGATTCAATATAAATGTTCTTCAATTAGGAAATGAGTAAACTGCAGAATGGAATACCACTCAACTATAGAAAGTAGCAAATTATTGACTTGTTGATGGAATGTATCTGAAATGTATTGTGCTGAGTAAAGAAACCAGAGTCAAGGGTTACATTAATATATTTTTCCATTTAAATGATATCTTTTAAAGGCAAAAATATAGGGACAGAAGACAGATCTGTGGTTACCAGGGTTTGGAGAAGGGGAATAAGTTGGCTACAGAAGGGCACAAAAGAATTTGGGAGGTAAGGGAGATGGAATTCTTTCATATCTTGAGTGTGTTGGTCATTACAAAATCAAAACCCTTTGTCAAATTCATAGAACTATACACTAAGAAGAGTGACTTTTACTGTATATGTTATATTTTTATAAGAAATGAAATAAAAACATATCTAAGGATGCATTTTGATCAAAATATAGTTCTTCTAGTTTGCCAAGGTAACATCAGAAAATACTATTAAAGCATGTGTTTTACTAGTGTTCTTGTTGATAAAACACTGTGAGTACAAAATAAATACTATGTAGAAATTTATGTTACACTATAAATTGAGCAGTGAATACTGTGAACATATAAAATATGTTTTCCTTTCTATTGTTTCATAATGCTCAAATTTATTGAAGTTCTTACTGGTTTATAGGAAATAGTTCCTTACTGTATTTTGGCAAGTGGTGAATTCTGTAAACTATAACTCTCCCTGTATAACTCTCCCTAGAGAAGGAAATGGCAACCCACTCCAGTATTCTTGCCTGGAGAATCCCATGGACAGAGGAGCCTGGTGGGCTACAGTCCATGGGGTTGCAAAGTGTCGGATACGGCTGAGCGACTAAACAACAACAACAATACAATAGCTCTAATATATGTGTTATTCATAGGAGAACAAAACTTTCATTTAACTTAAATTACCCAGTGATATGGCATATTGACCCTGGGGTAGGAACACAACAAAAGAAAGAAATGTAATATCATTTTTCTTGCTTACATATGATTCTTTAATGATAGGCACCTGGAGAAGGAAATGGCAACCCACTCCAGTATCTTTGCCTGGGAAATCCCATGGACAGAGGAACATGGCGGGCTACAGTCCATGGAGTCACAAAAGAGTCAGTCATGACTTAGCGACTGAACAACAACAGCAATGATAGGCAACTGTCACACGTGGAAACTGTTGAGCAGCGTATGGTCTCGGAAGCAGCGCGCATGACATCTTTGAGTGTCTCCCAATTCTGATGTGTCTTTTTTGAAATCTTTCCTTGTTTACAGTGGCTCTGCCACATTATCTCTGTTATATTTCAAGAACCAAAGATGTGGTAAAGTAAAAAAGAAAATATATTACTTAAGATGTGTTGCCAAAACATCTTGAGGCTGTATATGTACTATGTCTTTATACAGATAATGAGGCCACGCATGACTGTAATCACTTAATAAATGTAGACAATGATTTATTCAAAGTGTATTGAAAACTAAGTAGCTCTGCTTAAGATTATTATGCTGCGTAAACCATTTGTTCGGTGATTAAAGTAGGTGCTGCTGCTGCTAAGTCGCTTCAGTCGTGTCCGACTCTGTGTGACCCCATAGACGGCAGCCCGTCAGGCTCCCCCGTCCCTGGGATTCTCCAGGCAAGAACACTGGAGTGGGTTGCCATTTCTTTCTCCAATGCGTGAAAGTGAAGTCGCTCAGTAGTGCCCGACTCTTAGCGATCCCATGGACTGCAGCCTAACAGGCTCCTCCATCCATGGGATTTTCCAGGCAAGAGTACTGGAGTGGGGTACCATTGCCTTCTCCAAAGTAGGTGCAGGAAATGCTATATTATACGACATGTTGCAAAAATTATTTATAAAAAGAGCAGCCTTGATACAATTTGGAAAAGTAAAATCAGTAACTATCTCTATCTTGTGCTTTTCCTGTAGAAGAACATGAAGTCTAAAATTATTATTTTTTGTGTGTGTTTCCAGCAGATTTGTTATTTTGTCTGAAGTCTTTTGGAAATGCCAACTTAGGCTTTTTTAAGTTGTTAGTTTTCTTCTGTTCCTGTGTCCCATTCCATTGCCAATATTTAGAGTGGTTTAATTTTTCCAAAAGAGGAAGAATTCCCCTCATGAGTTAATTTAATGTGTAGCAAGTGTTTCTTAAATGGACAAATGACAACATTGTTTTCAAACAGGATAATTGCAACCATGTACAGTATGTTTCTTCATTAGTAAGTAATTAAATAATTTACTAAATTGTGCAATAATTCATAATGGCACACGCTAACCCTGCTCAATTACAGGAGCTAGGGATAAAAGAAGTTCTTGCACATATGCCTACATTTTATTAGTCAATTTTAATTTCTGAAGAAGTCAGCTTGCCTTTTTCAAAATACTGAGTAGTGCACAATTAAAGGAAAATTCAGAAAATGTTTGAGAGTTGTAACGTATTGGTTAAGAGTACACACCCCAGATTCCACTTTTTATGGTTCCTTGTGTTCTTGGACAAGTTACTTATCTGTCAGTTTCTCAAAAGAGAGTTTTGAGTGAATTCAATATGAAAAAGTGCCTGCTAAAGAATGCGTTCCAAAGAATTGTGAACCAACAGGTGAGGTAAAAGCAAGAGCTTCAGTGTGATATAATTATTGGAAAGCCTTTTTGATTTCAGAAAATCATCTTTGGGGGGCACAAGCTTTAACTGGATAGTCAAAATCTCATGTGAATTTTGGAACCTCTGAATGGAATACCTAATTTAGTCAACCTCCACCTTACAAAATGTAGGAATCTTTTTTTTTTAACTCAAGAGAAAAGTATAGAATTTTAATATGAATCTAACATATTTAGAAGAGTTAATATTTTTTTTTCAATGAAAGCAGAGAAACACCCTCAAGTCTGTTCTTGTTTCAGTCCTCACAGCGTACTTCCACTGTGCAGGACTAGAGATAAATAATAAGCGTACTTCTGAGGGCAGCAAACAGACTCCTGACCCGACATTGCCAGCCCAGTAAATTCCATCCTGTGAACTGCAGCTCAAATGTGAGCCTCCAAACCACTATTGACATGTGGCAAAACTGTCTGAAATGTCAATAGTTATAAAATGAGTATTTCATAATGCAGAATAATTGATTACTTTGCTTGACTGAACAGGAACATATTTTCTCTGTGAAAGCAAAATAATGCCAGCCTTTGCTCCTGGAACATTCCTAGCTGCGAGACTCAGATTTCCCAGGGAAGCCCACGTTACACTGTGGTCCTTGATCATGCATGACAAAAATAGGGAAAACCATCTGTAACTGCTTATCTTCTCTCCATTATTTGAAATATATATATCTATATTTAAGAGAGTCCTTTAAAAATATGGCCTCTACACGAAGCATCTGTATTAATAGAACTGTCTCAGATCATTTTCAGAACTGAAATGGATGAGATATGAAATCAAATAACATTCAATTTATCTTGTTCCTCTTAAAATGCTCTGCTTAGCTTTTCGCTCTGATGAAATAACACCCATTTCCAGTTTTATTCTTCCCCAGTGTGCTGTGATGTGGAACTCTTTTGCTCTATGTGTTTTATTAAGTGTAATTTAACTTTATGACTATCAAACCAACTATTAATCCTTAGAATAAGACTATGAAATAGGCAAGCCGTAAAGAGATTTATTTTTGAAAGTGCGATTCCTGTCTTCTGCCCTCAATTCTTTTTTCAGAACTTGTTCTCTGAATGTATAAAGTATAGTTTGCAAAGCTCTGTACTAGGCACTTTGAAGGAAAGCAAAAGGAACACCTACAGCGTACATTTTGAGCTTTCTTCCCCTCCTTATCTATATGTACTTCGTGTTACTCTAAACCATCACGTTTTCTTAAGTAAAACATGCGTGATTTCTGTCTGTGCTCTTATGTGTGCTCCTAGGTGTGTTCTGCTCTCCTTCTTAGAGGGCCTTTATTCCTTTTTTTGTCTACTGAAATCTGATTAGTCTTCAAAGTCTACTTTAAGTGGTTCCTCCTCCATGAAGTCCTTCTGCTCATAAAGTTTAAGATTAACCCTGCACAAAGTAACCTCTTTTACTCTTGGCCCACATAGCACCTGGCTTAGACTATGTGTCACATCTTCTGCCTTACAATATGAGCATTGCATTCATTTTCCTACTAGATTGCAAGCTCCTTGAGGAAAGGTCTGACATTTTAATCTTTTTTCCTTTCCTCTCCATGTCCCAGCACAATGTAATACACAGATGTTTATCGTTGTTCATTGGATGGGAACTTGCATTCTTATAAGAAGCAAGACATAAAAAAAAGCTTGAAGTCTTATAGAAAATAGTGCATAAAAAGAGGTCCCTTATGCAAAGGGCTAACTTAATTCTTATTCATCTTTATATTCCCAAGACTTAGCAGGTGCATAATAAATACTTATTACACACATGTGCATTCACACACACACACATTTCTAAGCTTATCAAAAGTGCTTGCTGATAATCATTTCCGTATATCCTTATTAAGGTCAATAATTTTTTACCAGGCACATGGTCTGTGTGTATAACAATATGGGGTGGTGATAGTATTTCCTCTTGTAACCCTGCTAAGAGATAATCACTTTGTCCTTTCTTTAAATTGTTTCATTTACTCCTTCCAGTGTCCCTATAAGGCTCAACTATCCTATTTCACATATGAGGAAACAAAGGTTTGCTCAAGCTCACTCAGCTAGTGAGTAGGATAAAGGTTGGTTTGGGGCCCAGTTTAATCTAATGCCAGAGCTCATGGTATCGTTCTTCGGGGTTCAGTGAAACAAGGAAGGCTCCTTGGAGAAGGAAGTCAACATGGCGCAGTAGAGAGAAAGGGATGAAGGTGTTTCTGAGGAGGGGCTAGGACATGGTCCTGAAAGTAGTCATGGGATATTTGAGTTGCAGGAGCCCTTTGAAGTCTTTCCTATTGCTTCATTCTACATTCAGGGGCCCGACAGCCTGAGAAGAGAGATGACTTGCCCAGGGTGACATAGAACACTAAGTGACAAGTGTGAAACTTGAACCCAGAGCTCCAAGTTCTGAGTTTGCTTCTACTACCTATATTCCTTTAACTAAAAGAAAAATCTTAAGTTTCTGCACTCCTTACAATAGCTAAGACACGGAAACAACCTGATTGTCCATCGACAAATGAATGGATAAAGATGACATGGCACATATATATAATGGAATACTACTCAGCCATAAAAAAGAATGAAATAATGCCATCTGCAGCAACATGGATGGGCCTGGAGATTATCATACTAAGTGAAGTAAATCAGACAGAGAAAGACAAATATCATACAATATCACTTATATGTGGAATCTAAAATATGAAACAGATGAACTTATCTATGAAACTGGAAGACTCACAGATGTAGAGAACAGATGTGTGGTTGCCAAGGGGCAGGGGAGGGTGGAGGGATGGATTGGGAGTTTGGGATTAGCAGATACAAACTATTATACATAGAAGATAAACAACAGGGCCCTACTGTATAGCACAGGGAGCTATATTCAATATCCTATAATAAACCAAATAGAAAAAAGTATGAAAAAGAGTACACACACACACACACACACGTATATATATATATATATATATATATAACTGTGTCACTTTGCTGTATAGGAGAAGTTAACGTGCTGTAAATCAACTATACTTTAATAAAATAATTTTTTAAACAGACTCGTCATTTCCTGTTCCGCTGCCAGCTGTAGGAGCAGGGGGAAGATATCCCTTGGGAACACAGTTATGCAGTCCCTCTGGCTTGCGATATGAGTCATCTTCCTCACTGCCCTTAGCAGGTGTGTGTGTAGCGAGGCACCCGCCACCTACCTACTCTGTGGAGGTTGCTTAGGTCTGAATGCCTGTGAACTTTATCCTTTCCCTCCTTGTGATGGTTACAAAACATCTGTCAGTTCTTGAATTTCCTAATAGATATGTGAGACACGTGGTTCCGAGAATCTCAGAATCCCTTCACCGTTGTCTCAATTCAGCCAGATCCTTCACTTCCAACATCCTATTATCCTAACCGCCGCACTAATGACTTACAGCCACTCATCAACTGTGAGAGGTGAAACACTGTGCAAACATCTTTTCAGCAGATGGCCAGACACTGCCTTTCTTTAGGGAACTTCCAACTCAGGGAACTGACTTCTGCATAGAGTTTTCAGAGCCCAGGCCACCTGATTAGGAAGCTTCTCAAGAATAAATCTTGATTCTTATTTGATTCTCCAATAGAGGGCCAGCCATATAATAAATATTCAGTAAATGTGCTTGATGATGTGAAATATAAGAAATATATATGTGTGTGTGTGTGTTTATAAAATTGAAGATGTCTCTTGCCATCAAAATACCATCAATTTCACTATTTTCATGGACTATGTATGTGCACACATACATGTACATTTAAATCTGGCATCTATATTTGCTTTAAAATCATGAATAAAACAGGTTATATTAATCTGATCACCCCTCTTCATTAACACACGTAAAGAAAGAGACCCCTCTTCCACCTTGGTGTCCAGGTCTTAACAGCATTATTCCATTTATAAATGTTTCTTTATGAGACACTTTCAGACTCAAAACTAAGCAAGGCTGTAATCATTTGTAGGCAAGTTTGTATCTACTCTTTAGCTTCCCAAGTAATCTTACTTAGAACTCTCTAGGTCTCAGACCTAGACACCAGGGTCTCAAACTACCTCTCAGACCCTGTTTGTAAGTAGGAGACCTGGTCCCCTAGATTTATGTTGGCCCAAACGGCTCAGCTCCTACAGATCACAGTGCCATGGAAGCTAAGGATTCAGCTGAATCAAGCTGCCCAGGACCATATTAACCTTTCACTGATCCCTTTCTTGTTCAGCTAGAAAGAAGTTAATTGAATTAGCAAGCTGCCACATACTGGAGAGAGAGAACCAGGACCCGGGCGAGACAGAACCTCAGAGTCAAAATGTAGCTTCCCTCTCATGTGCATCAGCCAACTTTGAAAACATTGCATGGGGAGCCACTTGATTCTGGATAAGTTTGTCAGCCGGTCATTTTGCCATTCTCCCCAGTAGCACTCCAGGTGTGAATCAGTGTGGTGTATACCATGAGATCAGATTCTGTTTGGCAGAAAGTCAAATGTACTTTTCTAAAGTCAAGTATCATTTCCTTATTTAACTTCTGAAAATGGGAAGATAGGCACTAATTTACTGATTATACTCCAGTCTAGACTCCTGCAGAAATCCAGCAAGCTTTCCTCATGGGCATTTTGGGATAACTTGCCATCAGTCATGTCCCTCCACTTCCTTGCTAAGTGACAGATCCAATGTGAAACCCAGTACATAGGGACACCACGTGGAGCTGTCTGTAGAGGATTCTGAGTTGAATTACATGTTTTTTTCAGTATGTAGTATGCCTTCTTTTTCTGAGATTAGCCAACAGAACTATTTGACTTGAGAATTAATGTATGATATAATCCCATTCATGGTAAAGAGTTCTCATCTTGTTTAATTACCTTCCTGTAATCAATTTTTTTATGCTTTTTTTTTCCTTCAGAACACTTGGTAAAATTTTTTCAAATGGAAAGAGTAAACTACTTAACACTGTTTTACCCCCATAGTTGGTACTCCAGGAGTGTGTGTTTTATGGAAACCAAATAATTATTCCTGTATTTTAATATTTAGCTGGTAAAAGTTTGCACCGAAATGTGCTTCCTTTTTGGCTTCAATGTGGAAGTACTGAAGGGAAATACAGATCCTTTCATTCCTGACTAATTTACTTGGTTGAGGACTTATAACTCTGTGGAAAAGTTGTATTTCAAGAGAGTTTTTAAAGAAAACCTCTCATATTTACCTTTGAAGTTTCATGAGAGTTTTGTGTTGATATAAACACTAATATACTCTGGGTTAAAAGCTGTGTTGAAAATGAAAAAATGCATTTAATAGAGGCATGTATTACAAATAGCATCTAGCCACATAGGAAGGTTACTGTGATTTAATATCTGAAATTCTGTTGCTCATTAGTTGTATGGTGAGAATGAAATACATTTCTAAAGGGCAAGGTCAGTGTTACATTATCATGGAAATGTCTTTGTTGAATAAAAGTATAAATATTTCAAGTTTAAGTATTATGAGATTATATTTCTATTGGGGACATATGTATAGGATGAATGATTCTTCTCCTTGTAATTGCAGGAGCATATGTCATGTTACATGTCATTCCCGATTACTGATTTCATTTGAAATGGTCTGGAAATAAATACCGATTACTAGTAATGTAAGACTATTTACCTTGGAGTCAGATGTCTGACAGGCAGGCTGGAGCTAATGGATTTGGTCATTTTCAAAGCATTATTTTCTAAAGCAGGATGCTGTTTTAAAGTAACGCTGAATTTTCAGAGTCGTTTATCTGGATTCATTTGCAGTGGGTATGGAAAAGCACCCCTAGGAGCATGCAGTCTCTGATGTTTTTCCATCCTTTAACAATACAGAGGAAAGAAAACTGTACCCAGAACCTACCAATAGGACAGCTCAGCATTACCTGTCCTTATTAAAGTCGGTAGGACAAGGGAAATCAAGAACCACATATGAAGGATAGTGTCCGTGTAACTGAGGGGCGTTGCCTCACTGGGAGATGTAGTTGCATCATGGGAACGTGATGTGATTTAATTTCATCACTGTAAACATCAGAGTGGGTATGGTTGATTCATTTGAAATTCTTGTCCACTTCGCCATGGCTGGACAGCTGAGTTAACATGGGTAGGTCTTGGCTTCACACTGTTATGATTTCTGATTTGGGGGCTTTATTAGGGGAAAAAAACTGTTAGGATAACTTTAGCTGAAATCAAACTTTTATAAAGGTATGGCTTGATTTAAGGTACCATGAATTTTTTTTAGCCTTCTAAATTAGAACACTCTGTAAATTTTGCCTTGAAGGGGGCTCGGAGGGTGGGAGAGTATAAATCTTAGTTTTTGCAGTGCTGATTGTCTGCATGTGTTTTAAATTGAGTCCCAACTCAGCGGCAAGGACAACTCAGTTATATGGGAAAAAATGTTAGGACTCTTCTTGCTTAATTACCATGAATGCAACAACTAATAACCATCTAATATCTGAGTTGTAAATGGAAACATAGACCATCAGAAAAGAAAGCAGAGTTGAAATTGTGTAAAGAAACAGTAGTAGGTAACAAACTTGGCTTTTGATAATTTTTTCTGCCATGCTCAATACTGTGGAAAAGAATGCTGAAATTTTAAATAATTTGGTCTCTGGGTATGTAGCATCTGAAGTTCATAGTAAAGAAATTCATCTGATGATAATATCATGGTTTGAGTTTCTACAAGGCCAGTTAAAAGGATTAAGCTTCAAAGTTTGGAGGGAATTAAGCCTTAGTTGCAAGTTAAAATTCACAAAGTTGACCTTTAGAGGTTGCTTGGTTATTTGGTGGTGGTGGTGGTGATTTTTTTTTTTCCTGTCTAAAGTACCGAAACATCTCACTTTTAGGGTGTGAAACCTAGAACCTTTTCCACTTGTAGATGGGTTCTCTAGAGAGAATGGTGGATATGGAAGAGCCTGGGAAATTAGTGGCTCAAATCGGCTGGCAACTGGAGTACATTTAGGTGATTCACATACAGTTGTCTGTTCTCCTTCCAGGTTTCAGTGGTCCTGCAGGAAGGGAGAGGTGTAAACCAGGACCTTAAATGTTGGCAGGATGAGAAATATCAATGTCTAGGTGGGCGGAATTCCCTTTTCGCAGGCCGAGTCTCCCAGGAAAGGCTGAGGAAACCATTACTCCTGGAACTGCCTGGGTGACTTCGTTCCCCACCGCCCCGGAGGGGGCTCTACCTTCCGAATAAAACTGGGGTGATCTGGGAAGTTGGAAGTTAGAGAGACTGTAGCCCACCCCTCGCCCCCCGCCAGACCGAACATACCCTGCTTTTCCGCCAACGAGTTGGGGCTTTTGTCACCCCTGGGAGGGCCGGGAAGGGAGCGGGAAAGTAGTGTCAGGTTGCACCCTTCTTGCCCAAGGGGTCGAAGGAGAAAGTAGATGCGCGATCAGAAGGGCGCTGAGCGCACAGAGCGCCCGGGAGGCCACAGGTGCCCTGGGAAGCGGGCACAAGGCTGGGGGTCCGGATGCGGGCCGGGGGTGCCAGAGGGCAACGCCAGCCCGGGTGCGCTCAGGAGCCGCGGCCGCTCACCTGCCCGCGGGGGCGGGGCGGGGCGCGGTGCTGGGGCGCGCCGCCTCCCGCCACCCGCCTCCCGCCCGGGGAGGAAGCGGAGGGGCGCGGTGTAAACAGAGCGGCGGCCGTGATGTCAGCCGGTCACATGGAGCCTCTTATGGCTCGGGATGGCTCTCGGCGGGCGGGCAGCTGCTGCAGCTGCTGCTGTGGCTCGGGCGGCGGCGGCGCGGCGGCGGCAGAGGGGGCTCCGGGGTCGGACCATCCGCTCTCCCTGCGCTCTCCTCACCGCGGCTTAAATGATGTATTTTGTGATCGCAGCGATGAAAGGTGAGCCCGGGCGCCCCACCGGGGCCGGGTGGGCTGGCTGCTCCGGGGGGCGGGGAGGCGGGCGTGCAGGGGGAGGGGTGGGCGCGCCTGCTCGAGCGCACGTACTGCCCGGGGCTGGCCGCGGGAACCCAGCCAGGGTTTTTTGGGCCCCTGCAGCGGCGCCCCCTGAGCCGGGTCACGGGATCTGCCTGCCTCCTGTCGGGGCAAAGGCTCAGGGGCTGGACGCCCCCTCCCCCCAACTTCTGTCCCCTCTGGCTCCTGTCAGTCGCCCGGGTCCTCCTGGCACCCGGCGGGGCTCCCGGAAGAAAGTTTGCTGGAAGTCGCCGCGCTTCTGGCAGGGAGGGGAGGGTCTGAGGAGCTAGGAGGAAGCCGGGGGCGCCCGCGACTGGTCCCCAGGGCCCGCACCCCGGACAGCTCTGGCCTGCGTAGGGAAAGCGCCGCGGCCAGGCCCGGCCGAGCGTGCGCGCGGGTGCGGTGTCATCCCTGGGGACTGGTCAGCGCCCCGGGCCTTGGGCCCTCCCCTCCTCTGCGGCCCGGCAGCCCCGAGCGCCCGGCGGCCGCCGGGGGGAACATGCGGCCGGTCTGCGCTGCGTGCCCGCCCCGGCCACTTCCGAAAGCGCCCAGGCCCTAGCGAGACGGGCTTCTGGAACGTGCCAAGGTTCCCTCGGGGGCCGCCCGCAGCCGCAGCGCACCCCGACTTGATACTTTTGGGTTGTGAATGGATGTGGGGAAGCAACTTCACCCCCCACAGGATTCGCGGGCAGTAGTGGAGGTTAGACGGCGGCGAGGAGCCGGCGGGCGCAGATTAGTCGTGGTCAAGACTCCGTCGAGCCTCCTCGCCCGGCCGCCGGCCCTGATCAGAAGTCCTTAGCCGGGCTGGTGGCCGGATGGCAGGGGGGACTAGCTGGAGACCGGACTGGCTTCAGGTCCCCCTAGGTGAGGAGGAAAGAAACCGTGGCAAGTCAGGGAAGTTTCTAATGAGAAAGCCAAAGTTTGGAGGTGTGCAGGAAGTCGCCTGCGCGGTCGGGAGAAGCCGAGACAAGCCAACAGCCCGAGAGAAACTCAGCTCGCACCCCGCCGCCCGCTTGTGCGCCAGCAGGTTCTTCGGGGTGGTTAATCTGCCCGAGTGGCTTCGCAGACCCGGCCGTTGGGAGCGGGGATTTAGAGCCCCATCTGTTTGCCGCGGACCGGGCTCCCTTAACGCGCCGCAGTTTCTCAGACCTAGACAGTCCTGCGGGGTCTGCCCATCAGAGCGGGCGCGGGGCGCTCGTTAAACGTTTGCTAAGGTGGAGGTTTTGTTGCAATCCTGGATGAAGGAAACAGGTTCGGTATCTGGCCTAGGTTTACTTTCAGATCACCGAGCTTTGCCTTTCTTCACTAGAGATTGGGTGGCATCTCTTTTATTAATTATTAACAGGCCGAAACGTACTGGACGCTAAGATGAGCTGCTTGAGATGAAATCTGCTTATCCGACGTGCCCAGAGCAAAATTTTTGTCCTTTCCCCGGTGGTTTGAGGGAAATGGAATTTAATCATTTTTAGAATATGCATCAGATAAAGGAAAAGGGAGGAGACCTCCCTGTGATCCACGTTCTTAAGCCTGAAGTTGTTTTTTTTTTCTTCCCAAAATGATTTTAAGATTTTCTTACCGACTTTTTTTGTAGAAGTGTATGCTCCTCCCCTCCCTCTCAAAAAAACTTTTATGCTATTTCCTGCAGTTCATTAATCCTGTAAAACGATTCAGACAGCCTTTGTAGTTAAGACATTTTCCTCCTTTTTTTTTTTTTTTTCTTTACGGCATGAAATAGATTTGGGGAGGTGTTAATCCTAGTCCTTATCTATTTTATTTGATATAATTGGTGTCGATTGGGGAAGGGTAAGAAGCAGAGACAATTTCCCCTAATGAACAGTAACCACCAAACAATAAGGAAAGTGCGTTTTAAGATTTTAACTTAATTTTGATGTTTCTAAGTACTTAGGCTTTTGCTTTTGTAGTTCTAGTACAAAACGAAGTTCCATACTATCACTTGGTGATTATTATCAGGGGAATCACACCACCACCGTATCCCCCCCCCCCCCCCCCCCCCAGAGCTCTAGCCCACACATTTGTCTTGGAGTGACCTCTGGCTGCCAGAAGATAATAGATTCAGAGTATTGTGCTTTGGGAAAAGTGGCTCAGATACACTGGCAATGCAGTTTTTCTATAAGCTCAGCTGGAGGAGGGGAGGTCAGGGAAAGGGGGCGATGCATCTAGACAATTAGAATATTTCATTCCAAGGATCATAATATCCTGTGTCTTAATAGGGTTATCTTGCTCTGATGCATATTTAAACTGAAGAAAAATAGTTTCTGGGAAAATAAGGAATGCTGTAAATATTTCCATATCAGATTTAAGGTGCGGGGGGAGTGAAGAGGGGGGCGGAAACTGGCCCAGAATCATATTAAATACTTCCCTGCTGCCTCTCAGTTTTAATAGTTAAATTGGTTCCATATGGAAGGGAGTTTGTATAATTAGATTTTTTTCATATGAAACAGAAACACTCTTTACAATATAGCTTTTCAGTATGTGTATGCATGTAGCAGGGGGAGGGTAGAACAAGCCACCATAAAAGAGAAACATTCGCTTTGTTGGTGATTTACTGATGTTTTTTAAACATCATTAAATCAGGCCTTTTGAACTCACGAAAGAAGAAAATCCTTCCTCTGCGTTCGTTGTCAAATAAGTTTAGGCTTAAAGTGGATTCATGCTTAGAAGTAATAAATCTTCATTGGAGCAACTCTAGTCTCATCTTTCAGTTTTGTTTTTGTTTAATTAACAACAGAATTCCAATACCATTTGGATGGCTTCTTGGGCAAACGGAGAGAGCCAGCGATAACATTTATAATCAGGGGAGCACTTGTTCTGCTCATCACAAAAGTGCTTTGGCCAAATGTCAGGCGGCAGCCAGTGCTGAAAGGAAATGCGAGTGCCTCATCAGTTTCAGTAGATTATGCCCCCTTTGCTTCCTAGGAGCCCTCAGCCAGTGTTCATGTAAATGGAGTTAGGAGAGTGAAGGGAGGCTTAAGGGGAATGTCTGTCCCATAATAGATTGTTCCGTGTGCACAGTCTGTGCGCAAACACAAGGCATGATACTACTTTGAAAATACTGAATATGTAGGTGATTAGGGGTATTTCCAAGTCTAATAAATGTGATTTTATAGTTTTGAAGAGTGTGGACTTTCTCTTTCCCAAATGAAGTTTGAATTTATCCCTCATCTTATTTTAAGCACTGTGTCAGTAGTATTCCTCAGCTGGGACTTTGGTTCCACTTTCATGACCTTTGATGGGTAGGATTGGGAGAGAGTAATGTCTGGATCTTGGAAAAAGAAATCCCAAATGGCTATTCCAGTGAGCAGAGTGCTTAGCAGGCAAGGAGAGGTCACTTCTTTTATAGACAAGGAAGATCTCTGAATTCATTTGCCCATGGGTGATAGAGGGAGTTCAGACCATCTATGAAGTTGAAAATATTTTAGAAGCACTGTTTGCATGAGCAGTC
This sequence comes from Bos indicus x Bos taurus, assembly GCF_003369695.1. Lineage (NCBI taxonomy): Eukaryota > Metazoa > Chordata > Mammalia > Artiodactyla > Bovidae > Bos > Bos indicus x Bos taurus. The sequence goes on from NC_040085.1 coordinate 43,446,064, forward strand.
TCTTGATTTTATATATTTCATTCACATCACTTGAAATGCAAAGCAATATCATACTCAAGTAAACCGCTTTGCCCTCGATTTGAATTGAGTACTGTATAATTTATTTAATGCTGCCCAGTTATAAAATGATAGTCTTTAATAGACTTAGTCCTTTGAATATGTCTATGTACATATATATTTAAATACATATGTAATTTAAATGTTAGGGTTTTTTACTATCTAGTAAATATATAGGTAAATATATGAATAGTTCTTACCAGACTTCTCTTTCTCCCACCTTTCCCTCCCAGTCAAGTGAATCACAATAAAATGGGTGAGATCAGCAAGTAGATAATTGCAGAGCATCTGCAATAGCACCCAGCTATTTGTAATTTGTTCTGGGGCACCTAAAAAAATAACATTTACAAATGACCTTTTATGGGAGAAAAAGTTACTGAATGGATAGATAGATCTGCAGAGGTAGAGTTCAGTTATCTTAAAATTTTTTGAAGTTATTTTAGTGATCAATAAAACCCCTTGGGGAAAAGGAAGGTGGGATGATTTGGGAGATTAGGGTTGAGATATATATATATATATCTACACATACTATTGATACTATGTATAATATAGATAACTAGCAAGAACCTACTGTATAGCACAGGGAACTCTACTCAGTGCTCTGCCCTAACCTAAATGGGAAGGAAATCCAAAAAAGAGGGGATATATGTAAACATATAGCTGATTCACTTTGCTATACAGCAGAAACTACCACAACTTTGTAAAACAACTGTATTCCAATTTTAAACAAGAATAAAAAATAATAAAAGTAACATTATAAAATAAAAAACATGAGTGGAACAAATCTATAAATACTTTTCATTGTAGAAATGTTTTCTGCATGGATTCTAAATTTTCAGTGTTTATTAATAAGAAATCAAGCCTACCTTAACCGATATATTTTATATTTATTAATTTTATAAATCATAATTAGATGCTCAGAGTTAGCAGCTACACTGTATTTATATTTCTCTGCTTTAAAAATAATAATTTGGAGAGGCCCACCAGTGACAAGACAGGTGTGAATTCACATTTGATATTATCTCAGAGACCACATATTGACCCACTGATGAATGATCTACTCCTTCTTTCTCCCCCTTCTAGCTCCTCCACTAAGGGTACCTCCCTTTCACACCAGCCTTTGAGGCATGGACTTAGAGATTTGCAGTCAGAGCTTTCTGTATCTGTCATATCGTCTGTAACATGATGGAACATGGTTTTTCATTGTCCGAATGCTGTATCTAGAGATAAGAGGTCTAAACTGACAGACAATAGGGTAAATTAGCCAACAGGCAAAATATTAATACAAGAAAGCAGTTGAAATCTTTGGTTTCTAGATTTTCTTTTTTTTAAGTGACATTTGTTAGCCCTGATCATATTATAAGGAAGTAACCCAATAACTTTAAAATCTTTGTATAAGAAGTAATGTCGGGTGGGGTGTGGAGGGAGATGGGAGGGAGGTTCAAAAGGGAGGGACATATGTATACCTATGGCTGATTCATGTTGAGGTTTGATAGAAAACAACAAAAGGATAATTAAATTATCCTTCAATTAAAAAATAGATAAATTTTTTTAAAAAGTAATATCAAACCTATTCCCTAGGTTTGCCAGCAATTTGATTTTTTGCTTTTGATTTCATTGCCTCTGAAATTTATGAGGCATTTCATAAATACAGGGAGGATGTTAATCTATATTTGGTTTTTGCTTTATGGCTTACATTCTTGTCTCATTTAATCCTCCCTAAAAAGTCATTGACTCTGTCCTGGTTTTTAGTTGAAGAAACTGAGGCTAACAAAGGTTATTTGTTATAGTCAAACTCTTCCAGCTGGTAAATGGTGAAGCAAGGACTAAAGCCCTAATTTCTGCTGTCTTCATGCTGCCTCTCTTGGAGGAAGCTGTGAAAATGTCCTGGATATAACTTTGTCTCTAGTTAGTAGAAATTATAACTCTGGCATTTATAAGGAAAAAGATTCAATTATGTAATGCTTTGCTGAGCTTAATATCTTTAAATTACTATTTAATAAAATCAATTTGGTACAAATGGGGTTATTCTTATTTGCTTACCATTAGTTCTCTTCATCCACGATTTTCATTAAGTCTGCATGTTATAAGAGGATCTGGGTGAAATGCAAGCATTATTTTCCTAAAGAATATGGAATACTATGATACATAGCTAACCTGTGTAACCTATCTCCATCATGGTAGAATCAAGCTGGAGATTTATCTGTACATCCACATATCTTTAGGCAAAGGAAGCATTCACAGATACATCTTTAATATCCCTTTATGGAGTAGAAAGCTCTTGATTCCTTGGGCTTGTGAGTGCTGTCCTGGTTGTTTCCGTGACAGTTAAAGGGCATGATCATGGATGTAATCTTGAGAAATCTGTTGTCTTTTAGGAAACCAGAGTCAAAGTTTCCGAGCAGATAGATCTGCAAAAACTCATTTCTCACTTGATTGGGGTTTATTTCTCTGGCAACTGGATTGAGCTGTCTGCCTGAAAGCAAACAAGCATCATCTCATAGAGTCCTAGGAAGAGCAGAAACCTAAAATGTCATTTCGATACACACCCTACTGGCATTCGGTTCCTCTCTGCAGCCTTCCTGCCAAGAATTGTCTGGTTTTGCTTGAACACCTCCTGTGATGGGGAGCTCACTATCATTAGAGGAAGCTTATTCCATCTTGAATATGAAAATTCTTTTTATATCAAGCGTAGCGGTCTCTTTTGTACTTTTAATCCTTTGATTCTATTCTGTTTCTTTCTTTGGGGGTAATCACAACACATTTAATCCATCTTTCATATGAAAGAAAGATTGTCAGTTATTTGAAGACTGAGTATGAAACATACCCACACTACATTCTCAGTCTCTGCTTTCCCTATCCACTCCATTCTATTCACAGTCAGCCTTCCAGCATCCTTGGTTAGCTTCTTCCTCAAACACATTTCAGTTTGTCTAGAATTTCTTAAAATTTTTATACCAAATTTTTGTACCACAACCATAGTCCTAGTTGTGATATGACTGACTCAGCACTTAACCCACTAGGTAGTAAAGCATGAAGATTTTAAATTTTGTTTTAATTTCTTTGAGATACATGACCTAGGCTGTATCTTTTGACCATGTCATGAATGGCCTTTGTGATGCCACTGTAATTTTTGGAAGTGGACTTTTGACCTACTTAGAAGGACTTTTAGATGAACTGAAGTTGATATTAAATATCCAAGAAAATCAAGGATATTGAAAAAATAAAGGAACATTTGGAGCATTTCTGAGGCGTTTTTCTCCAGTGTCAGAGCTGAGATAAGGCTGCCCTCTAGTGGGTACTTTCCCATGGAACGCTGAAAGCGGTAATGGTGCCAATGAATTTCCCATCAGGCTAGTGGAGAAGGTCAAAGGTTGAAGTTACTTTCTCCATTGCTGTGGGGCGTTCTACATCAGATTCAAAAGTGTAATTTATCGTTGTGCATGGTTAATAGAAATGTATCTGTAGTAGAGGTAATAAATTTTTAAAGTTTTCTTGAAGAAAATAAGAATATTTTTTTAAAACTTAAGATAGATTAAAGATGATTTATAAAATTTCATTTGGCTCCATATTAAATGTAAATATTTAAGTGATATTTGGTTTGTGAGTAAACAATTATTATGACTTTTGTGGTAATCCTTTTTTTTAAAAAAAAAAAGAATTTCAACCTTAATTCTATTCCCCAACCATTAAATATTTTTTTTTTAAATAGAGATTTTCAGCCATCTTGATCAGAGAAATCCAGAATTTTCCTTTTTTAAATCTAAAGTTTTGGGAGTTTTTTGTTTTCCAAAAAGGGAGACACTTAGAAGTAAACTACTATAGCTCTTTTTGGCAATAAAACAGTTTATCAGTGGATGCAAATCTATTAACCTGTTTTGTTTCTGAAGATTTAGTGCTATAGCATCCTGCTCACCTCAGTATACACAATTTGCCAAAGAAATAGAGCAATGTATGACCCAGGTTTATATAACATATCACATATGCTTTAAAACACTGCACGAAGTAGAGGTAAGCATTCATTTGTGTCATTTTTAGGATAAATAATACAAATGAAATGTGTGCTTAGATTTCTGTGGTCTGTTGAGTGTGAAACAGTTATGAAACAATCTGGTTTCTGTATTGGAATCGAAGAAATAAGTATTGATTTTTCTATTTCCTTAAATGTCATTTGCCACTGGTGCTATGGGAAGAGAGGAGAATGCAGGTTTACATGAATTTTGCATTGCTCAAGTAGTTGAAGTTTGTGAGCTGAGCCGTGATAACCAGGGTGATCGCAGTAACAGATAATCACCAGGATTTTAAAGGATGACAGTGCTGGCTTGTTCCTACCGGAAAGATGAAATTTCATCTTTACGTGAAAAAGAAGGAAGGGAATTTTTTTTAAAAAGCCAGGAAAACATACTGTTTAAACTTTTTCATCATAGAAATAAGGTAGTGGTTCAGCAGTGAAGACTTGTGGTTAAGTCTCAGATCTGGTCTTGAAGCAGACCGTTTTTCAACTGCGCCACCCAGAAGTGTGATTCTTTCACCACATGAGAAATATCCTTTTTTTCACAGAATGTTATTTTCATTTTTCAGTCATTGGGGTTTTTATTTTTATCTTTTCTCTATCTCATGTCATATCTTCAGTAGAACTCTGGATATAAATAACAAACTGAATTTGTCTCAACAAATATTTATGAAGTGCCTACTGTGTGCTGCGTTATTCAGGTGCCACCCTTGTGATTTCATAACAGAACAAACACACCTCCCTCCCCATCTTAAGCCATGAATCAGCATTTAAAGACCTGTACTGAGAAACTGGCAGCCGTGCTTAACCAGGGAAAGCTGCTCCAAGACTACTGAGCTTATAGGTCTGTAGTTTCTGAGCTCCACGCCATTTAAAACAAAGACTTTGCAACATGCAATGAAACATTAATGTAATTGGATAAAGTTAGTCCTTCAGTTTACATGTGAACATGATTTCCTTCCAAATAAGCCACAGAGTAGCTCTAAAATCCTGCCTCAGCAGTGGCTCCGAAACTTTGGACAGCTACCCATAACCCGGAGAGTTACAAAGGCAGATTCCTGGGGAGACCCTGATTCCGTCAGCCTGGTCTCAGCTGGGAAGGTGAGTATTTAAAAGGTGTCTCAGATGTTGCCAATTCAGATGGTTCTCGCTCACTTTGTAAAACTTCCCTCTTGCTATCAGAGCACAGTTGGGCAGTGGAGTCCTCCAACCCTTCAGTGGTTCTCAAATATCATCAATCTTCACAGTTAGCTGAGAAACATTTGAAAAACAAATGCCCAGTCTCCATCCCTACCTGCCTGGTTCTGATTCTGATAGTCTGGGCTGAGGCCAAGGAATGTGAACCTGTAAAAGCCCCCCTTGGGGACTGAGGATCTGACATGTTTGAAAACTGCTGCTCTGGTCTCACCCTCTCCTGGTCCCCGTGAGGTAAGGATACTTAGAAGGTCAGGGATATTAAGGTAAGCAGACACTTTCTTTTTGAGGCCACTGAAGTCTCCTTTCAAAGTGGAAGAGGTGCCCACTATGAGTAATTTCTGCCGTAGTGTGCATGTTATAGACACATTTGAGATAGTCTTATTTCTGGCTTTTCTATCAACTAGTGGGTAGGAACAAGTGGTCAGACTCCGAGTCTGTTACCTGAAGTGGCCCAAACGGGAGAGGACCATATTCCTCTTCTGCAGAAATCTTGCTCAGGGTTTCTATCAGAAAGCCAGTTTCTCTGGCTTTCTAGCCCTCAGTGAGCCACTGGGCTGGGTCTCACCACCATGGTGACCACTCAGTGGGGGCAGGCTGAGGATTGTGCTGCAGAAGTCAAGGCCAACTCCAGTGGAAACAGTGATGACTTTTTTCTATGTTGCTTTTTTTCCAGCAACAAAGTACAGGTTTTAGAGCCCTGAAAGCTTGCAAATGTTTCCTATTTACAAGATGGTGTTTCTGAAGCCCTGAGCACCCTGCTTGTATCTGCCAGTGCCCAGGCTTTAGAATGGCAAAATCTGAATGTCACAGACACAATCTTGCCTTCGTGCAACTTAGATTCTAGTCTGGTGAAACAGATACAAGTGGAACTATGCTGGGTGAGCAGGGGAAGGCCGACCCCCTTCCGCACCAACTCCAGCCCCCTCCTTCCTTGGAAAATATAGGCGCCATAGCCCGTCATGTGGCAGACATGATGCTGTGGGAGCGACGTCGAGCACAGCAACGTTCATCTGTGGTCTTGTGAGTGTATATTCTGACGGAAAGAGACAGATGATACCTCTCTCTCTTTAGTCGCTAAGTCGTTTCCGACTCTTGCAACCCCATGCACTGTATGTAGCCTGCCAGGCTCCTCTGTCCCTGGGATTCTCCAGGCAAGAATACTGGAGTGGGTTGCCATTTCCTTCTCCAGGGGATCTTCTTGACCCAGAAATCAAACCCAGGTCTCCTGCATTGCAGGCAGATCCTTTACCTGAGCTATGAGGGAAGCCCAGATGATACCTAAGTAAACATAAGTGAACTAGAGAAATACAGATAGTGGCAAGAGCATGGCCAACACAGAAAGTGGAATGGCTTAGGATTGCTTATGGCCTCGTGGATGAACAGGAGGGAACAAAATCCGAGATTTTTTTTTTTAACAGGTGGTGAACGTTCTGCCATAACCCAGGAGGGAATTTAGAGGTCATCTGTTCTCTTAGTGCTCAGCCTTGTCTGCCCATTAGACTTGGCTAGAAAGCTTTATGAAAAATATGAGCCCAGGCTCCACTCGTGGAAGCTCTTGATTTTATTGGTCTGAGGTGGGTCTCAAGTACTGATAATGTGTAAAAAAAAAAAACTGTCCAGATGACTGCGGTGGAGAAACCTCCAAGGTCCAACACCCTTACTTAACGTGTGAGTCATCCGTCCCAGTCAGGGCAGCAGCGTTGGGTAGTGGAAACCACCACCCCCACCCCATAGGGTTCGGGCAGACACATAGATTCTCTTCCCAAGTCAGCTACTCAGTACTTGTCAGACCCCCTCAACTGCTGGCTTTCCCCTTTTGTAAAGTTGGGGAAACTTGTAGCCATCAAGAGCTTTCCACCTCTCCCATTCTGTGGAAATGTTTCCTAAAATAAGAAAAGGGCCACGTTTATTGTCCATAACAATTCCCTTCTAGTTTCCTTATTCCTTGTCTTAGCTCCTCATTGCTAGGGGTGCCTCCATCAGCTGATCAGCTCCTTTAGGAAGTGAAAATTTAAGGTAGAAAAAGGTGATTACTTTTTGCCAATTATTTAACTAAGTTTAAGAATGAACAAACTTTCATTAATATTAAGGCCCAGACTTAGTTCTGGTAAATTACAGTCATATATTATCAAATTCTAGCCAAAAACCTTTTCCATTTTTGATGGTTGAGTTAAAACCAAGGAGGTTGGGGTAGAGAGACTGCTTAAAAATGGAAACCCTGGAATAGTCTTAACCATTGCACACCACAGAAATTTTATTCGTTACCAAATATTCCAGGCCAGAAATCCAAAGACACTGAGTCTTCTCCGTATATTATTTGCATTTTCTTTTTTAAAAAAACAAGCAGAAACAGTGTATCTCCTGTGTTGCCAGCTTATAAAAGAGAACTATGAAACTGAAGTCTGTCATTGAAAAATATCATTGTACTTCCTCATCTGTGACCATGTATCTCTAAGAACTTGGGTTTCATTGAAACATTTATTCAGAAAGATAGCAGTTCATTATAAACCAGCATGATATGTAAGCACCTTAACTTTATTTCCTTTTTGTGTGGAATCTCCCAGCGGGGTTTGATAATATTAGGCAGTTCCACAAGTGATAATAGTTTGAAAAGTAAATCTCATAGGAGCTGGCACATGAAATTAGAGCTGTGTCTTTTTCAACAGGTTTTTTTTTTTTTAGAATAAGCACATTGCCTGTTTTGCATGTATGTATTTCGGAAATTGGACACACATGATATACATCCATTTATTCTCCTAAAACAGAAAATTATGGAACACCATCTTCCTGTAACTGAAGTTGTATCCGTAATAGCAAGCACCTTCTGAAAAATGATACCATGTAACAAAATAATTGGCAGAAATTTATTTCAAAAGCAATGTTTCTATCACAAGCATAATCATGTAGAACAGAAGTGTTTTTGTTTCCACCACTGCAGAGAAACAAAGTCGTTTAATATGAGTTAAGATGTCTCAAAGTTTTGGCAGACTTTCTAAGCCCCCTGCTGCTGTTGCTTTCAGAATCTCTTTTAGAAGTTTCCATGTGATTTCAATGGCTGCTTAGGGGAAATATTGGCTAAACTCCTCATTTTGACTGTTAAGATGGCTTGAGTGTTTTCAGAATGTTTTCATTTGCTAGAAATATGTTTTGCACTCAGGCTTCTCTTGTTGAAGAAGGTTGGTTACCAGCCATCTGATGACGCCTCAGGGTGTTTACAGAAAATGTGGGTGCTGTAGTTATATTTGAGCACAGCCCTCCCCCAACAAAGATAGTGTGGTAATCAGCAGAAATGGGAAAACATGTACTTAAGGATTGATGCTTGTAAAGAGGTGCTGTAAAGAAACATGGTTGTTCAGATGTAAGACATGACTGACAGCTCTCCTTGTAGGCATGCTAGTAACAATAAAGTCTAGAAGTTCAACATCAAAGCGATCACAGCTTACTCCACCAGTGACTTGCACATCAAAGAGGAAGCGCAAGACAAAGGCAGTGCACGGAGGTATGTTTCTGCCTGGTAGCCAGATGCTCACGGGGAGCTCCCAGAGCTCCTCTCTTGAATGCAAAGTGATTTTTTTTTGCCGATCATAGTTTTCATCTCATAAATGACCAGGAATATGAAAGGAGGGCAAATGAACGTTGTAATTGCTCCCCATCACTCTTAAGTTTGGTTAGGAGAAACTCATCGCTGCAGAGATTGGTCCCTCTGGTTTCCTTAAAGAGCAAATTCCATACCGACATGGGCAGCTCTGACTTCACCTAATAGGGTCCGGGGAATTAGGCACAAGATAAGAGAGTACAAATTGGATACATTTCAGGTTGGTTGTTTTGAATTATGCTTGACAAAAAGCTGGACCTAAGTTTCTGGAGTTCTCTCTCTCTTTCTTTTAAATTTTTTCAACGTTCGCCTTGTGGGTGGATTTTTGCTGAATCAGGTGTGTGTTACCTAACAGGTGTGTGTGATAATGAAATTCAGACCTGTTAAACCGGCTCTTCATTAATCACCAGATCTGTACTTCAATCTCTAAAGCCAATGGTGTGTCCTCAAGAATACCAAAAGTAGAACAGGAAGAAGAGTCTAGATTTGATTCCCCCCCTCCTTGTTATTAAATTGAAAATAAAATTAACTATGCAAGCATTATGGGTATTTTGAAATAATATGCTTTTTTTTCCCCTGCCTTTGAAATCTGGAGTTCTTTTATCGTTCATCTTCAGTAATTTACTCATTTTTAAATGCTATTGAAAAATAGTAGTGCTCTGTGTAATCATTAATAAATACAAAGCGGCTTTCTCAAGGCTCTAGGGAGACCTAATAAACACAGCTGTGTTACTAATTGATGCTATACCGAGCTGACAAAAGTAGTGCATCGGTAAACAGAAGTTAGAAAGCAAGAAGTTAAAGAACTATAGGGGATTATGTAGACATCAAGGGTTGGAAATTATAATAAGGCCTCTTTAGGGGAGCATTAATTTGCATGTGGCTGAATTAGGACACCCAATTATTTCTGAGGACACTATGAAGAGCTCATCCAAAATATCCCCGAAGTGAAAGGTTTGGGTGGTTTGGGACTTACATGGGATAGAGGGGGGACTGAGGATGTCATATTTCCTATAACTCACCATAGTTTTCCCAGTAGCTTGTTAGAGTAGCTTTCTTTGTCAGGGAGAAAAATGCTGATGAACTCGAGAGTACTGCTGTTTCTTTGTTCTATACACACAATTTATGTTGGATTGCCACAATGGAATTTTTTTTAAGCGGGGAGCACAGGAATGTGGAGACAGAAATAAACCTTTTAAATCTTCTTTCTGTGAACCCCACAAGGACATGAGCATTGAGCAGATTAGAGAGTGGATTTATACCAATGCTATCCTCTACAGCAGTGGTCCTCTACGTGTGATGATCTGGGTACCCCTGGGGGTCCCCAAGGTCTTTTCAGAGGCTCCAAGAGATTAAAACTCTTTGCATAATAACACTAAGACATTATTTGCCCTTTTGACTGTACTGACCATTTGCATTGATAGTGCCAAGGCAGGTAAAACTCTTGGTGCCTTTGCAGGAATCAAGGCAGTAGTCATTTTCACTATTAATGTGGACTCTCTGGTAAAAAAAAAAAAACATTACCAAGTTCACTTGAGGCTGTCCTGATGAAGCAGTAAAAATTATTAAGCTTATTAAATTTTGACCCTTGAGTACAAGTCTTTTTGACGAAATGGGAAGTGCACAGAAAGCACAGAGAGCATTTCTGCTCCTCACCAAAGAAGGATGTTGTTCTCCAGGGAAAAGTACTTCTGCCACTGTTTGAGTTAAGAGTTGAGTTTGGACTTCCCTGGTGGTCCAGTGGTTAAGACTCTACCTTGCCAATGCCAGGAGATCGGGTTCAATCTCTGGTCCAGGAACTAGGATCCCACATGCCATTTTGGCATGGCCAAAAGATTTTTTAAAAAAAGCTAAACTCAGTGCTTTTTTGGTGGAATGCCATTTTCTTAAGGGCTTCCCTGATAGCTCAGTTGGTAAAGAATCCGCCTGCAATGCAGGCAACCCCGGGCCATTTTCTTATTAGAACAACTGACTACAGTTCTCTGACTTACATACACATCCTACATTTTCTCAAAAATGGATCAAGTAAGCCCATCATTTCAAAAAAAATGTTTGTTGTTTAGTCTTTAAGTTATGTCTGACTCTTGTGATTCCATGGCCTGTAACCCACTTGGCTCCTGTGTCCATGGGATTTTCCAGGCAAGAATACTGGAGTGGGTTGCCAGTTCCTCTTCCAGGGCATCTTCCCGACCCAGGGATCAAACCCACATCTCTTACATTGTCAGGCAGATTCTTTACCACTGAACCACCAGGGAAGCCCTCAAGAAAAAGTTGACAGTATCTGTTACTAGTAGATATCTGCCCAGATACTTTCAGGCACATATTCAAATTTTGGAACACCTTTATCCAACACCATGAACTTGACAGTATCCTGATAACGTAGAGGTTTTTGTTAATGTAGGTGGTGATATCAATAAATGTGATTATTGAATATAATTCCATTTGATAATGAAATTAGGTGATGTAACATGTCAGCGTCTAAAAGAGTTATGTAACTCATTTATCTAATACCAATACTTTCACAGGCTTCCCTAGTGGCTCAGATGGTAAAGAATCCAAAGGACCAATGCATGCTAGTATAAAAATATGGATGGATATAAAAGATCATTCAAAGTACAAAATATACCAATATATTTGAATTTAATAGAGGGTGTAGAAAATTATTGATATAGTTTCAGGTTTCATATTTCAATTAACCTTTAAGAAACTGCCACTTGTTGAGTTTTGGTATAGTATCAAGGCAGAAAATCCAGAGTTACCTGAAAAGACTATTAAAATGCTCCTCCCTTTTCCACCTTCATATCTGTGTGAGGGCAGATTTTCTTCATCTACTTCAACCAAAAGAACACAACAAATCCAATGCAGAAGCAGGTATGAGAATATACCTGGGTTATTTAAGCCAGAAATTAAAGATGCAAAAATAATGGCATTTTTTACTAACCTTTTGTTTGGTAAATATCTATTTTTCATAAAAATACCTTGTGTCAATGTGTAATGAATTTATTATTGTTATTTTCAAATTAATTATAGATACATATTGTTCAGTGTTTTCAGTTTTAATTTCTTATATGGTATTGATATTTAGCCCAAATACACAAAAGCTGTTATAAGAGCATGAAATGATCCAGACAGCCAGAGTTTGAAAACTGTTCTCTACAATTTAAGAGGCATAAAAGATTTTGTGACAAAGCACAAAGTAACAATAGAGATGCACTTTATATTTAGGCAGAATTTAGCAGACAAACCCCAGATTATATACCAAACAAAGCACTTTCAAATGTAAATTCAAGAACTAATCCCCATTTCTTTATAATATTTTTCTCTTTATTGGTTGTGGACAGCCATTGCTTATGGTGGCCGTTTTGTTCTCTCTCTCTCTCTCTTTTGTTTTAATAAAAAATATGCGAAAAACATTTTGTACAATGAGTACAACTTCAGAAGGATCTCAAGTCCTGGTAGATGTGAAATGTTTGTCATTAATATGAATGCTTTGGATAATGTTATTGCTGTGTGTAGAGGTGGAAAACTCACAAGATTCTGCCACCCCTCAAGTGATGTGTACCTTCCTTTGAGGTTCACCAGTCCCATAGATCCCCTCCAAGAGAGAAGAGTTCTGCCCAGATAGCCATTGGCACCTAGAGAGTGACAAGAAGGCTGAGCCTTCAACTGACTTCAGATGTGCTTGGCAGAATTAGTTCCATTATACTGATGAACTACAGGAAAGTCCAACCTTCCCTGAAACTTCTTGTGAAAAATAATTAGAAAGCAATGCCCAAATGCTTGTTCTTAATTTTATAATCGTGGCCTTTGTTGCTGGGCCATCGGCCTCTTTGTTGTTATCAAATAAGGGGCAAACAGGTCTTGGCTCCATTTGGTTTCCTTTCAGCAGATGGTCAGTTGACTGGGAGCAAAGGCATTTTGACAGATCTGCATTGCCAGGGTCTTTCTTCTCATTCCTGCAGCTAAGAGAGGAATTGGTGCCCCTAGAGCCAGCTCAGTGTCGGAGTAATCAGGACCCCTCACTCCCATCGTAGTTTTATTAACCAATTAAAGGTTAAGCTGAAACATGTGTAAATAGAGGTTCTGCAGTGGTCCAGAGCGAGCCTGGCCAGGAGAAAGATCACCTCATTTCCTCTTGGATCTGCTCAAAATCAGGAGGGCTGAGGAGAGCAGGAGAGTAAGGTGACCTCGCTTCGGAACAACACACAGTGATAACGTGAGGGAAGGATGGGAGTGGAGAGGAAGGAAATGAAGGTAGCATCCTGTCTTCCTTAGAAAACCTGTGGGGAAGGCCAAGTCCTCACCTCTGTCAGAAGGGTTAGAGATTCAACTGCAGGCCTACTCGTGGTTACAGAGAAAACAAAATTGCCTCCAAATCTCTGAGATAATTAATTCTCTCTGAAGTAAAATGGCCCTTCATAGACATTGTATTTTATTCAATTTCTAACATTTTCCTGCTAACTTAACTTAAAATCATGAATTTTATATGTTTAGTTTTGCATTAGTCAGTAGTTTTGACCCAAGCATAGAAAAACTAAAAACCCCAAAAGGCATTTTTTTTTCTTGATCTGAGAGTGTTTACTGTGAAAATTCATCAAGCTTACATTTGTGAGTCGGGCCTATTTCTGTGTATGTTGCACTTCGATAACAAGCTTACTAAAAGGTGGGGGCATTCTAGTACCCTTTTGTAAATAAAACGCTCACAGTACTGAAAATATTCTCTGTACTCTAAGCTTTGGAATTTTTCATTCTCATTTAACACACATTTTGTTTATTCTCAATTCCTTCATACCACCGCTTCGTAAACAAGACTGAATCTGTGACCTGATGCAAGGAGAACTAATGGCATTTGTAGACTTCAAATATGTGTGCAGAGTCATAACTGTCTCACAGTAGCCACCTCTGCATTGTTCTTTCCTTTTCTTTTTTTCTAATGTTGGCTTTTGAATGATCCAGGAGGAAGATAGGAGGAGAAAGTGAATCAGTTGAGACGGTTAGTATCGTTAGCTCTTCCCTAAAGGGTCTGGTTTTAGGAAAGGATGGGCTGAGCCCACTGGCTGTGTTTTCAAAGTGTATCATCTATTTTCTCAGTGCTCCCAGTGGTCACCTAGCTTAGCAGCCAAGGGCAAAGTTGCCCCTGCCCTCCAGCACTTAAAGACCAGTGGTGCCTCTTTCCAGACCACCTCCTCTTCCCTCTCCTTAAACTCAGTGTTTCCATCTTGTATCCCATTCTCTCCCAGATCTTCCAGGTGATATGAGGGAAACGAATAGAGAAGGAATATGAGAAATTTGGCATAAGTATAAGAGCATGGATGGATTTGGAAATTTTTCCAAGTAGAAAGTTTAAGTCCCAGTAATACTGCATGCCATGCCAGCTGAAAGATCTTAGGCAAATCATGTAACATCTCTAAACCTCAGTTGTTGTTGTTTTTTAAAGCTGGCAGATGGTTGCTTTACAGCGTTGTGTTGGTTTATGCCATACAACAGCATGAATCAGCATACGTATATGTATATACCCCCTCCCTCTTGAGCCTCCCTCCCATCCCCACCCCTCTGGATCGTTACAGAGTTCCAGACTGGGCTCACTGGGTTATATCGCAGCTTCCCATTAGCTCTCTATTTTACACATATACCTCAATTATATCAACTGTAAAATTAAAAGATAATAACGTGAACCTCATGTGTTTTGGAAAGTAGACAGTAACACATCCAAGGTGCTTTCTACAATGTTTCACTGTAAGAGGTGCTTGGCCCATCGTAGGCAGTGAACAAACATTATGGTAAATAATGCCATCCGCATCATGTCACATGGGGGAATGGGACACACCGTGTACACAAACTTAAAGTCAGGGTAATGACTTCATCCTGTCTGATCTCAGCTGACGCTCGCTGGCATTTTACCAAGGCCTTTGCTTGTGCCCAAAGACATGAGTTATGTGAGCTGGTCAGATAGGGGCTGATGGAAGTCAAACTCTGATGGTATTTCTCATCATACAGCCTAAGAGGTTCTTAATTCTACACCAACCAAGCCCTGCCACGGTGAACAGTAATACATGTCCTCGGACTGTCATTTTTTAAAGTGATTCCTCTGTGCCAAGCTGTGTGAAATGGATCCCCATATTTCATGCCCCTGTGAGCCTTTCATGCCCCCTTGGAGGCAGGGCAACCTACCTACAACCACGGAGCTAGCACATAGCAGCCTTTGGAGGTCAAGCCTGTCTGACTCCTGAGCCCATGCATTGAACCTCCTTGCTACTCTGACCCAACAGCACAGCACCAAGGGGGTCTCACAGAGATACATGGTTCCAGACTCTGGACTTGGGTTGCCAGCAAACTGGGGTTGTGAGCTCCTTCAGAGCACTTTGGTGGAATGGCAGGTAGGCAAAATTTGCACAGGTATTCATTGAGCGTCTATTGTGTGGCAGTACAAAGCGCTAGAAGCAGAGAGAAGGGATGATGGAGTCCCTGCCTTCAAGGAGCTCACAAGCCAGTGAGAACCCAAGGTGGAAATAAAATCGTGATACAGTGTAATTGCCAGATTGGAGTAATAGGGGGCAGGTTATTGGAAGCACACAGGAGCAGCCAGAATCAGACTGAGTCAGGAGCAGCTTTCTATAGGAGGCCAAGGCTTAGCTGAGCTGTAAAGCGAAGGAAGATATTTCCAACAAAGGGTAGAGCTTGTGAAAATTCTCAAAGGCAATACAGCAAGGGAGGTGAGTTTGGGGGCATCAGGTACTTGAGTGGCCTGCAGGGACTGCAGGAGACGAAGCAGCTAGAGGAGGTGGTGGGGTTCAGACCATGAAAGGCCCCAGCTGTCGCTCTAAGGGGGTTGTTCTCTTAAAACAGGTGATGGTAAACCACAGAGGGAGGTCACCCAGCATTTTTAAGGCACATGGAATCACTAGGAACAATCAGATGTTCTCAGTATCTTCCTTTCTCTTAATCATTTCAGTGAAGGGGAGAAAAAAAAAAAAAAACACTTTTCAGATGTAGCAAAAGACACTTCTATGGTACAGTTTGGGTTTCTGTGCAGGCACTTCACCTCTCATGAGCTGTTGATATATGAAAGGCATCTGCCACAAGACTCCTTCGGTGGATTTTTGCGCTTTGCTTGTTAGAAATTGATTCGGGGACTTCATTATGATGTCGCCAAGATGAATGGGGCAGCAGTGTTTGCGCTGCCGGGAGGAGGGAAAACAAGGTTCTGTGGTGCTGCAGTTCAATCACGCTGCTTACAGAAGCAGGGCCATGAAAGGATGGAGGAGCGTGTCTTTGATACTGGAAACCCTGTAGCCCTGTTGGTGCTACAAGCGAATGCTTAAATTAAAGGTTGAAGCCCGCTTTCAAGTATTGACTAGCAAGCAAAAAGCCCAGCCCACACGCGTGCACCTACTCAAGCTTGTTAAAATAAAAATCCACTCTCAGCTAGGCTCGTGTCACAGCCAGCGTAATTATGCCATGGACGCCTGCTGTTTGAATTCAAGAGGCTGGAGCACACGTTTATTTAAAGATACACTTGGTAATCGAATCCGTGTTAGTCAGGACTTAGGCCCGAACTGTGAAGCAGTAAATACCATTGCCAGCTGCCTCTCAGGTTGGTTCTCCTTCACGGATTCAAGATCAACACTTGGCACTGAGCAGACATATCCAGAAGAGAGGAATTTGACTCCCTGACCTGAAAACGGGTTACTGACCTCTCTCAGCTCTCATCTGCCAGTGGGGCTAATAATAACTTCCCCCTCAGTGGATTGTTTTGAGGACTAAATGAGATAATACCTTTCTGGTACTTGGCCCGTCACTGAGTGCTTCATAATATAGTGTCTCTTTAAGGTGACCCAATGTATATATTTATTGACATATAGTTGATTTGCAATGTTATGTCGATGTCTGCTCTATAGCAAAGTGATTCACTTATATGTATATCCTTTTTTAAAAGTACGCTTCTTATCCATTATTGTTTAGCTGGTGCCAGCAGTAAAGAATCCACCTACCAATGCAGGAGGCACAAGGGATGTGGGTTTGATCCCTGGCTCATGAAGATCCCCTGGAGTAGGAAGTGGCAACCCAGTCCAATATTCTCGCTTGAAAAATTCCATGGACAGAGGAGCCTTGCAGGCTACAGTCCACGGGGTCACGAAGAGTCGGACACAACTGAACGCAGATGCAATGGTTTTTATCTCAGGATATTCAATACAGTTCCCTGTGCTATACCATAGGACCTTGTTGTTCATCCCTAATGTAATTTAATTTTATTCTTTATAGATTTTCTTAAACAATGGGCAGGAGTATGACTTACATGCCACCCTTTTTTTTTTCTGGCTACCATTGATAAAGGCAGAATAGTCCAGTATCTGTAATAGCCACTGGCTTATTAAATTCTTTGAGCTAGGCTTCCTGCATTTCTGGTGGTTAGATAATATGCTCACATTATCCAAGTGTTTGGGAAAGCCATGGTAGAATCTGCAAATGTGAGGTATCACGCCCATTTTGTTATTGGTTTCTCGTGGGTTCTTCCACTCACCATACAAATTTCAAAGTCATTCTCCCCGCTTGCCCTGTATGAGCCATGTGAAATGCAGGCCAGCATCTTCTCCAACCAGTGAATCCACTTTAAACCCACTTTATACTGAGTTGCTTTCTACATTTAAGGCTACTCAACTTTGTTATGTCATTTTAAGTAAACCCCCAAATTCAGATTATGGGTACTGAGAAACAGAGGAGAGTACACTCAGCATCTTTTCTGCAGAATCTATGGAATCTAATGCATGGAACTTAGAGCTGAAGCCTCCTTCTCCCCATCTCAGAGTGCTGGAATTTATGACCCATGCAGCATGCTCTGGTATATGTAAGTTAGGGCATTATTCTGTTTATATAACTCACACTCTGCCATTTTGCATGGATTATTACAGTTTAATGAGAAAAGCAGTGAGGTCAGTTTAGGAGTTGGCATAGTGTTCTGATGAGTTTTGATAACTCCCCAGATGGAAGCAGAATTCTGATCATGGAAAGTGACATAGCTAAAAACAACAGTCCCTTGGCTAGTTGGGCATTTTATAGGATATTTGACAGATAGCAACTTCAAAAATCATCTAGTCCAATCTGTACACAGCAAGTCCTTGGGACATGAAATGCCCTGCCCAGGATAAGCTAGTGGCAGGTTAAGTAGACTCAGCATCTCCTTACTTTTCTTCTAGAATTGTTTTCACTGATTGTGTTTCATTAAGAGATCTGCAAAGAGTTTTCTGGAAATAATGTTATATCAGAAAGGGCTGTATGAGTGATGCGATGGGTCTGTTTAACTCTTTAGTAAGAAGGCCATTCATTTTTATCAAAACGCCCGTTTGCGTCATTATTTGTATTTTCATAGGAAAGGAACAAAAATTAATTCCAGCTAACAGCAGCATCACAGAGAAGCCCTGGGCTTTCATTTAGTTTTTTAAAACACAGAAAAACACAGGAAACCGCTTCAAATACACCATCACAATGAGTTCAGACTGTGTCAGAGAAGCCAGCAGAACTCTGTCCCTTCCTGCTGAGTATTGTGAAAATCTATCCTCATTGTTTGCTGTGGTCTCCTGGCAAGGGGCACATCGAAATTCCTCCCCAAGGGGGAAAAAAATAATAGCAGGAACAGTAAATAACAACCCTCAGATAATACAGATGGGTAAACATTTCCAGCATTGATTATATAAAATACTGTTGACAAGCCACGAGCAGGCAAAATGAGGAGAGAGTGGAAAAGATGACTTTTATCTGCCATTCAACTCTGGGCTTAGGAGGCAGGAGTGAAACAGAGCAAAAGACGTGATTAACATGGTAATGTACATCATCGCATGCGTAGGATCACAAGAGGGTCCTGAGCATTATCTGATCTGGGCCGCTCCTGTTACTCCAGAGGAAACAGAAACTCGAAAAGGTTAAGTGGCTGCCCCAGCCTCATACACTTCACAGCAAAGCCAATTTTGGAACCCTGGTCTCCTGCCTGTCAGTCCAGCGTTCCAGCAACTGTAGCATGACCCCCTAATTGAATCCATGACAGGAGTGGTGTCAGGGGTACAAGATGAGGCTTGTAGAAATTTCTCTAAATAGATAGATGTTTTAAAATCATCTCCAAAGGGCAAAAACCTGTTAATTTGATATTGCTTAAAACCGTAAGCTGTCATCAGATCCAGAAAGGAAGGAACTTTTCGTGTCTAGTTATGCAACAAATACTTACTGAGTGCCTGTGCTGTATTTGTGTGACCTGTGGTCCAGACTCACTTCTCTCTCTTCTTGGAAGGGGATCACTGGATCTGTCCACTTCACCTCCCTTCTGTCTAAGGATGTCATGCTCACATCGTCTCGCTGTCCTCTACATTTTCCTGTCCTTTTAATCTAGTCTCTAAATGTCAGTCTCTGTTCTCTTCCTTTCTAGTCAATGTGGGTTTCTCCTGTTTCTCTTACTCTCCACTCACTGACGTATTTGCATCACTTTAGCTGCAGTTAATATCTGCTAAATCAAACCATATTGGATTGAATAGCTTCTATTGATTTGTGCATAAAAGGATGCTTCAGCTGGCCAGCCCTGCTCTCTGTCCCTTCTTTGTCACCAGTAGGTTTAACTTACTCAAAACCCTCCTTGTCCTTGTCCCTCTGTTACCCCTGTATTGTTCATCCTCCTCCTGTTCAAGCTGGCTCATCCTTTTGGACTGTCGTTACTATCAACACAGTATCTGTTTGCGGAGGTGCCTGGGATTTCATTTACTTATTATTTACTGAATGAGAAGACCAATTGTCATTTTTCTTTGCTGTTGTCCAGTTTTTACTTTTACCCATCACCCCTCCCCAAATTATCATGAGGACCAGAATCCTTGTTGTCATGAGTTAAACCATATTGAGTATCTACTCCCTATTTGCTAAAGGGAAGACTTGAATTATGTAAAATATGGAGCCTTTGGTTTCTTTTGAGAAGGAGGGCACAATGAGCAAGCCACTTTCATTGACTAATTTAATTCAACCAATTTTCTCTGTATAATACCTCTCCCCTGAGAGAAATTAGATTAGACTCTATATGCCAAAAGAAGGAAGTGTGAAAAGCACTAACCACAAAAATTTGATTTTGTAAGTCATATCATCAGCTTATTTTACACTCTATTTTATAATCCAGGAAATGTCATAACCTTAGTATTTTTTTTTCTTAGTTCAGAACCAATCTAACCTGAAATCTATGCATGCGTGCATGCTAAGTCATTTAAGTCGTGTCTGACTCTTTGTAACTCTGTGGACCGCAGCCCGCCAGGCTCCTCTGTCTATGGGATTTCCCAGGCAAGAATACTGGAATGGGTTGCCATGCCCTCCTCCAGGGTTCTTTCCAAACCAGGGATTGAACCCTCATCCCTTATGTCTCCTGCATTGGCAAACAGGTTCTCCACCAGTAGCACCACCTGGGAAATCCATGTGAAAAATATAAAAACTCTCCCATCAACTTTTACCTACTTCTTGGCTTTGTCATTCAAAAGTTGCCCACTCTTCCACCATGCAAAAGAAGCTCTTCTTTTTTATGTATACTGGGGAAGCATGCAAAATCACCCTGACAGGTTGCTGATAGGAGGATAAGGCTTAGATGCAAGATAAACTTATATTCCCAGAAAAACGAAGGTGATCTCAGATAAGTGAGCTCTGTGTCGGAGGCCTTAGATTTGGAAGACAGGGAGGCCCTGGAAGTGGTCAAATGTGTTCCAAGATTGTACCTGGCCTCTCCCAAGAGTTAACGCAGCAAGCTCTGCCCTCCCTGGTCACACCCAGTGTGGACTCGCCACTACCTTGTTGGGGTGAAGAGGCGTCCTCTGTCCTCAGAGGCTTTCTAACACTTGGCCAGGGTATATGAATGGAGAGGTTTGGGTCTTGAGAGTAAATCATGTCAGTTCCTGTCTTCTTTCCCTTAACTATCCCAGTAACAAAGAGCATAGAAAGAGGAACCCTCGCTGCCGCACCACCTCCTGGAGATGTTTGAAGGTTCTCACAGGTAGGTGGGGCCTTAGGGGCCAATTTTGGCATCACTCGCTGAGGCTGCCTGGCTGTTCTGCTTCCCAGTGGTTGGGGTAAGCTTTATCTCTGCAGAACGGAAGGGTGCACAGAGGCAGAAGCAGCAGCAGGAGGTACAGGGCATCATCCTATCCCTTTTCCAGCAGAGCGCTATTCCTCTGTGGGTGTGTTCTGAGTTGCTTCAACCATGTCAGATGCTGAGCGACCCTATGGACTGTAGCTCATCAGGCTCCTCTGTCCATGGGTTTCTCTAGAAACTGGAGTGGGTTTCCATACCCTCCTATATCCAGAGCCTGTTTTCCTGGAAACCCTTCTCCGTATAGAGCAACAGTTTTCAGCAGGGAGCGATTCTAACTCCTTGGGGACATTTATCAATGTCTGGAGACTCGTTTGATTATCACAACTGGAGAGTACTACTAGCATCCAGTGGGTGGAGGCCAGGGATGCTGCTAAACATTCCACAGTGTCCAGGGCAGCTTCCCAAAATAAATAATTATCCAGCCCTAAATGTCAATAGTGCTGAGGTTGAGAAATCCTGCCACAGAGCATGTCCTTTACCCTGTGTTCACTGTGGGCCCCTCACACATGACATCTGCCTTTTCAACCCAAGTACTTTTTATTTTAAAGTATTTATCTTCCCTTTTAAATAAAGGTATAAATGGAAAACCTCACTGGCAGGAGGAGCCCCAAAGAACTCAGAGATCATCAATGTAAATTAACTCATTAAAGTTAATTCATGCTGCTTGCAGTGGTAGAAAGACATGTGCTGTTGAAAGAGGACATCTCTTTAAAAGGAAGGCACAGACTCAAATGCTCAGTGCCCCTGGGCAGGTGATGTGAGGGTGGCAGAGAGAAGAGGCACCTGGGCTACTGGACAGCACATGTGCCATCTGGAGCAAGCCACCTCCCTTGGCTCTGACCACCTGTCACCATTTAGAATAACTAGTCCACCATCACCAGGTCTTTTGCTTTTTTCAAGAAAAACTGGAGACCTGGGCTTTTATTGAAATTCCCTGGCTATTAACTTTTAAAAACGAATTTTAAAACTCATACACTTTATGGCATTGAACATAGAGCAGATGAGACAAAAGTCATGGATCTGAAGAGGCTGCCCACTTGCTCCATTCGAAAACTCTCAGTGACTCAGAAAATAAGTTCACATTCTTTTGCAAAGTGTTCAAGCTTCCTTAAGATTAGGTCTCACCAACCTGGCTACCTAATTTCCAGACATTAGCTTCTCTCCACCCTTTCTTAGAACATACCACACATGCATATGTGGGGACCTCAACCTGGCATTTTCCCTCACTCCCATCTCAACTTTCGTTGTCTGTTGAACTGTGATATTCATTACTCATTGCCCAGATCAAATGACAAAGAAGCTTCCTGAATTCTCTCAAAAAAAAATCTGGTTTGGTGTTTTATGTTATTATGATCTTTACAACTTACCACGTATTCATCTAGTCATCTCTCCATTTCAAGAAATATATAAGACCTGGAGACTAGGAACCCAACTTTACTTATTGTTCTCTCCTGCATGTAAACTCAGCTTTCAGTAAATTTAAATCACCTTCCCCTTAACCATCCACCAGTACGCATTGTGACTAATACAGCGGTTTCTTTCAAACTGGCAAACTTTCTCTCATCCCTTCCTATGACCAGCTTTCCCCCCAAATTAAAATAACATTCAGATAATGTTATTAATGGCAATAAGGGAATTGTGAAAATTTTGCATCATCTAAGACCTTTTATTAAGAGAAAAAAATATAAAACTTCAGAGATGAGTAATACTTATTAAACATTTGAAATAGCATTAAAATAGTGTTTTTACATAGTTAAGTATTTGCGTCTATACTTAGACATATAAATTACTATTCTTTGAACTTGAAGTGGATTTTGAACTGTACTCTTCATAATTATAATAATCATACAGTTTATTTATATATAGTTGGGCTATATAGACATTAACCAATTAATTCTTGATCATATTGCCTAATAAGAAGACTTTCATTGGTACCCTATTTTTAGAGTGCGTATAGGAGCATATGTTAATTATAGACCTCTGTTATTAACTTTGCATTATATTACCCAAATGCTTACTTAACAGTTTACCAACATCAAGGGGATAGGTGGGCAAGAAACTTATATCAGTCTTAACTTCTGTTTTCAAGCCAGAAGGCAAGTGGTGTTTATAATTAGATCAAATACCTGGCCTGAATTCAAGGACAATTTATTTTCTTTAAGTGTTTGAGTGATTGTTCAAAGGGATGTGTTGACTTTCTCAATTCAGGTCACATCACAATTAGCAAATTTTTGTTTAAAAACAGGAATGATAGGTATATGTGTTTGAGCCAAATTGAGTTTTATTACAATCCTGGTTCTGTGTAGATGATAGAGCTAATAATTAAGTCATCCGCATTTGGTTATGCTTTCAGAAGTTGCTGTCGCCTGCTGCCTATTGCTTTAAAAAACTACCTTTATTATTAATTTTAACATGAAACAGATTCATTTGGAGAATATCCATTATGAAGGAGACAGTTGTTTGTTGAATAACATAGGCTCAGGCTCAAGGCTAAATATAAATATGGTACAAATGGGAAGATATTGGACAAATGCAGTATATTTCATTATTCAGCAGTGAGGTATTCCAAATGCCTAATGAATACATTAAAATAGATTTGCATATAGCATGTACACTGTGAGTCACATTTGCAAAATTACTTTTGCCACTTCTACCACTGTCTGAAACCAACCCTGTTTGAATAGCAACAGTTCCTGAGCTTCTGGTTATAAGAAACAGCTCCTTTAAAAAGAAAAAACAGATCAGTGTCTTTTCTGTGGAATTTACCTTTATGGAAGAATTCTTGGGAATCCACCAGTTTATCTAACTTTGATGGTAGTGTCCTCTGTGCAACCTCTGTTACCCCTTGAAATCAGTCCACATGGGAAGAAGACGGTGTTTTTCAGAGCTCTGGTGGATGAATGCAGAGACTAAGGTTTCTGGGAACACTTGGTCTCTTTGCTAAGATACTGGTAGAACACAATAGATAATATTCACTGAGCTCACGGTGAGGGCGCTGCTTGCCCATAGCAGTCTGTAAGCAATTGGTTGTGGCACTGAAATTAAAAGCCTCAAAGACTGAAACAAAAATGTATAATGATGCTATTATTGCCCTGGTTGTAGGGTTTTAACTCAGGTGTCATTCGGATATCCAGTGATTTAAATATCAGTATTTGTAGGCTCTGCTATAATTTCCTGAGAGTAGTCATTATTTTACTTTGAGAAAACTATTTAGTCTAGAATCCTCTCTGGTTCCCATTCTCCCACATATATTTGAACAGTACATCTGTTGAAAGTTCAGCAAGTGGAAGATAACTTTCTCCCGTGGGCCCCTATCTTTCATGGTTAGAGGATTGTCCTAATGAGACCAAAAGATCAGATTTATGACAGCCCAGGAGACTTCAAACACAAGAAAGCAGTTTGTTTGCAGGCCTCCATTGTACTCCTAACCCTAGCAAGCTCTCTCCTAAGTGGAAGTAAAAGAAACTGGATGAGAGAGTGTGGCAGCTTCTCTGCAAGTTATCACCCCTGCAAGTTAAAAACCAGCTCCGGAAGAAGATCCTAGTCGGAGGGCCAGCTGTGATACTACGTTAGGATAAAGTCAGCAACAGTAACAACACAAGCTGTCATTTATTGCATCTTTTCTATCTTCCAGGCCCTGGCCTTAGTAGTCCACATGCCTGGTTACATTCCACTTTTAATAGCTCCCTACGTAGGAACTGTAGTTACTTCCCTCTTACAGATAAGGGGAGCTGAGGATTGGAGAGGACAGAGTGATTCGCATGAGGCCACACAGTGCAAGGGATTTGTGAACTGGGATTTGCATTAGGGTGTCTGACCCCTAATAAGCCCCTCAACCATGTCTCCATAGCCATGCTGTGAACTGATTGTAAGCATACACATTTCTCAACAGTCAGAGTCATTGTCTGGACATGTAATTCACAGGCTAAAGGAATGAAGTGTGTGGTGACAAGCAGGCTTAAGTTAGAAGGCTGGTGGGGGGTTGCACGTGAGAGGACAAGTGAAGGCTGGATCCAAGGCCATGAAATACCATGAGAGCATTTCACCCAGTCCTGAGGGCCATGATCCCTGTTGAATAAATATATAGGCCACTGTTATAAATGTGTGTGTGGCTTCTCTGGTGGCTCAGATGGTAAAGAATCTGCCTGCAATGCAGGACACCTGAGTTCAATCCCTGGTTTGGAAAGATCCCCTGGAGAAGGGAATGGCTGCCCATTCCAGTATTCTTGCCTGTGAAATCCCACGGACAGAGGAGCTTGGTGGGCTACAGTCCATGTCGGGGGTCTCAAAGAGTGGGACACAACTGCGTGACTAACACTTTCACTTTACCGATGTGTGTATCCACCATATTGGAACCAATTTCCCAGTGACAACTCAGAGTGAACCACAGTGAATTAGAACCCACATTCTCTGATAAGCAATGTCTGTGATGTTGCTACACAGGAAAAGCCATGATTTGAACTCCTGGAAAGCCAGTTTCCTACATTTACTCAGAGTCCTTTGTCCCACAGGCACTGTACTATCTCATTTTGTTTTTAGAACACCATGAAATGAAGGGAGTGGTAAGACCCCTATAAGTCAAATTTTTAAAACTTAAAAAAAAAAAAAAGCTCTGCAGGCTATATCCCTCTTGATTTCTTCATTTTTCTTTTTTACTTTTCCACTTTGTCTACATTTTCCCCTAGGCTATGGGATATGGTAAAGAGGAAAAAAAATGTATGAAAATATCAATTAAAAAACTCTCTTTATGATGTGCTATTTGTATTTACAAAGAATTTTTAAGAAAAACCTTGAATATTGGTAATACTTTTCATCTGCATCATTCTTTGCAAAACATGAATTAAAGGTGTTGTCAAAAAAAAAAAAGATCCCCATGCTACATATGAAGAAACCGAAGCTTAAGGAAATTTTCCTAAGATCTATTTATATAAGTGGCAAAACAGAAATCCTGTGATCTTCAGCACTACCATAGATGGAAAATATACACAGTGGCTAAAATAAAATCTCATGAAACTTTCCTATCAAACTCATAAGGTAGATTTCATTTTTTTTTAATGAAATATAGTTGCTTTACAATGTTGTGTTCATTTCTGCTGTACAGCAAAGTAAATCAGCTATATGCTTATATCTGTCCCATCTTTTTTGGATTTCCTTCCCATTTAGGTCACCACAGAAAGCAGACTTTATTTTGAAGTGAAATGAGATACCTTCTAAATCAAAGCCTGTTTAATATCTTCTGTCCATTAGAATAAATGTACACTTAAGCCAAAATACAGGAAGTGTAATCCCACATGGAAAATGGTGGGTGTATCCATTTAGGCAGAGAAGCAAAAAGGGCTGGGAAGTTGTCTGGCACACCTGGTATTTGCATAGTCAGCATCTTGCACATAGTAGGTGTTTAGCAAGTGTTGTGGGTTTTTTCAGTAATGGAATTTTGTCTGAACATTTGAATACTCGCCTCATTTTGGATTTGCTTTGGTAGAC
The DNA here is from genome assembly GCF_003369695.1 of Bos indicus x Bos taurus. NCBI lineage: Eukaryota > Metazoa > Chordata > Mammalia > Artiodactyla > Bovidae > Bos > Bos indicus x Bos taurus. The sequence goes on from NC_040085.1 coordinate 43,472,512, forward strand.
TGGCTCTGTGTTCATTTTGGGAGAATTTCAACTTCTATGGATATAGTTTTGGATTTATATTTACTTTCCTTCTGTTTTACTTGACCCTTTAAAAAAAAATGCTTTGGTATTTTACACTTTGGAATCTATGGAAGGAAGTCCAAAACCTTGGGAACCATCTTGTGGTTAAAGCACCTTCCTTAAGTTTTCCTGGATCGACAACACTGTGTGAAATTATTGTATTCATTTCAAAGTTAAAGAGTTTAAAATATTCTTTATCACTTATTATCAGAATTGCAATTGTGTCAATTGTTTATAAATATTTGTGTTTTCTAATATTCAAAAAGTTCAAATTAAAATTTTGTGTATGGAAGCACTCATATGTTAAAATATCACCATCGCAATGTATATGTGAAGATATATGCATAAAGGCATACACATGTTTAAAACCTTGATTATCTCTAGGAGTGAAGACTGTGAAAACATTCTTTTATACTTTATTTTCTAAATTTTGTTCAGTAAGCCTGTGTAAATTTTAAATAGGAAAAAAGATTTAGTCTAAAATTACAGTTAAATATTAGCAGCTGCTGCTAAGGGCAAATCCACAAATTGCCCAAGCAGCCACATTAGAGGGAAGATAACTACTTGAATACAGTTATTAAGCATAAACGTTTAAAAAATGAAATGGCAGCTCAGTTTCTGTGTTCATAAAATATTAAGGGTGTGACTCGGGCAACTTGACCCTGGTTAGAGCACATGATTTTTGATTGTTTCAGAAAGCACTGTTGAAAACAAAAAGAAACCCAAAGAAAAGAAAAACAGTTTTTTCAGTACTCCTGTTACTCTGCGTTTTTAAGTGATGTAGATTTTAACAGAGGAGAAGGAGCGACAGGGAATGAGATGCTTGGATGGCATCATCAACTCAATGGACATGATTTTGAGCAGACTCCAGGAGATAGTGAAGGACAGGGAAGCCTATCATGCTGTGGTTCTTGGGGTCTCAAAGAGTTGGACTTGACTGAGCAACTGAACAGCATAATCATTTTCAACCTAAATCTCCTTCAGAAGTGAGTCAGATTCTCTAGAGAGATTTAAATTTAATATAGTCTCATAGGAAACATAATGACTTGTTTCTGATAAACTTCTTGCTTTGCTGTATATGAATGACAGATGATTGGTTGACATGGTTCAAAATGAAATCAAACCACACACTCAAATCATTCATAGACTTCTTGTTATAATTTAAATGAGCCCTTTAAAAATATCAACAATAGTAGCTTTTGACTACACTGTTGTTATTGTTCAGTCAGTAAGTTGTGTCTGACTCTTTGCCACCCATGGACAGCAACATGCCAGGCTTCCCTGTCCTTCATTATCTCCTGGAGTTTGCTCAGATTCATGTCCATTGAGTCAGTGATGCTATCTATAACAAAGGAAAAAAGACAGTAGCCAGAATTTATAAAGTCTATATATTTGGAATATTTGGGGAGAGCATAAAATTCATCTTGCTAAAGTAATATCAAATCAATTTGCTGTTCCTTAAAACATATCTACTTGAAGGCATTGAGAAGTGTCTGAAAAACTTTCATAAACTGAATGAGCTTTCTATAATTATCAGGCCCTAATGCCAGTAACAGAAGGTGATTGTTATATTCTCTGCACACACTTTCTCTGGGTAGCTTGTAGAACATGGTCTTACAATAACTTTGTTTGCCTTTCTGCTATAACAGTACTTCACCTATGATAAATCCATCCTTTTGCAACCTCATCTATCAGGAACTATGTGAGGACTTAGGCAGTAAGCAAACAGGCCTTTTGGTTGCCAAAACAGAGTCCCAAAGTTCAAGTATGACAGCTCATGAGCTTGACTCAGAGGAAATCTCTGTAGACCCAATACATCCTATTTATAACTGGTTTTTATATGAGTCCTCTGACAAGTTTGATTATCTGGTAGGGTTCCAAGCACATAGCTAATTTAAGAGAAAATATTAATTATAAGTAAAAGGAAGGCCTCATAACACGTAGCATATGTCTATGGATGGAAGAAAAAAAAACTGATAAAGAGGGAAAAATTATAAAAGGGACAAGAGACTAAGGCATTTAGCTTTGGGGCAAAATGTCATATAAATGGTCTTAAGAGTATTACAGCATATAATTTTGTACTGTTTTGAAAAGTTGCTAGTAAATTTGAAAATAAGTTTTGTAATGATACTTCATCATCAGGAAAGAGCAAATTATATTCTAAATAATCTAAGAAGAGACATATCTCATGATTTTAGAAATATTTCATAACAAAGATTTAGAATAACTACCCCCTTTGTTTTTATGTGCTTGCTTGGATAAAACTCCAACTATTAGAAAATTTAACTATCCCAAATTACTCAGTAAGGCTCTAATCAGCTGAGATTCATTGCTGTTTGCTCTGGTGATGCTCTAAAATACATAATGTTCACAAAGTTTTCCGCAGTTAGGAGAATTTACTTCATCGCATTCTTAGAACTATCTAGAAAACGACTTCTGTTTGTTTCCGATTTGTAAGATGTTTCTCTCGTAGCCCAAAGGAATATGTTCCTGATGAATGGTGGGCTTGACACACGGGAGGACGGAGGACAGAATTTCCTGTGTTTATCCTCCCATCCCAGAGCTTGTAACAGTTGACTCTGGTTATTTAAACTCAAGCAAGGCTGAGCTTGTACTTCATTACATAATAGTACAAAGTAACTTAGCCAAAACACAGTGTTCACCATCCTGGCCCTTCCTGTCATGTAACCACGACCTCTGTGATGTTTGCTGCTTCCAAATGAAGGCCAAACCACATCTTACACATCCTCTTCTAGGGCCAAAAAGCCCCACTCTCTAGTTCCCAGGTAACCATAACTGTTGTGTGCAATTTAGATCTTACTTAAGGAAGTGGGTTAATTTTAGGTATGACTGTAGAGGAATAAGGCAGATTCTTCCACAACAACTTGGAGTTTAGCCTTCACAGAATCAGAGTACTGGCCAGAAAGAATACAAGTAGCAGAAAAATGTTCCCGCCAGCAAGGAGGAGGAGGAATTTCATTAGTACAAAAGGAGAAAAGGACATCCGGTGACAGTGGAATTAAATCAGAAAGTTCAGTTCAGTTCAGTCAGTCGTGTCCGACTCTGCGATCCCATGAACTGCATCATGCCAGGCTTCCCTGTCCACCACCAACTCCCGGAGTTTACTCAAACTCATATCCATCGAGTTGGTGATGCCATCCAACCATCTCATTCTCTGTTGTCCCCTTCTCCTCCCACCTTCAATCTTTCCCAGCATCAGGGTCTTTTCCAGTGAGTCAGTTCTTCACATCAGGTGGCCAAAGTATTGGAGTTTCAGCTTTAGCATCATTCCTTCCAAAGAAATCCCAGGGCTGATCTCCTTCAGAATGGACTGGTTGAATCTCCTTGCAGTCCAAGGGACTCTCAAGAGTCTTCTCCAACACCACACTTCAAAAGCATCAATTCTTTATAGTCCAACTCTCACATCCATACATGACTACAGGAAAATATATATGGACCTTTGTTGGTAAAGTAATATCTCTGCTTTTTAATATGCTGTTCAGGTTTGTCATGGCTTTTCTTCCAAGGAGCAAACGTCTTTTAATTTATGGCTGCAGTCACCATCTGCAGGGATTTTGGAGCCCAAGAAAATAAAATCAGAAAGTTGGAGTTGACTGTTTAAAGGACTACTGTGGGGTGTTTATTGCTGTTCAAGCATTTGGGGATGTTCAGACATTTGGAGATGTTGCAGAAATTATGTTTCAACATGACAAAAACCGGTTAGAACAAACTAGGTCTAAGATGAGAGAAGATTCAATTTCCAGTAAACCTTGAGCTTCATTACACACTCATTGTAATACCTTAGCATAGGCTGAATGAAACACCCACCAGCAGCATGACAGTTCTGAAGCCAACCATAAAAGGTGAAAAGTGGGCAGTGGCCCAATTCCTGAAAATGTCCACTCCTTCTCCAAAATAGTTGAAATAATCCTCCCATTTGTTAGCCTGTGAAATTACCTAGACCATAAAAACTAACCACACCATATTTCAGGGCCTCTTGTCTTCTGTGATGGCCCACACTGTCTGTGGGGTGTGATTCTCTCTAAATAAATCCACTTCTTACTTTAAAAAAAAAGGAAGGAAATAAAAAAAAAGGAAGGAAATACATGCTCCAATAAATCTGTTCCTTGTCATTTATCGTTGAATTAGTGTGGACATACAAATGTTCCTGGAGGGAAGATGGGAAGGTAACATATTCATAAAAGGAAGATAAGGAAGTTCACACTGGATCCATGAATGGTGGAGGGAAACATCTGTTTTATGTGCAAGGTTTCTTCATTTTAGAAGGCTTTTTGGAGGAAGTACAGTTTGAATCAAACATGGAATCTCCAGTAGAACCTGCAATGATGGCTAGCAAAGGGAAAGCATGAAGTCCCAGGTGTAGAGGACTTCTGTGAGTGGCCAGTGGATTCGTGGCTGCTGACTTTGATGGGCTCGCAGCACTTTCACCTGCCCTACCTTCTCAGAGTGTGAGGAGTAGTCAATGGTACTCTCTACACCTACAGAATAAACAGAACTAGGGAGATAGCCTGGATCCTCAGAGTAGGAAAAAGTTTCCCTGAAATATTTAGGTGAGTTTTACAAAACTTGTTTTCAGATAACTACCTTAGTTCTCTATGTTTCTATGATGGGCTTGTGAAAGAGAAGGGGCATGGGATAAGGTAAGAATCGCTGGTTTAAAATCCAAAGTTATCACTTAGGCCAGATTTTTTTCTCCCTGTTCCTATTCATAAACCTATCCCCAGCACCCTCAGTTCTGTTTGTTTGTTTAGTATAGTTGCTTTACAATGTGGTCTTAGTTTCTGCTGTAAAACAAAGTAGATCAGTCACATGTATACATATATCCCTTCTCTCTTGAGCCTCCCTCCCACCCCCCATCCCACCCCTTTAGTCATTACATAGCACCAAGTTGAGGATGGAACAAACTGAGAGAGCCTTCAGCTTTGAAGATAGGTTTCATTTGGAGATGACTAGGGAATGTAGGTGGCATTAGTGGTAAAGAACCTGCCTGCCAATGAAGGAGATGTAAGAGATGTGGGTTCAACCCCTGGATCGGGAAGATCCCCTGGAGGAGGACATGGCAATCCTCTACAGTATCCTTGCCTGGAGAATCCCATCGACCAAGGAACCTGGTGGACAACAGTCCATGGGGCTGCGAAGAGTGGGGCACAACTAAATCGACTTAGCGTGCATATATACACACACACAGAGGGAATACCACCCACCCCACCCTGCCACCCACAAACAATTGGATGGGTCTGAAGGAGAGAGAGCATGAAATAAAGACAAGAAGCACCCAAGAGGTATCCCATTTTTTTCCCCTAAATACTCATCTGAGATGCCAGATGCTCTAAAAGCATCCATTACGGTTAATGGGAAACCCTCCTGCTTCTTGGGAATGTAGACAACCTCCTGTTTCAAGTGGGGGAGATTTGTGTAACAGAAAGAGCAGAAAATAGGTCAACAAAGTCAAGTGACCTACAGATGGGTGTTTCGAGATGTGTAAGCTGTGGTTCCACAGTCACTACCCAGATTCACTGAAAGTAAAGGCCGGAAGTGGAAAGATGTTCTCTGGACAGGTAGAAGAGGGGAAGATGGAAAAGAGGGTTTATCATTTTTCTTTCAAGTAACTATTGCTTGAAACATTTTGTTTTAAGTTTCTTCAAAGTCATTTTGCTCAACAGATGACAGTCTTTCTTAGAAAAGCAGTAGAAGAAAATGTCAAGTGATCTGAGTGTTCTCTGGTCTTCCCTCTCTTCCCACCTGTGAACACAATTCTTTTTTCCTTTACTGGCCCCATTCTGCTTGAAGATCACAACGTCCATCGTGCAATCACTTCTCGTTTCAAACAAGAACCTAATACCAAACAGAATTTAAACATAGCCACTCATTCTTTTCAACAAGGCTGTGCTGGCAATTATGAAACAGGGCAGACGTTGGCAAGCGCTTTTGGAATAATTATAGGGTTCCTCGAGTAGTACAGTATAAATAATTGTGGGTTTAAAAGCGTTATTGTGAGCAGCAATTTATACTAAAATTTATATTTGCTCCTTGAAACCAATGTACGTCAAGAGTGCCTCACCACCACCCCCACCTCTCCACCTTGAGATCTCAAGGGCTTTGGAACCTTTTGATTCCATTGCACTTTTAACTCAGCGAGGCAACTGCAAGGCACGTCTGGGCTGCAGTAAACAGGGGTAGGAGTGATGTACTTAATAAATGGGCATGAATGAAGCAATGAAACTCTTCCAGCTCTGGCCACCCGGGGTGCTCCCCGGGTACCCACATGCAGAAAGGCCATTTTGGTACAGAGAGAAGCTACAAAAGTGCAGCCGTGTCGCTTTTGCTGGCAAGTAGGGCACACCGAAGAAGATTATCACCTCTCCTTTGGCCGATGGTGGTGTGGATGCAAGGCACAGAGGACCGAGACGCAGGAAACTCACGGAGACAATACAGCTCTAAAATAGCCACAGAGACTTAAAGTATCTGTTTTCCTCTCTGTGGAAATTTTCATTTTATCCTATGGCACTGTAAAGATGGGTAAGGATATCAGGAAAGTAGGGGTGGGGCCAGGACGGGGATGGGGAAAAGTCTGGGGGATGGAGGGAGCTGTTTGTTAAGGGTGAATGCTCAATAGAGGCCTTTCTTTTCCAAGCAGGTACTGTCTGTGACATCTGCTTGTCTTTCTCTGGATCCCAGTGGCTTCTCTTACCCAGTCTGAAAACTCCCCTGAGATGTTCACATCCTGAATGTTTCTCACCAAAGTAGCTAGTGTCCTTGGATAATGCGGTTTTTGTTTCAATTGCTGTTCCTGGTTTCTGTTCTCTAAAACCCTTTTAAAACATATTTTCCATGATCGTTCAGTGCTGTCTTTGGTATTTAAATCGGCCTTTCAATGGGTCATTAGCTCTGTAATTAATTTCAGCTATTTTTAAATGGTGCCTTGGTTATTAAAGAGCTGCCATATTCTCAACAGCCTTGTGTTTCTTAGAGCATCCCTAAGCACTAGCTGATCTTTCCTTTTTTTAGTGCCAAAAATATGGTAACTTTTTTCTCCTTTCAAATTTATTCTTCATTGGTAGGAAGAGTCAAACTTTTTGAATGAGGACAGAAAATACTTAACTGTTACACTTCCGTGTGACAAACTTGGGCTTTTATTTTTTGTTCAAATGATCTCAACAGATAACCATCAAGGACTTCCTGGAGGCCAGGCCCTGCCTTATGTATTTTTTTTTTTTTTGCCTGCATTTTAAAAATCAAGATTGGTAAATCACAGAATTTGAATAGAAAGTGATTTCATGGAGAAGCAATGACTGGAACAAAATCATTTTAGCTAGTTACAGAGCTAGAGTTAGAACCCAGACCACCTGACTCTTAACCCCTTCTTTCTGTTTCTTTATGCTTTGTTATATAATATTAATGTAGCTGCTACTCTGTGACACTAGAAGAGGCTTACCACTTCTAATATTAGCACCAACGAGCCTGGTTCCACACCTTTGGCAGACATCACAATCAACCAGAGCATGGTTCATCACAACCAACATCCTAAGCATCCACTAGAAATCCATCTGACTTGGGAAAATGAGCTGAAACCCACTTGCCACCGTGACCTTATAGTAATCTCAGGATAAAGCAGTAACACCTGATTCAGAAAAGCAGATGGAGATTGACTTTGATTATTGAGTATTATCTGAGATCAGATAAAAAGACCAATAGCTCATGTAATCACAGGGCTACCAGTTTGTACCAGGCATTGAGATAGTCATTTATATATCTTCTTACATTGAGACATTGAGCCTTCTAACAACCTTGTGAAGTCATTACTACTACCTCTGAGGTACAAATTACACAATGGAGGATGGGAGGTTAAATAACTTGCCTGTGGTCACTGAGTTAATAAGTGGCCTGCTCAGCTTTTGGGTCCAGATTTCTATCTCTAAAGCTACTTCTTGCCATCTGACAGCCCACACAGGCCATCCATGTGCTGACCACCTGTGAACCAGCCCACGATGTTAGAAGAGTATTACTACAATTCTCATCCTTAGAGTCCTCCTTGCCTCCCCACCCCTAACCCTGGCCTTTTTTTCTTTTTTTTTCAATCCTGTAGTTCCTTTGACAACTTTGGGTGGCAAATGTAGTAAATGTAGTTCAGAAAAGAATCACTTGCTTTACCCAAGTGATTTATGTTTGTTTTGTTTTTATGATAAATTAGGAATTCTTTCATTTATTTTGGTTCTCTTCATGGTTTCCACGAAGGAAATGCCTAGAACTGTCTAGGATAGCTTCAACAACCCTTTCATTCCCTCTAGAAGCAGGCGATGAAATTCTCTAATCTGTTCATTCTTGTGTGTCATGCATGAACCTAGGCACTAGGGATACTGGATGAGGAGGAAAGACTGGTCCCTGTTCTATATACCTTTCATTCTCAACATGTGGAGAGTAGAGACAGCTAATAATTATCTAGCCTTCCAGGGAGTGGTAAAGGCGAGTCAAGTTTCTGTATCTCTAGGTACGTCTACCGGAGAAGGCAATGGCACCCCACTCCAGTACTCTTGCCTGGAAAATCCCATGGACGGAGGAGCCTGGTAGGCTGCAGTCCATGGGGTCGCTAAGAGTTGGACACGACTGAGCAGCTTCACTTTCACTTTTCACTTTCATGCTTTGGAGAAGGAAATGACAACCCACTCCAGTGTTCTTGCCTGGAGAATCCCAGGGACGGAGGACCCTAGTGGGCTGCCATCTGTGGGATCGCACAGAGTCGGACACGACTGAAGCGACTTAGCAGCAGCAGCAGGAGGTACATCTGCAGTGCATGGTGGCCAGGACTGAGACTGGGAGAAAATGTCCAGTGAACAGTTTTCTTTCAATATCATTTTCCTCTTTGGTAACAGTATAATTTTTTTCAGTCTGCCAGGACCTTCTCCCCCTTGATAACTCTCTCCACCCCCAGCTGCCTGCTGTTGTGCCTGTGATTCCAAAGCTCTCTGCATCTCCCTTCCACCACCGCCGTGACCCATGAACTGTCCTGTGTTTCATGTCATCAAGGTCAGGCCCACTGTGGCTGCCAAGACCTCCACTAGCCACTCTGATAAATTAACCTCTGCTCACTCCTCCCAAGTGAGTGATTTCTGTTGATACCGCTTCTGTTTTTTTCATCTGTGAAATGAGGAGGTAAGGGTCAACCTAGTGGGAAGGATGGCTGGAGACTGAGAAGATGTGGGTAGGAACTCTCTCTTGTGTCTCCCACCAACTTGGAAATCTTGGGACAGTCGCTGTACCTCTCTGAGCCCAGGTTGTCTTAGCTAAAATGTCAGAGGTGTGATTGGGTGATCTCAGAGGTCTTTACAGACCTGGAATTCTGAAGGTTAAATTTAATTCCTTAGAGCACACTAAACAAAACAAAAACTATGATTCACAAGAGGAGAATCATACTTTTATTGTCTAATCCAGAGAAAGAGTTTCAGACAAGGAAGGTTGCTGGTGAGGTGTCATTACAAGGGCAGCAAGAGAAATTATTCGGGGTTTTCTAACTTTCCTTCCAGAGGAAGGAAATGTTAGTATGGACAGTTAGTATGATGGCCTCTTATGGAGACTGTTAATGAAATGAGAACAGAGATGGCTTTTCATACACCCAAACCATCTTTAATAGCTTAAACCTTAGAAATAGCAGGTTTTAATTAAGTCTGTCACATCTGCTGACCAAGATGTAGGAACTGAGCAGAGACCAGAAGGAGCCAAACCATCAGAATCACTTGTGTGAACGCCTGGCTTCTACTTCCTTGGTATCTGTCATTTTACTCCACATTGAGGTCAGTGTGGTAAGGCTCTTATGCAGTATTTGTTTCCTTTTGCTTAAAAGATACGAGATTATCAAGACAAGAGGCAAGGGCACTGAATCACTCTTACCAGCAATTTCCAAGTGCTGAAGATAAATGTGCGTCCGTCTCTTCCACACGGGTGTATTAATGTTTGCACAGGCCTTGCGTAGCTGTCGTGTCCCTCAGTCGACATCACTATGGAACCCTGAGACATCTTGTAGAAATCTGAAAGATGAAAAGATGTGACTTGATTCATAGCTGTCTTATGTTCCTCTAAAGGTGTTGGTTTGGTGTGATATAGAATAAGTGGTCCACACAGCACATCTTTCACACAAATTAAATTAGCAGAAAGAGCACCAAAACCATTGTGGTTCTGCACAGTGCTCCTCTTGTTTTCTGTAAGTGTGGTAATGATTTCACATAACTGAAAACTTATTTTTATAAGCCTGCGTTTGGTATAATATTAAGGTGTGAATTCAGCCATTGAACTGTTATTGTTTCAGAATGAAGACAGTGCTATTTAGATTCCTTCATCTCTTTTGAGAGTCACCATTTACATGACAATATATACTTCCATATACATCTTTTTTCTGACCATCCTTAAGGAAAACAAATGATGTCAAGAAAGATTCTTTTGCAATGAAGGTTTATTATATGCCTCCAGTAACTTTAATCTCCTTAATGTCCAGATGAAGAGAATTGATAACTGAGAACACATCTATTGATATTTTCCAGATATGATTCTATAGCCAAAAACAAATTTTTATGTCTTTTTGGTAAGCACTAAAGGAAGAAACTATTGATACACAGATTATAAATTTTGCCTATTCCATGATGCCTTCCTTGTTTCTTAAATTAATTCATGGGCAATGCATGGAGGGGTGGGAATAACAAAAGCAAAATACACTGATGATATGATAGCAGATACCACTTCCTAACACTCTCAAACCTCAGAAAATAAGTTTATTTTCTTCTCTCTTGTGCCCAACTTGATTGCATAGAGCAAAAAAAAAAAAAAAAAAAATGGCAACTGTTTTTTAATGTTCTATTAAATCCCCCCTATACAACATTCTTAATTTCTCATTCCTCATAACTTTGAGATGAAGTATCATGTTTTGTTGCTTATTTACAGTATAGTCAGGCAACAGACACTGTACATAAAAGATACTATACATCATCAATGATAGCAAGAATGCCAGAGTTTTCTGCTATGATCAATAAGACTGTGCAACCATATTTACTAAGAAGTTCAATGGGAACAATGTAAAGCTACTCTGATATCCTGGTATTTGATAAAATCTGATTTTTATCCACTAAATTATTTTGAACCAACCCTATGTACCTTCTTTTTTTTTTTTTTTTGGTGCACTGCACAGCTTGTGGGATCTTATTTCCCCAACTAGAGATCAAATCTGTGCCCCTTGCAGTGGAAGCATGGAGTCCTAACCACTGGACTGACAATGAATTCCCATCCTGTGCACCTTTAAATGTAGTATTTATACTTCTTGCCTTTCAAAGTTTGAGGATTTCATCACTCAGTTGCAGTATTTCTCAGAAAGGAACATGTTCTCTCATGGAAATTATTGAGTAACTTCAGCAAATTCAGGCCACTTGTTCACTGAAGAGTGTTATATTGTTCGAGTACCTAGACTGGATTGCCCAAAGATTCTCTTTTGGAAAAGTACCAGCACAATGTCCAAAATACCAGAGAGTGGAAAGCCATGGTCTGGATGGGGAGTGACTGTTGTGTTCATGGAGACAGTGTTTTCGCATGGCTGACATTAATGACAACCCAGTGCTATGCACTCACTGAATGTTTTCATTTCAGAAGAGCATCAAAACCACCGAGTACTTTCAAGTCGTCTTCTTTTACTGTGAAACCAGAAACCATGCCGATGGCGACTTCCAGTAATAACCTGGGTCCCTGCTGCAGGCTGTATTGAACTCCTTGTCATATAATTTTCTAATTTGTGTGTAGGTAGTTGTCACAAACAACTTAGTTTATTTCAGAACATGACATCAGAAAGCATATTTTAATGCAGCAGTGATGGGTCATGAAATCAGAATTTCCACAAAGTCCACACGAATTGAACAGTAACTTAAGGAGGAGGAAATAGGTGACTCAGAAGTTCCTCCCAAAGTCATTTAGATTATTAGGTAATGAGGCTGATTTTATTTTAACAAATGTACTAGAAGGTATGCTTCCACGTGAACTTTGCCCCTTTAAAGCAGTCAACCAGGGAGGCTAAACCTCTGTGCCAAAAGCACTGTCACGGCCAAAAACGAATACGTGATTTCTTTTCTGGAACCACTTTCCATTCCTCTGGCAAAGTTTGAATATTCTCCATAGTGACCATTGTTCCTCTGAAAAAGCACATTTCATTTTTGAAAACAGCCAGTCGTTACTGGGATGAATAAAGAGACCAAGCCAGGCTGTGCACCTTTAAAAAAAAAAAAAAAGCGACTCTTAAGTGACAAGTTGTCTTTCTCATCCCGTTGGCACTAAGAGCAGTTGCCAAAGAAGGAGTTCAAAGTGGCCTGTGGTAATGATAGCATCATACTTTGAAGATCAGTCCTCATTCTAGGGTAGAGGCTGGTGCCAGTGATTTTGCTGGAAGAAAATATTGGCAGCTAATTGTCTTCTTCCAGAAAATTAATATGTAGATAATGGTCAAAAGGGGCTTCCTATGTGGTTCAATGGTAAAGAATCCGCCTGCCAATGCAGGAGACACAGGAGATGGGGGTTCAGTCCCTGGGTCAGGAAGATCCCCTGGAGTAGGAAATGCCAACCCACTGCAGTATTCTTGCCTGAAAAATCCCATGGACAGAGGAGCTTTGTGGGCTACAGTCCATGAAGTCACAAGAGTCATGCACCACTGAGCACGCACGCATGATGGTTACAACAGAAATGAAGGATGGTCAGAAGCCATCCTCTGTCACAGCACAGGAGCACCTCCACACGCCCAGTATGTGTCCACTGTCCAGACAACCATCTCAATCGCACATGTTTTCATGTCAGAATTACTGTTCCACTGACTAACACAGCTGTACAGCAAGCAGCAAGGGTGGGAAGCCAAATGGAGGCAAAACAGAAGGGACACTCCTGCCTGGGAAGACCACAGAATGATGATTTTCACTGTCATAACCCGATGGTGATCACAGGAGAATTCTGACTGCAGCACCGGTTGAGAAGTCTCTAAGAGGACAGAGTTAGGTTCTAAAGCACCGTGGAGCCGCTTGGTGCTCTTAGTGCTAGGCAGTGCAGAGCTCCCTGGTTCCGGGCTGGGCGAACCTCACCTCCTTACTCAGCACGGGGTTCGAGACGAGAGCACCCTAAAAAAAGTTGACGGGAAATGTGAGGTGTGGCGTTGACGTTTTCTCCATGAGAAGTCCTACCCATGTTTTGTCTTGTTTCACAATTCAGTGTGTTTGAGAGTATAAAAATGGACTTTCTTAAAGTTTCTTTTTTGTAAGGTTTCTCAAATGCCACTTACTGGATAATATGTAAAACTGTTACTAATTTTCTTGTCCCTGTGCCTTTCTCCCAGGGATTGTTTTGACTTGTTGCAGATGGAGGAAAATAGCTACAGGGGCATGAAATAGCGGCAGCAATCTAGACCAAGTGTTCATTCTTAAATCTACCCTTCGTGATCTCAGACCCTTCGGCCCTCTAAGCCCATTGCTAAAGCCTTTGTGGCTCATCTCCCCACCTCCACCCCCATTTAGCAATTATTCTCTCCATAGACTGCCTAAACATTAATTCAAATAACAATGAATACAAATTTAAATCCCTAGAATGTTAAAATACATCATTTTGTTGCCTATTTTAACTTGTGCCTTTAAAAGCAGTTGAAATGGGGGCCTGTAGATTAAGAGGGCAAAGAACCAAGCTACAGTGCAGATGGGAGTGGGTCAGAGAAAGCACACTGGAAATGTACAGATCTTGGGTGTGTTCAGTGTATTAGGCACTAATGATCTGAATCTTGAAAAAAACTGATAGAATTTGTTTCTTTGAATTCATTGATATCACTGATATCAAGATATCCGAAGAGCCTTTGGTTACAGTTAAAATAAAAAACAAAAATGTTCTGCTGAAAAATGTTTAAAAAAAAGAGGTAAAATAAAATACATCATGAGTTTAGGGAGTTCATTAGTTGACCTTCAGGGTTTTCAGCATTTTCCTATATCATCCTTTCTTACCTCCCATCTCTCGGTTTTAGCTGAATAGAACATGGGCCTGGTAGTCAGTAGGGCTAGAGAAGCAACATAGCTATTAATCAGGTTAGGAGAGGAGTGAAGAAACATGGTATCCGATGGGGCTGAGAGTTCCCTAACCCTTTGACCCTTTGACATAGGTTAGACCAAAGGCAGCCTTGGGTCTTTCAGAGTTTGAAAGACCGCTTTCAGGGTTTGATTTTCCCCATTTTAATCTCTTCCTGAAAGCCCCTTTAAGGAAAGCCCCTGGAAGGACACGACATAAAAGTCACTCAGACCTTTTAAAATCATTGTTCTCACTCACTATGCCTGAGAACTCCCTGCCTTACAGATAGCATTATGTTTTTGCAGAGTGCCCAGAACTTTGATATAGGTTCTCAAAGAATATTTGTAAAATTATGCCCTGAGAAAACATTCTTTGAAATGAATTAGTAATGTACAGAAGTCAAGAAGGAAAGGAATGAGGAAAGAAAGGAAAATAATAAATTCACTTTAAAATGAACTGTCCTGTCTAATTGGGCAATGAAGTGTTCTCTCTTGAGCACCATTTAGCTTAATAGACCAAAAGATGGGAAAGGATTGCTCTTTCATAGATGAAGTAATTCACTCTAAAGAAACATTTGGATATTTCTCTGGTAGAGTTACCTGCTTTGGTAAATTATCAGTTCATCTTGTCTAACTGACAACTCAAAAAGCTAATTCCAAGAACAGAAAATTGGCTTTAATAGAAAAGCTATTTGTTTATTTTAGAGGGTGGGGATGGGTAAGGACCTGGTCAAGCTTATACTTGTGACATATTTTCAAAATTTATTTTAAACAAATAATAATTCCTCATAAGTGCTAGCCATCTTTCTGATTATTGGTGGTTGTGTTTGAGGTATGACTGATTTTTTAAACAAAGTTACCCAAGGATACACACCTGAAAAAATCCCGTCCCATTCAGATTTTCAATTTGAACATCTGTACACTTATGCAAATGATTTTTTTTCCTAAGCCTTAATTTTTTTGAGTTCTATTTTTTGGGGAATTGCTTTCAGTGACTGTTTTGTTGTTTAGTCGCTAAGTCATGTCCGACCCTTTTGCAGCCTCATAGACTACAGCCCACCAGGCTCCTCTGTCCATGGAATTTCCCAGGCAAGACTACTTGAGGGGGTTGCCATCTCCTCCTTCAGGGGATCTTCTCAACCCAGGGATCGAGCCCGCGTCTCCTGTGCTGGCAGGATTCTGTGCTGGTGAGCCACCAGGGAAGCCTGTGGCTGCTTTCGGTCCCTTTAAATAACAGGAAAGGCAAGATCAGGGCAGGAAATGGAAAGTAGTTAGGTTAATTTTCCTGGAGCACTAGACTGACTCCAGTGTTCTTGCCTGGAGAATCCCAGGGACGGGGGAGCCTGGTGGGCTGCCGTCTATGGGGTCGCACAGAGTCGGACACGACTGAAGCGACTTAGCAGCAGCAGCAGCAGACTGACTCCAGTCACCCCTCTGGGCATTGGTTTCCGCAACATCTCACAGGAAAGTCTCTTTTTGTTTGATGAGTACATTTTGATGATACCACCAGACCTTGCTTCCGAAGTTACTTCTCTATGTCCTGATGGTCCCCGACACGGCCTCGGACTTAGTCCTTGACTAAGAAAATTATCGCTGGGAACTATGTAGCTTGAGGTCCTAAAATGCTTCACTGATAGAGATAGTTTTATTTTGAAAAACAAGTAACAATGGGAAGTAGATTTGCATTGCTGCTGCTAAGTCGCTTCAGTCGTGTCCGACTCTGTGCAACCCCATAGATGGCAGCCCACCAGGTTCCCCCGTCCCTGGGACTCTCCAGACAAGAACACTGATGTGATATAGTCTTTGCCTCTAAGGATTTAAAGCAAAAGCACACCTATTGTGGCCTTCCATAAAAGGAGAACAAACCAGTCAGTCCTAAAGGAAATCAACCCCAAATATTCACTAGGACTGATGCTGAAGCTGAAGCTCCAATACTTTGGCCACCTGATACAGAGCCAACTCACTGAAAAAGACCCTGATACTGGAAAAGATTGAAGGCAGGAGAAGGGGATGACAGAGGATGAGATGGTTGGATGGCGTCACCAATTCAATGGACTTGAGGTTGAGCAAACTCTGGGAGATAATGAAGGACAGGGAAGCCTGGTGTGCTGCAGTCCATGGAGTCACAAAGAGTCGGATGTTAACTTAGCTACTGAACAACAACAATGAAAGAGAGAGAAAAATTAAAGCATCCTAATTCTCCCCTACGACATTCAATGAAATTTTTTACCTTGAAGGGAAAAAAATATTTTCCATCCACATCGTGTTTGCATTTTGTTGTCCTGTCTCTTCTTCATGACAGGTATGATATTGAAAGGAATTCTCTTTGACTGATAGTAATAAACCTTATTAAAAAATAAATAAGGCCTAAAAAAGAGGAGCAGGTGTATAGAAACAGCGTGTTCTAGCTCCTGTGGGTATTCTACCAGAGCTTTTACTCTGGACCTTGGTGAGAACATTTCATTGCATTCCCTTTCCTGGACCAAATGCCATTAACATGGACAAACTGGTTTCCAGATGGAGTTCTCTTCCACATTCTGTATCTACTTTTCCTGACACCTTAGATGACACCTGCTGGGTTTTGCCATTTAAGATGTCCAAACTGTTGGGGAAACAAGGGTTCAACTCACTCTAAATCATCATATTGCTGTGAAATATAGCAGGACGGAATCTGGAAGATTATCCAGTGCAACACTGCACCTTGGGGCAGGGAATATCTATACTGTTCCCTAAGAGAGAAGCTGAGCCCTGGAGAAAGAGGTTCACAAAATTTCACGAGTATCTGGTAAATTTCGCAGCCTCCTAACCCAGTAGCTGTGTTCTTTCCCTGCTTCACCACACAGTGCTTAGAAGCCTTGCTCCCACTTCCTCTGCTTACCATCTCTTCATGATGCCAGCCTTGCTGTGGGCTTTACCTAGAAGGTGGGGGAGCTGCTTGATCCCCAATGGTTTCTTTCCATCACATTTTGTACCTGCTTGGTGTTATATCTCATACAAGGCCTCTGCAGTAGAAATAGCGCTGCCGAACTCACTGTATCTGAAAAGGAATATAATGACCTCTCTCTCTTCTGCTCATTCCTGCAATTCCAGTAGCAGCCCCTGCCAAATGCTACTGTCCTTGAAAGATAGGTGATGATGATGATGTTGATAGCTAATATTTTTTAAGCACTTACTATGTTAGACTATGCACTTGGTCTTCCCTGGTAACTCGGCTGGTAAAGAATCGGCCTGCAAGGCAGGAGACCCGGTTCAATTCCTAGGTCAGGAAGATCCCCTGGAGAATGGATAGACTACCCACTCCAGTATTCATGGGCTTCCCTGGTGGCTCAGATGATGAAGAATCCACATTCAACACAGGAGACCTGGGTTTGATCCCTGGGTTGGGAAGATCCCCTGGAGGAGGGCATGGCAACCCACTCCAGTATTCTTGCCTGGAGAATTCCCATGGACAGAGGAACCTGGTGGGCTACAGTCCATGGGGTCACAAAGAGTCAGACGCAACTGAGCAACTAAGCACACATGTACTATGCACTTATTCTACAAGCACTTGGGTACCCTATAATAAGGATGTGTGTGTATGCATGCTGTGCTCAGTGTATCTGACTCTTTGTGACCCCATGGACTATAGCCCATCCAGCTCCTCTGTGCATGGGATTTCCCAGGCAAGAATACTGGAGCTGGTTGCCATTTCTTTCTCCAGGGAATCTTCCCAACCCGGGGATCGAACCTGTATCTCCTGCATTGCAGGCGTATACTTTGCTGCTGAGCCATCAGGGAAACCCAGTAAGAAGGTAGGGATCATTTTAAAGGTGAGGAAAATAAAGCACAGAGAAATTTTAAAAAGCCACCCAGGTTCACAAAGCTAGTAGGTAACGGGGCAGGAATTCAATCCCATCCTCTAGAGTTTGCAAAGTGAGCCTCTCCTCTTCACTTTCAAGGTTGGACTTTTCTTTTTTCTCCCTTAAAAAAAAAGGAGGGGGGGTTAACTGTCATCTTTAATTCACATACAGGAAAGCTGATGTAACAAGATGAAGTGTGCTTGTGGCTTCTATGTACCCTCTTGGCATGCCTGGTGGTGCAGGTTCCCAGCTAGTGATGGTGAGACTTATAGCTGGAGAGACCCCCCATGCGTGAGCGTGTGGGACGTGTGTGTATGTGTTATGATGATTTAAGATGGTAGCAGCCAATGGCATTAAAAAGGACCTGCTATTCTGAGCTCTCGCTCTGACAGTAAGATGTGCCTGTAGCAGCTGTTAGCAATCAGAGTGTGTTTCTATCTGATGTGAAATGTGCTGCCATTGCTTGTGAAGTAGATTTCAAAACCTCGCCGTACCAAAGTACCAAAGTGTGTGAATGGTGCATTTTTACTGCAAATTAGAAAGATTCACATATGCCAACCATAGTGTCATGCTCACTCAGGCTCTCTTAAATGACAGAGACACACATTGCTAAGTGCTGGCTAGCTGATAGGAGTCTGTGCAGGACAGTCATAAAATGTCATCTGAAATGTTTGTCTGCAGGCAAAAGAAGCTCCTTGGATTAGAGGAGCAGAAACTGAAAATGGAATAGGAAGGACAGTGCTGTGAACCTTATCTTGCTATCTTCTCACGGCTGTGGCATTCTTACCCCACCCCTAGTGTATGACTTACATAAAAATAGTTTCAAGATAAACCCCCAAGATATACATTTTTTTTTTTCTTGCACAGAAACGTGACGTTTATTAGGTGTTATGGTCTGGGAATTGATGCTTAGATGTCAGACCTTCTTAAAATAAATCTGATGATCTCTAAGCTTGGTCTGGAGCCTCCATTCTCCTTCTGTCTCACGACCGCTTAATATCCTCAAGGCTCTGCTGCCTTTTTTTGTATTTCCCTTTCCAATGAGGAAAGAGCTACTCGTTCCTGCTTTCTGCCCTTGGGAACAGACAAAAGAAACAACTGTGCTTCAGCTATCAATGCATATTGTTATCTATTGTCTAATTGATGTTATATATTGTAACTAAGAATGGAAATGTTTCTTTAATAAGCACGTTAAAAGAACACGCATTTAGATAGTCAGAAAAAAATTCCTTGGGATCTTTGCTGATCATTCTTATGTCTGGCTGAGTGGATTATCTTAGAGAAACATTATAAAAGAGAATTTTTTTCAAGAAAAATTACCGTTGGCCTGTAATCCACAAATACAGCACTGTTGTATTCAGAGGCTTAGAACTTGCGGTATCTGTTGCTTAGATGTTACTGGGTAGGTTCTGGAAATTAGAGGTGGAAACCTGGTGGAATTTGTCTTCTAGGAATTGGTCACTAATCCTTCAAGATCCTAAAGTCTTAAAATGATTAGTATGACAACATCTACACTTCTGCTTCTGGCAAGCTAAATAATTTGCTTGTGATTTTTAATAAAGACCAGAGCCTTCCTTGATCTCTTGCCCAGAACTCCATTCTTCCTGTTAATTCTACGGTGACTTTGTAAAGTGGGAAATAGTGCGAAGGTAGAGTAGGGGTCTGGGCTGTGAGGCAATCGTCTTAACCATCGTCACCCCCTGAAATGATCTGTAGAGCATGACATTTTTGGTGTCACCGATCTGTGTTTCTGTGGCTATGCATGTGTTATCATCTTAGCCTTCAATGGCTTAATATAGAGGAAAGCAAATGTATTTTCAAGGTTTAAAGTTACAAGTTATTTTCTTTTTTTTTTTTTTTTTTTCCGGCATGAATCCAAACAATTTGGTTAGGGAATATTTCTTAAACAATATGATCTAATATCCAGTGAACAGTAATTGATCTTCACGAAAACCAAGCTAATGGAAAGAAACAATAGGTTCCTTTGCCTGATGAGGTATGATGGCTTAACCTGGATTCTTGTTATTCTGACCTACTTCTGCACATCTTCAGCAGGTTATAGCACTGTTAAGAAGTCAGAGAAATTGTGCAGTTGGAGTTTGCACTCAGTTGCTGACTTTTTAGGCAGGAGACTTTGGCCCTTTAAAGAGGATTCTGAGACAAACAGAATGTTTTGATTGATTTATTCAGGGAACTGTGATGCTCTATGCTAAGCATGCAATGGACCAGACTCATAAGAAATCATATAGAACAAATAGATTTCTATGGGGTTTCCCAGGTTAGTCTGGTGGTAAAGAATCTACCTGTAATGTAGGAGGCAGAAGAGACGCATGTTTGATCCCTAGGTTGGGAAGATTCCCCCTAGAGGAGGAAATGGCAACCCACTCTAGTATTCTTGCCTGGAGAATCTCATGGAGAGAGAAGCCTGGTGGGCTACAGTCCACGGAGTCATAAAGAGTCTGACACAACTGAAGCAACTTAGCACACACATACTGTGTCAATGGATTTTTCTGTCTTTGGACTGGTAATTGAATCACCAGGTTTGTTCATTTTTGTAACATTTCAAGTATCCATTGAAAAATAAAATCTTGTAAATTGAATTACCAAGGTCATAGAATGACTATAATTTGAGGTGTGCATAGGCAGGTACAAAGTTAAGAGGGCTGTAAAATAGAGTGCTTATCTCTTGGGCTTGGGTGTGAGAATTTTGAGGTAATGGTGTAAAGTAAGGTCATTTCATAAAACGCAGTTAGAGTAATTTTGATGTTTTTGGTAAAGCAGAAACTAGATAAGATCTACAGATTTGCTTTGGTTTTAAAGATGTTCTTTTCTGTTGTTGTCAAAAACAGACCTTGAATGATGAAAGCAAAGAGCTGACCCCATTGCTCTCAACTGTGAGCAAAGGAAGACGTAACCTAAATGTGGCACAATTGCTCTTGTTAAGGGGAAAAAAGGAATGGGTATCTAGAGTGAGGTTGATCGCTAGAAAAGATTAGCTGCAGTTCTGTGAGTCAGATGACACTTTTTTTTTTGGTCTAGTATTATCCAGAATTATATAAGGGACATATGTCTATTGTCGGAATAAAAGGTTTTAAGAAATTCTCTTGATCATAGTCTAACCTGTTAGTAAGATAAGATGGATTCTTTTTCTTGCTGATATTAAATGACTTAACCCATACTGAGAAACTTAAGAGAAGGATTTTGGTTAGACATATCTGATCTCAAGGTCCTAGAAAATCTCTTAAGAACTTTATTTTGAAAAAACGTAGTTAATTCTAGAATCTTCAGTTCAGTTCAGTTCAGTTACTCAGTCGTGTCCGACTCTTTGCGACCCCATGAATCGCAGCACACCAGGCCTCCCTGTCCATCACCAACTCCTGGGGTTCACTCAAACTCATGTCCATCGAGTTGGTGATGCCTTCCAGCCATCTCATCCTCTGTCGTCCCCTTCTCCTCCTGACCCCAATCCCTCCCAGCATCAGGGTCTTTTCGAATGAGTCAACTCTTCGCATGAGGTGGCCAAAGTAATTTCAGCTTTAGCATCAGTCCTTCCAAAGAACACCCAGGACTGATCTCCTTTAGAATGGACTGGTTGGATCTCCTTGCAGTCCAAGGGAACTCTCAAGAGTCTTGTCCAACACCACAGTTCAAAATCATCAATTCTTCGGCGCTCAGCGTTCTTCACAGTCCAACTCTCACATCCATACATGACCACAGGATGAACCATAGCCTTGACTAGACGAACCTTTGTTGGCAAAGTAATGTCTCTGCTTTTGAATATGCTATCTAGGTTGGTCATAACTTTCCTTCCAAAGAGTAAGCATCTTTTAATATCATGGCTGCAATCACCATCTGCCGTGATTTTGGAGTCCAAAAAAATAAAGTCTGACACTGTTTTCACTGAGGGGGCTTATCCCAACTGAGAATAATTAGCTGAATGGCCAGTTACCCTTGTCTTCATTGTTGATTTCACATAACCCCACGAATCCTCAAAAACAAGTATATTCCCATTGTTCACAAAAGTGATGGAGGTTAGATTAGGAAAGACCCCAAAAAAGAGAAAAGTATTTGTGTTGCTGATTTTAACAGCATCATCTTTTGTTGGGTGAGAATTTATTCAGCATTTGACCTCCTGGATAAGTAAAATTAGGAAGCAATTTCTCTTACTGTTCAATTATTTTGTCCTAAGTTTTAGCTGGTCACCAATAATTACCAAAAAAAATAAAGAGTATGCTGCCTTAAATTGAGGTCTTCTGTGCATGGCTGTGTAGTAGGAAAATTCAAGAAAGAGAACTTGATCTAAAAATCAAAACCATCCACTGATCTTCTGTATGAAAAATCTGTTTCTTCTCCAATTTGACATAATTTCCCTGTCTAGGGATAAAAGTACCCTTTTGGATTTGGCTTTTAGCAAAGACACATGTGTATCAGGGAATGCGAGTCAGTTTCTCTGGAAAGCTTAATCCAGCAGAGATAGAAACATATCACAAAGGATTAATACTCAGTTCCCGTTGTCAGAACTACCTGCATATTCACAGAAAGCCACATGACAGCATGTGCCTATCTTCTTCATTCTTCAGAGATTTCCTGCATACACGGCTCAGCTTTCTCTGAATTCATATGGGGCCTTCTGGCCCAGAGTTTTAACTCTTAAGTGCCTAAGTTGTACTTGCTAAAGACTGAAGGAAAGAGTTACTGTCTCAAAACTCTGATTTTGTCATATTTTAGATTTCCTTTGCAAATGCTTGATCTGTTGGAGAGTTTGAAGTATGTTTATGTGTAAGTATTTGGCAAGTATATGTAACAGTTTTATTTTTAAAAATGATTTTTAAAAAGCTGTTACATTTTCAGCAGAAACCACAATCAAGTTAAAGCTTTTAAGAGGTGGCTTTCAATAGTACAAAAGGCATAGACCTTCGGTGGGGTGGGGGAAGGCGAAGTAAGGTACAGGACTTTTTTTTTTTTGCGTGGCTGTAATTTAACAGGGTCCTTTGAGTCAGACTTCCCTGGTGGCTTAGATGGTAAAGAATCTGCGTGCAATGCAGGACACCTGGGTGCAATCCCTGGGTTAGGAAGATCCCTTGGAGAAGGGAATGGCTACCCACTCCAGTATTCTTGCCTGGAGAATTCCATAGACAGAGGAGCCTGGCAGGCTACAGTCCATGGGGTTGCAAAGAGCTGGACAGGACTGAGCGACTAACACTTGAGTCAGACATAAACTTAATACCGAGGATTAGAATGCCAGAGGGTAACGTGTTTATTGTGTATAAAATATAAAAATCATGCCATTTCCGTGATCCCTCTGCAAGACAGCCCAAGTCCTGGTGAAAGGCTTAGTTCAGTGACTTTGCTTGTGACACTGTTAGAAGTGACTTCTCCATCTATGTGTCTGTCAAGCTGAGACAAAGATAATGACATTTGAATTCATTAGTCACCTCGGGGCTTCCCAGGTGGCGCTAGTGGTAAAGAACCTGCCTGCCAATGCAGAAGACTTAAGGGGATGTGGGTTCAATCCCTGGGTCCAGAAGATTCTGGAGGAGGGCATGGCAGCCCACTCCAGTATTCTTGCCTGGAGAATCCCCATGGACAGAGGAGCCTGGTGGACTACAGTCCATAGGGTCACAAAGAATCTGACACAACTGAAGCAACTTACATGCACACACACAGTCCCTCAGGAAGGCATTTTGGAAACTAACAAAGAAAAACTTTGAGTCTAGTTAGCAGATGAAAATTACAGTTCTTTGGGTTTTTCTTTACTCTCTTTGTGGCAGAGCCTGTTGTGGGTAGTGAGGGAACCGCGTCCTGGTCCTTGCCAAGGATGATATGCCAAGCTTCCTAAAGCTTCCCATTTATATAGGTCTTTTCATCTTCAAAGAGTTTTGTGAGCATTCATTTACCACCACCTGCCTGGGAGGTAGGAGTTATTCCCATTTTATGGATGGAGGAAGTAGAGATGTAAGCGACTTGCTTGAGGCCACCCAGGGAGTTGAGGGTCACAGGGAAATGCAGGAGGATTGCCAATTCCATTTCTGAGCTGGGTCAGCCTCCACCTCTTACTTTTTCATGGCATTTCCCCTTGAGAGCCCCAGATTGACGATGACATAAACCTAAAGGCATCAGATAATTCTGAGGAAGAAAGAGACACCAAGCTTTATTGTTTTTTTTTTCCCTCTTTGGTGGCTGCCTCTACAATTAAACCCTGAGAATCTAGACATAGAGAAGAAGCCATTTAACCCTCCTGAGGTTCATTTTCCACATGTGCAGAATGGGGCTTAATAAGACCCATCTGCCTACTTCAGAGTTGTTGTGAACACCAAAACCAAAAGAAGCCAATGAGGACAAAAACTTTAAAAACTGTTACAGAACTCTGCAAATATCAAGCATTACCGTTGCTGCCAGAAATGACCACAAGACAGCTCGACCAAAGGGGTAGGACTTTTCTATTAGGGGAGTCATTGCTTTGGTGATGTTCAACTAGGATCAAGTACTATAATGAAGAAAATCCAAAAGTCAGTGGAAGAAAAGACTATACCAGGAACACATACCAGTATTATATTTAGTATATATTTAGTAGACAAAATGGCAGAACAAGTTGATTATTAGTTTGCAGGGTATGTAATTGGAACTTGGTCCTCCTCACCCAGGAGGACTATTGACCATGCCTGGCCTGGGAAACAAATGCATGCTATACTCCAAGCCTTAGGCCCAGGGTGACAGAATATGCCAGACTGTTCGAAGCCCACAGTCTGTTCTCTCCCACCATGAAGCTGCATTGTGAGCTCTCTGCAAACCCTGATGGTGGCCTGGGGTCCTGGGCAACAACAGTGAGAGCGTGGAGAGAGAAAAAGGCTCCCTTCCTCCAGGCTACCCCAGCCACTCTGCAGCAGGGCTCACAAGCAGGTGAATTTCAGCCCCAACTTCTGCCCCCTCAGCCGGGCACCATCAGAGTCCTTGGAGACCCTGAAACTAGTGATGCCAGACCAGAGGGGCTACAAAACTGTAGAAGTCAGGAGTCACCAAAGTCCCTCCAGGGAACCAGGTGAAGACTCCCTGTTCCCCCCACAGCTGGCCTTGACACGCAAGCCAGACCGCCATCCAGGCAGCTGCTGAAGCCTTTAATACCCCAGCAGTTTTAAACAGGGGATAAAATAAAGTGACTAATCCATAAAGCACTCAAGCCATTTTTGCTGAAAATAAAATCAAATGCCTTAGGGTTTTTCTTTTTAATCTTTATTGGTTTTTCTGCTTACAAAAGTAATGCATGTTGGTAGTAAAAAAAATTCAAACTTTAGAGGAATATGTAACATAGCAGGTGAAAAGTCCTCCATATTCTCAGCCTTCCAGGAAAAATGCTGCCAACAGATCGGTGTAAAACTACTTTTTTTTTAAGCAGCAGTTCTTGACAGTTTTTGCAAAACACATACAATTGCTTGGCATTCATATATGTGACATACTGTCATGGATGTACCCAGGACTTGCCCATTTCCTAGCAAGTCTAACAGTAATCCCACCCTGTTCAGCCCAATTCAAGAAAGTATATGGTTATGCAAGTGAGCTAGAGTGAAAGATATTATTGGGATAAGCTTAGGTCTGTATTAGTTTATTTTTTATATGAGCCATTCAAATCTTTAATTTTTTTTTTGCTATTATTAGCAATGAATGCCTTATGACACATCCCACATTGATTGTAACATGTGCTGTGTTGTACCAACAGTTAAGTGCCAACGTTGTAAAGGATTGCTGTGGTAGCTGGTATGAACTGCCTGTCATATTATTTGGAGGATAAGCTGCTTTTCTCTATCCTCACTTTGGAAAGAGCTTAAAGTCCGCAGAAAAGAATTTCATTTCGCTATAAGGCAGGATTTCTTATCAACAATAACAATAATAATAATTGTGTTTTGAGTGCCAACTCTAAGAATTGTGTGGTGTGCATATATATAGAATACATATATAAAATGGCCGTATGTGCTATGTCATTTAGACATTATATCATTGACTCTTCAACTAGGAAACTGAGACTGAGAGGTTGGTGAAGTAACATTCCTGGTCTTAAGAAGTGTTCAGCATTGGTACTGGTCACCCTAAGGTCCCCAAACTTGGTATTTTATAAAATTGAGAAGAATGGTCTCAGAAGGTTGATGATTATTTCCAGTTATAAACTAGAAAGACATCTTGACATCAGTTCTCAGTAGTATTAAGTTTAACTCGATTACCTATGGGATGTCTTTTGATCCTCGGTTAATGATTTCTTACCGGGAGCAGTTTGTCCTGATGTTTGAAGGTATTGGAGACATTCAACTTGACTGTTCAGTATGAGGAAGAGGCAGGACCAAAGGGGTGCAAGACTTTGAGCTAGAGAAAAAGACAAAATGTGTCCACCTTCCAGCCTTACCTCTTCCTAGCTCTCTGACACTGGGCAAGTTATCTAGCCTCTCTGAGCTTCAGTTTTGTCATCTAAAAAAATACAGATGATGATCACAATGATACCACCTACATTGTAGGGTTGTTAGAACAGCCTGATTATCTAATTATAGATTAGATAATGCCTGACATGTTATAAGCCTGAATATTTGATATATTATTGATTACTATCTGGACTTCCCTGGTGGCTGAGATGGTAAAGCGTCTGCCTACAATGCGGGAGACTGGGGTCCAATCCCTGGGTCGGGAAGATCCCCTGAAGAAGGAAATGGCAACCCACTCCAGTATTCTTGCCTGGAAAATCCTGTGGATGGAAGAGCCTGGTAGGCTACAGTCCATGGTGTTGGCAAAGAGACAGACACGACTGAGCGACTTTCTTTTTCTTTCTTTTGATTACTATCTATCCATTTAGATTATTGTTGAGAGATCACTCTTCACCCACAGATTAAAGTGATGGATACAACTCTTGTGCAATTACATGTTTAAAAATTTTTTGTATTTTTTAATTCTTGGGAAAAATGGGCATTTTTCTCTGGGACCAAGATAACACCAGAAATAAGTCTGAGAAACAAGTCAGGTGTTGAGAACACCAATGTCTTGTTATCTTCTATAATGAAAAGTAGAAAGCAAACTTCTTTCAGAGGTGCAGTGCTAAATGACAGGCCAGCCTAAGGACCACTTGGCTAATTAGCACACCTGCATTCCAGAATTTCCTGACGCCCCATTGCCACTTGTTGTTAGCTCCTTGAAAACTGCAGAAATTTGCCTGTGCAGGTGTGGAGAGCTGCTTGAATTATTTAGGGTGCATGAAAGAGCAAATTATTTAGGCAATAGAGCTGAAAATGTGGGCAAATTAGAATTTTTCATAGCAAGATTGTTCATTGTTAAGCCAATTCATGATTATATGTGTGCGTCTTGCTTCAGCTATTCCGCGCTACACAATAAACTCTCTTTGCTGCAATGAATATGGATGTGGACTAATTTAATCAATATACTTGTGACAGTAGTGGTGTCTGACAGATTTCATCCTTTGAAATACTGGCTGAGTTAATATGTGCAGTATATATATGGGCCAAGACTCATAATTTTTGTTACAAGAAGATTATTTTAAAAGGACGCAACACTGCCTGTTAGAAAATGGAAAAGCCTGAGGGATGGAAAGCGAAGGGCAGGGAGATTTTTGTCCTGTTCCCTCTTATTGGTCTGAAAACGCCAATTTGTGGAGCTGAACTGCTTTCCTTTTGAAAAATTTGTGAGGCATTGACTATTTTTTTCCCCTCTTTGATACGTCTGAATTCTGTACCTTGACTGAAAAAGATAGAAGGAGGTGGTTTTGTGCATTGTTGGATTGAATGGAAGATTGAGTAAGTGCCCTGCTCTGATCTGCAAATGTTTGCTTTCTGGAAAGATCAACACATGTGATCAGATCACTTTCAGAGAATTTGCTTTTGGGGGCAAGTGGATTTTAGTCATTTCCTAAAGAGCACTTGTGTTTGAAATTGTCTTCTGAGCTAAGAGAGCCACCCAAAGAGGTAGGCTAGAAGAATAGTTTAACCCGATGAATTTAAATATCAGAACCTGGCTTTGGCGAACCCTCCCATCACCTCACCACGAGATTCCTAGGGAAGCTTGTTCTAACCTGGAATCTTTGGCCAACACTGCCCACTGGAGCCAGGCACAAACACAGCGCAGGGACCAAAGGTCTAGGCAGTTCGCCGCTCACTGGACAGTGCAGGCCAGTCTACAGTGAGTCCATTCATAGGAAGCATCTGGCTTCCATAAAGTCTTGCAAAATATGTCTCAGCTAGAGTGCCCTCCAGAGCTACAGCAAGACTGAAGATTCAGCAGGAGTTTGGGAGCCTGACGTAGGCCAATGGTCCTTTGTGGTAGTAACACCAAACCCTGGATTTATACCACAGTGACTTTCCCACCCTGACTCCCAACCTCTTCCCAGCCTGGTTGAGAGCCATCCCAAGGGTAGAAGTTCTGGGTTGGGGTGTCAATCCCAGGGGCACCCCCATCATGAGTAAACCCTTCCTTACCAGGCTTCCAGACCACTTTCAAGATTCCAGGAGCCATTAGTAGGCAGTTTGGTCACTGCCTTAAACATCATCATGGCACTTCTCTTGGATCATCCACTAGCAATCCAGGCAGTGAACAACTGTACACCATTTTCCATTTGATCCAGATACATATAGTTCTACTCAGTGCTCCCTATCTGGCCTGCCTAGTGCTTTTCCTATCTTATAGAGGACTGAATAGGTATGCTTGACCTCCCCATTGCTAAGATGAAATGAAAATAACCTTTAGGCTTCCTTGGTGGTCAGTGGTTAAGAATTCCCTTGCCAATGCAAGGGATATGGGTTCAATCCCTGGCCCGGGAAGATCCCACATGACTCCAGGCAGCTAAGCCCATGCACTACAACTACTGAGCCCATGCTCCGCAACAAAAGAAGCCATCACAATGGAAAGCCCACACACCAAAATGAAAAACAGCCCCCTCTCACCACAATGCAGCTCACAGCAATGGAGACCCATTGCTAGAGAAAGCCAGCACAAAGCCATGAAGACCCAGTGCCATCAAAGATAGATAAATAAACATTTTTTTTAAGAAAATAACTCTTGAAAGGCCCAAGTTTAGTGCTAATATTGCTTTTCACTTTGATGCTGACTTAAACTATAAAGCCTAACAAGATTTGTCTAATTTTTCTTAATACAGTTTGAGGTGAGGTATAAGCAGAAGCAGCTCTGTCTTCCTTATTTCTTATATCAGTTGAATTTAATAGATGGGGCTTCCATGGTGGCTCAGATGGTAAACAATTTGCCTGCAATGCAGGAGACCCAGGTTTGATCGCATCCCCTGGAGGGGGAAATAGCAACCCACTCCAATATTCTTGCCTGGAGAATGCCATTGTGAGAGGAGCCTGGTGGGCTACAGTCCATGGGGTCGCAAAAAGTCAGACATGACTGAATGATGAACACTTTCAAGTACTTTGTGTTGTCTATTTATTCTCTTCCTGAAGGTTTGGGATGGGGGAGGCTGGTTCTCATTACAGACTGGTTCATCCACATAGGAGAATCCAGGCAGTAACTTTCAGTTGATACCACCTTTCAGGCTTTTTCTACTACCACTTGGCTTTTGTCTCTAAAAATCACTGGGCAAAATCTTCTCTCTCTAGAGCTGCAAACAATCTATGGCATAAAACTGTGCCTCTACCATATATTAAAAATATTGGAGGAGCCAAAAGTGTGTAACATTACTAGAGTTTAGATTTAACAATGAATTCTCCTTGAAGAAATCAAGCTAGTCTGTAAGATGAGGAGACCAACTTAAAGAAGATCTTTTTGTTGAGTGTGATCTTATAACATATTAAGCTGCATAATTCCAAATAGACATATTCGTGTACAAAGACACCATTATTGGGGTATTAGAAGGCTTTGGGTTTATGGCACGTTTATTGGATGTGAGATTTTGAACAGTGTCTAGCTCTGGACCATGAAACTAAGTAAGTCAACACTAAAAGTGATTGATAGGAAAAGGACTCACTAAAAGACCCTGCAGTACTTGTAGTCCCCTTGGAAGGAAGTTAACGGGAACACATCATGTGTAATGAGGTTAAGTCCAGTAATGCGTGCTCTTTCAAAGTATCGAATATGACATTACATCAGATCTAGAGTAAGTGGTTGTGGAAATTACCCCTGGATATGATGTGATATGACATTGGAAGAAATTGGGCTCAATATGACATTGGACTCTGTGTACGTGTGTTAGTTACATCATGCAATATCGATACATTCCATAGACCAGTCATTGCTTTGTGTGAGGCATAGCACTAGGTAGGGTCTTTATGAAAATGAAGTATACTTGGGCACTTGCAATTTGTGTTTATGTGTGACTTAGTAGATAATCTAACATATCCAGTAGTGAAAACCATGGAAATAAATTTAGTGTAATGGCGTGTTTCAGGTAAACTGGTGAATGTTACCATCCTGTATATTTAGCCTAGTGTCAATTCTTTATTTCACACATAAATTATATTTAAGAGGTGGTCCAAGTACTTTGTTTTGCCTAATTATTCTATTCCTTAAGTTATTTTTTGATCCTTAATTATGCTCTTTCCAACTCTGCTCAAGATAAAGTATGTTTGCTTAGAAATGTGCTTTATCATATTTGGGAACTTTGGTGTAATATATATTAATTATTTGGTTATTCCTCCAGTATGAGACATCTTTAAGTAATCAGTTAGATAGAAATACATGCATGCTATACCAGAAAATCAATTTTCAGCATAAATAACTCAGAAGCTACATATTCTATTTGTCCAGATTCATCACTGTTAAATTCTGATAGGATATTAACGTTATGGTTGAAAGGTTTTGATCATACACAAATGGACTAATTTTTAACACATGGCAAGTCCATTAATTAAGAAAAGATGAGTAAGGAATTCTTACCAACATATGTAACTTATTAATATCTTGAATCGTTTTCCTAAGTAGTCTTAACTTTTTGGAGTCTATTTTTCTTCACCTGCCAAGCTACAATGCTCTAGCCAACACAGATTTATGACCTTTTAAAAATAATGATGGAAAATGAGATCAGAGGAAACATTTTAGTATCTGCTTTGCTCTGAGGCCTAAACTGCGAACTCTCCAGTTCTTGAAGGCTTTGAAATGCTGATTCCAGTCTTCTTGTGGGTTCTTAAACACCTTCTCAAATGACCCATTTTAATAACCTGAAAGCTATTATATAACGAGCAGCCATAATTTAGTCCAGGGCTCTAGGGGGACCCTCACAGTTCAGCAATGAATAGTTAATGCAGTATAATGTTTAGCAGGTTATTAGTTTTCACGATACAAATGCTGATCAGGGAACGCTTTTATAAGGTGTTTAAAAGAAAATGTAATTAACTGGTTGCGTGCTTCTGTTGCAGCTCAAATTGAAATTATTCCATGCAAGATCTGTGGAGACAAATCATCAGGAATCCATTACGGTGTCATTACATGTGAAGGCTGCAAGGTAAGCCTTTTCAATTGTTGTTGTTGTTTCTATTAATGTTCAGGGTGGGGGTATCTTTGTGACTTTTATTTTTTACTTCTACGATGCCTAAAAATTCAACCCCTTGGCATTTTGAGTGACGAGAAACAACAGGACGAAATAAGCATTGGGTGTTCATTACAGTGAAGGAAGTTTTATATATAGATATATGTGTGTATACACACAGGCACACACACATATAAAACACCTCCCATCAAAATAATGGGAGGCTGGAGAGAAGCGTTTGAGTGTGGCTCATTTGTCACTTCCAATCCCAGCATTGATATCTCTCTGGTTATCTTCTTTCAAAAAAGAGATGACTCTAGACTTCGTAATGTCCCTGTTATAAGCTTTATAAGAAGGCGTTTCCGATAAGTTTAATGGGAATGCAATTGAAAATCTTATTGTTGGCACACAGATGTTGATACATCTGGTCAAACTGTGGCAAGGTTTTTGGGAAGAACTGAGTTCTGGTCCCAGGGCCGCCACTTGTTCCTATTGTTTTAGGCACGTCTGCCTCTTTTAGTGACTCTGTTTCTTCATCCATAAAGTGACATCCTTCCTGTCTTTTAGAACTGTTCCAAGAATAGAAGTAAAAACTATACTTAGTCCTTATAAGCTGAAAAGTGCTATTTAAATCTAATAGTCTTCTTGCTGTTGTTACTATTTTAATCATTACTGATGCTGATCACAGGGCAACATGGACAGCACACGCATAATGTGGGAATGGAAAATAGAGACGTTTCTCCTAATCATTCAAGACCCCTGCACCTAGATTGCCTCTGTTATTCAAATTTCAATTTATTAAGATTTAAATCCTCCTGCTTATCTTGGAAGGGCCTTGAGACAGCTTGCTTACAGGATAAAACAGTGCAAGATAAACAGGAGAGAAGCTATTTAGACACGCAGGAGGCCTCTGAGACAGTTGCTTGCTACTGAACCAGGCCTGGATTAGCCCGAAAGCATTTGGATGCTGAAGGAAAAAAATAAAATCCACATATTTGGTTAGATTTCCTTTAGTGAAATTAGAAAATACAATGTCATAAAATGCAAAACCACCTTCACACACAAGTAACTACTGAAGAGACTTAAGAGAAATTTCCCTCATAGCATCCTTATGTCTTGTTTTACTGTTAATCATTCATCGTAACATTTACCACTTTGTAAGTGTACAAATGCTTCATATCGATCTCATCTTGGGGAAGCTTGAGATTTCCGCACACCAACTACATAACTTTTTTTTTTTTTTAATTCACTCATCTTTAGAAATAGAGAACTTTCTACTCAAAGGAAACTGAATTATTCATCTCTCTGGTAACCCTCAAGACCTCAAGCTTCTGTATTAGCAAGGAAAATAAATTATTTCCTCAATTTGCCCTCCCTCCAAATTAGTTACTAAATTAAAATTAAAACAAATGAAATCAGCTGCCTGGCCTATGTTACCCCAAGCTGTAAGGAAGAGAGGGATCTGTCTATGACAGCTGTCATTTCATTGATTTTTGAGGTTAATTTGGCTGATGTGACTGGACAGTTGTCACACATCATCCTCACTCACTCTGTGTTTGCACCTTCTTGTCCCTTGTAGGGGATGGCATAGCCTCTTTTTTTCTCTTTTTTTTTTCCTGTTTTTAATTGGAGGATAATTGCCTAGCATGGCCTTTCCTGATGAAAGGTGTATAGCCAGCAGTGCTCCTCTACCAGGAGTTCCAAGCAGACTTGACTTTTGTGCATTGCCTGTCACCTAGGTGTTTTCTGAAGTGGACAGGTCCCAAGCAGACAAAGCTGCTCACTCCGTCTGTGTCTCTCAGTAATGCCGCACATAGTTTAATGTGGCAAATTGAATTGAATACAGAACCTGGCAGGGCCAGGGAGAGGGCACAGGCTACTTCATAGGAAACACCCCAGCAGTTCTGAAGATTAACAACATGCTATTCAGAAAGATTTGAATTGATTCCCTGAGTACCACTGTTTACAGAGGCAGGAACGATGTGTGTTTTCTTTGTTTATTTATGACAAAAATGAAAGTGATAAGAAAGCAAAGGGCAGCTATTATTTCCCTGTTGTCATTTTCCTAGATTCCCTTCCAGGTCTTGTGCAGCCTCAGTGCCAACGTGGTTTTGGTTGTCTGCAGTTCTGTTTTTCATCACTATTGACTTTATACAATGGAAATATCAAAAACAATTAAAACTTAATTTCATTAACAGATTGGGCCTATGCCCAGTCTAGGATCTATACAGTGGTATGTGTTTATATTTGATGAATGTAGTATTTGTTCTGTACCATAGTTTCTGCCTCAATTAACATTTTTTTTAATTGACGTATAGTTGATTTACAATGTCATGGTAGTTTCAGGTGTACAGCACAGTTATTCAGAATCTTGTCCAGATTATTTTCCCTTATGTGTGTGTTAGTTGCTCAGTCATGTCCAACTCTTTGCAGCCCTATGGACTGTAGCCCACCAAGCTCCTTTGTCCATGGAATGTGCATAATACTGTCCATAATACTGGAGTTGGTTGCCATTTCCTTATCCAGGGGATCTGCCCAACCCAGGGATTGACCTGGGTCCCCCACATTGCAGGCAGATTCTTTAATATCCGAGTATAATCCCCTAGTCTATACAGTAGGTCTTTGTTGGTTATCTGTTTTATATATGGTGGTATGTACATGACAACTAACATTTTTATCTCTAGTAGGAGTGAAGTCAAGAGATTTCTACTTTTGCCAGTGGTGTTAATGATTTATCATATTCTAACCAGATGGAGATGGTTGTATCATGACAGATTGTCGATAATTTATCTCTGTGATAGAATCATCAGATTTAAGGAAAATTTCTGATTAGACTTCCCTGGTGGCTCAGATGGTAAAGCGTCTGCCTACAATGTAGGAGACTTGGGTTCGATCTGAGTCGGGAAAATCCTCTGGAGAAGGAAATGGCAACCCACTCCAATACTCTTGCCTGGAAAATCCCATAGACAGAAGAGTGTGGTAGGCTACATTCCATGGGGTCACAAAGAATCGGACACGACTGAACAACTTCACTTTCACTTTTCTGATTAGATATATAAATAGATATCTAATAAGAGGAAAAAAAGTGACTCAGTCTTTGTCTGAAAAAAATCACTTTGTGAATGTATTTTGAATTGCATTTTAAAAACAACCTGAAGCCACAAGAAATCATAGGACCTATATATAGTCACTGAAATGATTCTGTCTTCACCACATACTTGCTCAGGTAAGCATTACACATGAACAGCACAAGTGGGTGTTTTGGTAGCTCTTTTTCTGGTTCCTGAGTATTCCCAGCTCACTCTCTCTATATCCCTTTGGCTGTGTGCAGAGAGACAGCACAGTGTCAGACTTATGTTCTGGTTCTTGAGCCAGACTGCCTGGGTTCAAGTCAGAGTTCTGCTGTTTACCAGTTTGAGCAGCCACCCAACCTCTCTGTGCCTCTGTTGTTGCACACGTTTAGGTGAAGCACTCACAAGAGTGCTAGTGTAAGAAGCACTCACTGAGTACTGGTTCTGGTCGTTATTCTTGGGCAAGCCTGAGCAATGTGCTCTGTATAGTCAGACACTATTTCCAGGACATCTGTGGGTCCAGTCTTGATTTTGTGACCATTCTTAATTTGATATGTAGCTCTGCCAATATAAACAACGAAAATACGAGCACCCCCTTGGGTGCTTTATAAATGCTATAAGGAATCTAAAGACACAGAAGACGAGATTGGGTGCATTCAGAGTGGTGTGGCTATAGACATGGCAGTTCAGTGATTAAGATTCCGCTCTTCCATTGCAGAGGACTCGGGTTCGATCCCTGGTTGGGGAACTAAGGTCCCACATGCCGCATGGCAAACAAACCCAACTGCTGAGGCTCTGCACTCAAGAGGCCATGCTCTGCAACTGGGAAAGCCCCTGAGTGGCAAAACTATAGAAATCCCACCTGCCACAGCAAAGATGCAGCACAGCCAAAAACAAACCAAAAAAAAGATGACCGAATCCTTCCTTCATGCAGCTCACAGTCTACTTGTGGAGATGAGACATTTGTAGCATATGAAGAATGCAATACTAGGGTGAGGCCACAGTCTGAGATGTGACCCATGAAGCACACATCCACTAGGCATCCAGAGCCTAAAAATGGGCAAGTCTTAGTTGTATTCTAGGGACAAGATGTAGTAGCCTGGTTTAACAAGAGCAGCGGGTTACTTCAGAGAAGGCAATGGCAACCCATTCCAGTACTCTTGCCTGGCAAATCCCATAGACAGAAGAGGCTGGTAGGCTGCAGTCCATGGGATCCCTAGGAGTTGGACACAACTGAGCGACTTCACTTTCACTTTTCCCTTTCATGCATTGGAGGAGGAAATGGCAACCCACTCCAGTGTTCTTGCCTGGAGAATCCCAGGGACGGGGGAGCCTGGTGGGCTGCCGTCTCTGGGGTCTCACAGAGTCAGACACAACTGAAGCGACTTAGCAGCAGCAGCAGCGGGTTACTCTCTCTACAGTGGAAGATAAGGTTAGACAGTATGCCATCCCAAATTTTTAAGAGCTCTGTTATGCCAAGGTTTTTATTATAAAAATATTGCCCTTGTTCTTTGGAAATAATGAAGAAACAATGTATTAGCATTGGGCGAGCCCTGAATATTGCATTTCAGAAGACTGTTGAATCCAGGCCTAGAAGGGCTTAGCTTTGTGAGAAAAGATGTTTCTGAGCTTTTGGAACAGAAAGTAGTCCCAGCCCTGGGTGAGCACTAGCAGAGGGTGTCATGTAGGCTGGGCATGCTTGCCAGGGAGGAGGGGCTGGGCCTTGGAGCATGGAGACAGAGGAGAAGGCCAGAAATAAAATGAGAGGCTGCTTTTCAGGGTTCAGGTTGGCTCTTCAAAGTGAATACAAATGCTGAAGTGTTTATGGTTGAGGCTTTCTTTTGAGATATGGTTTCCCTGGTAGCTCAGTTTTTAAAGAATCTGCCTGCAATGCAGGAGATCTGGTGTAATTCCTGAGTCGGGAAGATTCACTGGAGAAGGGATAGGCTACTGCTTCATTATTCTTGGCTTTCCTGGTGGCTCAGCTGGTAAAGAATCCCCCCGCAATGGGGGAGACCAGGGGTCGATCCCTGGGTTGGGAAGATACCCTGGAGAAGGGAAAGGCTGCCCATTCCAGTATTCTGGCCTGGAGAAGTCCATGGATATAGTCCATGTGGTTGCAAAGAGTCAGACATGACTGAGTGACTTTCACTTTCCTTTTCACTTTTCTTTTGAGACATGGTTCTGTTTATCATCCGACTTCAGTTCCTACCTTCAGTATTAAATACAGTGGCTGCTTAGAGGATAATGATGAAACATTTATCTCAAGATTAAAAAACACACACACAGTTTTTCATCCATATTCTCTCAGTCTTTGGGGCTCTATCATAACTTTTTCCCCCAGTTTTGTTGGGAAATAATTGGCATACGTTACTGTATAAGTAAGTCATTCAGCATGATGGTATGATTTACATATGTTGTGAAATGGTTATCAAAATAATTTCAGCTAACATTCATTTTCTCATACACATATGATGCTTGAACAACTTGAGTTTGAACTGCATGGGTCCACTGAGTTATACTCACACAGATTTTTTTCAATAAATAATACTGAGGAGAAATTGTAAATAAATATGAATTTCTTTTTAATGTTATCTTTTCATATTTGATGTCTACTGTTGGTAATGCATATAACATCTCCTGTATTGTATATGACAATATGGATGTAGATACTGACAGACAATTCATCTTGAAAACAAAGGACATAAACTTATGGTATTGATAAATACAACAGAGGACTGTCAGTATATTTTCTCCTCCCTGTGATTTTTAAATAACATTTTCTTTTCTCTGGCTTATTTTATTGTAAGAATACATTATATAGCTCATACAACATACAAAATTTTTGTTAACTATTTATGTTATTAGTAGTTCAGTTTGCAGGGAGTCAAAAGTTAAACTTGGATTTTTTACTAAATGAGGGTTTACAACCCCTAACCCTTGCATTGTTCAAAGGTTAACTGCAGATACAATGAAAAAAAAAAAAAAAAGAAAGGGAAAATTTTTTTCTCCTTGTGATGAAAACTCTTAGGATTTATTCTCATATCAACTTTCTTACATATCATATGGTAGTGTTAACTATAATTATCATTCAACTATGACTTCTTTTTTAAATTTTGATCGCTTTTGTCCATCATAGATTTTTTTGTGTGTGCCAGTTTTAATTTTTATTTAGTTTTTGGCCATGCCACGCGGCATGCAGAATCTTAGTTCCCCCAACCAGTGTTTAAAACCCATGGTCCCTACAGTGGAAGCATGGAGTCTTAACCACTGCACTGCCAGGGAAGTCCATAACTTCTTAAATAATAATGTACAGTTGAGTACTGAAGTTAGTAAATTGATTTCTGATTACACTTAAGACCCTTTACCTTGTGATAAGTCTAAGAATGTGTCAAATATTTATTCATCAATTAATACATTTAAGATGATATCTTATGAAAAGCTTCCTCTTCCACCCAGGAAAGGGAGAACTTGGAATTTTTTTTTTTTTTTGCATTAACAAATATTCTCTCTGAAATTAGCAAGTCTTTTCAGAGATATCCCAGAACATATAAATCAGTACTTTTTTTTTTTTTTTTCTGTTAAAGAGTTAAAGCGTTTTCTGGAGTTGCTTATGTTTTAGGTTAAAAACACATATCCACAAATGTTCCTTTTAGGCCCAAATTTTTTTTCTTTTTTAAGGGTTCTAATATTTTCATTTCAGTTGTAAAATTTCACTCACCCTGGGTCAATCTTGTCCTCTTTTCAGCATTAGTACATTTATGCTCAACATTTTTACTTCAGCACTTTATAGCACTTGGCCCCAGTATTAGAGCTAGCCATTTAAAATGAAAATTATATTTGGCTGTTATTACATCCTGTGACATCAGAATTTCATTTCTGTTTTAGACAGGTGGTAAGAACAAATTTTTTATTTAGCAACATATTCCAGGCCTGTGATGAAATAAATGCACAAGTGGTTGGATGTGTTAAACCCCAATTTGCATCAAGATGATTTGGGTATTTGAGGGGGTTTTTTGGTTTTAGTTTTTTTGTTTTTTTTTTTTTTCGATTTCTTTGGTTTGATCTTCATCATGCCTCTGCTCATAGAAAATGCTGGGCTTGTGAGCTTGTGGTGCATAGGGTGTACCGTGGTGTCTGGCTCAGAGTAAGGCCTCTCATGCCTGCTTGGGAATCACTGTTGCTGAATGTGTCACCAGGATTGGATCTGAGCATGGCAGATCACCAGATGTATGGCAAAACAGACATCTCTTACCAAATACAACACATGAGGTCAGCTTTAATCAGAGAGCATTTGCACGTACAATTCTACGGGGAGTTCAGTCACTATTGAACGGAAAAGTGGTTGAGAAGATCCATCTTGCCATGATTTATTGCTACCAGCTGCCTGAGTGTGGGGCCATACCAGCTCACTTTGGCAAATGATGTTTCCTGTTTTGTTTTGTTTTTTTTCCTAAAGAACAAATTTCCCTTTTCTTTTGCTTCCTTTTGGAATGTTATTCCTGCCTCCCCCGACTTTAATTTTATCATTTCTTTTGCCTCTTCCTTTCTTTGATTTTAATTTATGCATGCCCTCTTTCCCCCTCAGTAAAATTAAGTTGCCAGTTATATTCTTTTTTAACTTTAAATCCTTAACTTTCAAGCCCACGTTTATCCAAAGATACGTCTTTTTTCTCTCCCCCATACTTCTGAACATTCCAACAGGAAGTTCCGAAAATAAATAAAACTGAAATTGAGTTCATACCTTTCCAGCTAGGATTCTCTGCTCTTCTCAGCCTCGGGAGTGAAATGAGAGGGATTCCCACTTCCATAGTCTCCCAGATCCCAACATTTCAGTTGGCTTGGAAAATACAATAATCCACTCAGGCATATGAGCATTCACAATAAATCATAGAGTTATGAATAAATCTCGGTTGTCAAAAGCAAATGTGTAGCCGTTCCAACGCGTCTGCCATTAGAATTCAGCAAGGCAGCTGTCAGCTGTTTTCTTGTAATTAAACAGCCAATGAGCAGCTAATTAAGACATATGTGTATACAGAAGTGGAAGTGGGTATGTTAATGAACTGTAGGAATCAATTCATTAAGTGAAAATTGTCAAAAGACCAAACATCAGATCAGCATTTCAGCCTGTGCCTCCCTGGGAAGGAGCCCCGAGCAGGAGGGGAGCCCCTGAGAGCCAGAACCCCACCCCAACACCTTCCCAGCCACACTTACAGGTCTCTGCCGCTAAGGCCCACTTGGGGGCGAAGATATTAATAACCCCAATAGGAAATGTCGCGTCTATTTCAAAGCCTTTTATTAAAGAGACCTAGCAAAGGAAAGTTGTTTTCCTACTTGTATAAACCTAGTATTTGATACCCTATAAAATGCCATCTCCCTCAGCTCATGTCTGAACCATTATATGAAACCTTGTACAACTGAAAAGTGAGGCTTTTTTACCTGTTTGTTGTTTATCTGTTTTTGTTTGGTCTGCCCCGTATCTTTGTATGCATGTCTTCTGGGTAATATATTAAGAACTCTCTGGCCTTTGGGTTAAGATGTACCCAGATTTCAAGAATTCAAATCTTGGCGCCTCTCCTTCAACTGCTGTGTGATTTTGAAAAGATGGTTTAACCTCTCTGAACTGGAATTTTCTTATTTGTGAATAGACATAAAAATACCTGCTTTGTAAAGCTGTGAATTGCGTGTGAATCATGTTTGTGAAGCGTGCTCCCCGGTGCTTGGTATAGAATAGGAGCTCACCATGTGATTGTCACCACAGGTTTTTATCATGGCATCATTTTTCCTCTGGTCTTTCATTCCGCAAGTGTTTGTTGACTGCTCCAAGTCCTAGGCTGTGTAATAACCCATTCAGAAGATGGCAGGTGTGGGGACCTGAGAAAATTGCAGTGAAGATAGAGAAAAGTAGATGGATTTGAGGAATATGAAGATGACCAGAAACAGCCTAATTTAGTAACTGCATGCATGTGGATGGGGAGGGAGCAGGGAGGCCCATCTTTCTGCTTTGAATATCTGGGTTAAGGGTGGTACCCTTGCCTGAGCAAGGAAACACTGGAGGAAAAGAGACTGGGAAAATAATCAGTGGGTCTGGAAGTGTTCTGTTCGGAATGAAGATAAAGCCATTCAGTATGTATTGAATGGATAAACAATAAGGTCCTACTGTATAGCACAAAGGAAATCTATATTCAGTATCCTATGATAGGGTCTTCCCTGGTGTCTCAGTGGTAAAGAATCCATCCGCCAACACAGGGCATGGGTTCAGTCCCTGATCCAGGAAGATCCCACATGCCACAGAGCAACTAAGCCTGTGCGCCAC
The DNA here is from genome assembly GCF_003369695.1 of Bos indicus x Bos taurus. Taxonomy (NCBI): domain Eukaryota; kingdom Metazoa; phylum Chordata; class Mammalia; order Artiodactyla; family Bovidae; genus Bos; species Bos indicus x Bos taurus. The sequence continues at coordinate 43,513,341 of NC_040085.1, forward strand.
AACTCTCGAGCCTGCGCTCTGGAGCCCAGCAGCCACAACTACTGAAGCCCACACACCCTGGAGCCTGTGCTGCACAACAGGAGAAGCCACTGCAGTGAAAAGCCCACACGCCACAACTAGAGAGTGACCCCTACTTGCCACAGCTAGAGAAAAGCCCACTCAGCAGTGAAGACCCAGCACAGGCAAAAATAAATAAATAAATATATTTTTTAAATATATCCCATGATAAACATAGTAGAAAATAATATAAAAAAGAAGGCATATATAACTGAATCACTTTGCTGTACAGAGGAAATTGGCATATTGTAAACCAGCTATAGTTTAATTTTTTAAAAAGATAAAGCCATCCAGCTGAAGTTTCTGGAGAATGTTTGTATATGTGTGTGTTGGTGGTGGGGATGATGGGGCTGTAGAAGGCCACGCCACAACTCTGGGTATGTGCCTATCCAAAATAGAGAGGAGCCACTTAGACAGCCTGTTGGAAAGCTGAGCATCCAGCAAGGACTGGGCTCAGTCCAGTCACCCGCTGGTCAGTTTTTAACAATCAGCTCTCTGGAAAACAGTGTCTATATATACATAACTGTAGTATGTATGTCACTGATACAATTACATACAATTTACAAGTAGTGCAATTGACAATACATTATTATAAACAGAATATATAATATATGAAACGAAAGTGAAAGTTGGACTCTCAGTCGTGTCCGACTCTTTGCGACCCCTTGGACTGTAGCCCGCCAATCTCCTCCCTCCATGGGATTTCCCAGGCAAGAATAATGTAGTGGGTACCATTCCCTTCTCCACAGGATCTTCCCATCCCAGGGATCGAACCCAGGTCTCCTACATTATAGGCAGGTTCTTTACCATCTGAGCCACCCATATAATATATAGTAGATATTATATATATGATGTATAGTATGTGTGTAGACAGATGATTCTCATTGAATACACTCATTGATTTTTGCTGAACTCTTACATCCACACTTGTGGTTGTGGTTGATGAAAGACTATAGCGTCAATGTGATTTTTCATTTACAATAATAAGAGGAAAGTGAAACAAGGAAAAGCATGTTTTGGAACTTCTCTCATTTGTCAGTGATGATGTGAGCAACTACTTTCTGAATCAGATAATAGTTTTTAAAAATTGGAAGGATCGATCTTCACATTTTTTGTGCCCTTCACAATGTGATGGCTACAGACATGACATACTTTTAAATTGAACCTGCATTGTTATCATTTTCTTCATCACTTTTTAAAAAAAATTTATTGAAATATAATTCATTTACAAGGTTGTGTTAGTTTCAGATGTACAGCAAAGTGATTAAGTTACACATATGCATATATTCATTCTTTTTCAGATTCTTTACCTTATATGGATTATTACAGAATATTGAGTATAGTTTCCTGTGCTGTACAGTAGGTCCTTGTTGGTTATCTATTTTATATATGGTGGTGGTGGTTTAGTCACTAAGTGGTGTCTGATTCTTTGCAACCCCATGGACTGCAGCCCACCAGACTCCTCTGTCAATGGGATTTCCCAGGCACAAATTCTGGAGTGAGTAGCCATTTCCCTCTTCAGGGGATCTTGCGACCCAGGGATTGAACCCACATCTCCTGCTTGGCAGGTAGATTCTTATCACTGAGCCACCTGGGAAGCCCATTTTATATATAGTAGTATGTATATGTCAAGTTAATGTTTAATAATGGTTATGTTTAACAATTGGTTCACAAAATTTCTGAAATTTTGACATTCAGCTCTTGCAACCCAGTATCAGCCTTCTCCCATACCCATGGCCTCTGTCCCCATCCTAGGAAACGCCAATCTAATGGGATCAATGAAAATTTTCAGAGTATACAGCCAGATTTTTTTTTATATATAGCAGTAGAGTCTTCCCTGGCTAAGACTCTGCACTCCCAATGCAGGGGACCCAGGTTTGATCCCTAGTCAGGGAACTATATCCCACAATGAAACACCTAAAGATCCCACGGTGAAGATAGAAGATCTTGCATGCAACAGCTAAGATCTAGCATGGCCAAATAATTTTTTTTTTAACTAGGCAATAGAATTTTCCAAAGAACAGAGGCAGAAGTTAGAAATAAAACTCAACAGAAGGCACTTTGAAAGGCTTGGTGAAATAAGGCAGGAAACACTGGCAAATTCTCTTTGAGGCAGTGGAAATGGAGGTGGAAGGTTGATGAATGTGAGGAAATCAAGACTGAGTAACATGGGTTTTGTTAGCCCAACACTGCAGGAGAGATGCTTATGTGGGAGGCACTACACTTAAAATTAGGATGCTGGAGTTCAAGTCCCAGCAATGACATGAAGCCACGGGGGAGCCTTGGACATGTCACTCAGCTTTCTCAGCTTCATTTTTGTTATCTGCAAAATCAGAGAGCTAGAGTAGATCCCTGATTCTTAACAAAGGGAAAGCAGCAGAGTCTTCAGGAAGCTTTGTTAAAATGCTTACCATACAGAATGACGCGTTGTCTTTTTTGACCTACAAAAATGGCACTTTCACATTGTTCAAACGGGCATGTATGTCAGCGAATATACCCTCAGATGTTCTGGTTCAGAAGATCTTAGGTGTATTTTTTAAAAGTTCCACTGGTGATTCTGATACACATTCAGTTGGAGAACTACTGAGTCAAGTAATCTCAACTTCCTTTCATCTCTAAAGGCTGTTTGCATATTCTAACGTACTATTTGCAATAACTGCATGTGAGTCTGCTGCCACTAGGTGGTGGTAGTGTGCCACAGTCACACCAAATACCGGTATCCTGAATGTCATCATGGTGGCCCCCTGCTCAAGCCCACCGTGTTTGTAATGGCACATCTCCATGTACCTGGGCAGCCATAAAAAGTGAACTTTTCAGAAAGCCAAAGAAGTCATTTAGCTCAGCTTTTAGAAGTGAAACTCCACCATTGTATATTTAACATCTGTCCCAGCTGACTCGCAGCTTCCGCGCTTTCTTCTCTACCCATACCTCCTCAGTTCCTCCCCAAAACTCCAAGCGCTGCCTTGCGCTGTCACCAGCTTCCCCACCCCTAGGACCGGGATCCCAGCCTACTCGTTTATCAGTGGGACCCTCTCCAGGTCCCACATCAATCAAGATCCGGCTTCTCCATTTATGAGCAGGCTTCTCGCTTTATGAAGGAAGATACCTACCATACGTTCTCCCTTTCTTCCTTTCTGCCCTTCTAATCCTTCTCCTCGTATATGCTCATTCGCTTTAAATACTTCATCAGTTTAACTGCCCAAATCCTCTGAGAAACCCCAAGAATATACTGAAATGAAGAGTTCTTATTTTTTTGTTTATTGGCCGTGCCTTGTGACACGTGGCATTCTTGTTCCCTGATCAAGGATTGAACCCATGTGCCCTGCATTGAAAGTTCAGAATCTTAACCACTGTACCACCAGGGAAATCCCTGTAGGGTTGTGGAGTTTTGTTGTTGTTGTTTTAAGGGGAGACAAGGGGCAGGAAAGGAACACCAAGCCCTCGTTCTATCTGAAAGGCAGAGTTTGGTGTGTCTGATTCACCTAGGCTTACCCTTTCCCTCCCTCCATGGCTCTCACCTTATAAACCTGCCTGACCCCTCCCCTTTGGTATTTGATAGCTAGCCTTGTGGGCTGTCAACTTAGTCCAAAAGAAAGGTTTTTTCCTGTGGTTCTTAGTGCTGCCACTCCCTGAACTTTCCACAGGCACTTGCTCAAATGACTCAGTGAGAAGTAAATGGGATTGTAAAGAGTAAGGTGTGTCTATTTGCACGTTTGCTTTCCCCAAGCCCTTCGGAGCTGAGACAGCTAAAGAAGTGGAGTCCTTTTTCACGTATTGGTTCCGGCCTCAGCACCATTGCTTCAAGAGCATGTGGAAAGCCTCATGGATTTGTCTTGCAAATAGGTGGTACAATTTCTCAGACATCTTTAAAGATAGTGACTGCGCCTTGGATTCAGTTTGTTGTTGTTATTGTTTTGTTTTCTAAATGAGCCAAAGTAATCTAGAAATAACTAGGGTGAATTAAAGAGGACATAACCCTCCTGGTGATAAATGAGGGAAAAATCATGAAATTGTGAAACTGACTTTCTTGTGTGAATAACCCACATCAGGAGGTGGCTATAGAAGAGGAATTTATTAAATGCCTGGGCAGTGACAACATGGCCAGCTAAAGGGGTTAACCGGGAGGAAAACTAATTTCAGAACAGATCAGTCTTGCTCCTTGATCATGCATACCTTGTGTCTTGACACTGCTTCCTTTAATGGTCACCTTCTGTAAGAACCCCCAAGTGGGAATCCTTTTTGACACACAAAAGAAGCAGAAGAACAACAAAAGGGATAAAAGTGTGAGTTCTGGAATTAAACCACCTGAATTCAGATCCTGACTTTATCCCACGCTGGGGGGGGGGGGGGGGGGGGGGCGGGGGGGAGGGGGGAGAGTGGGGAGGGGTTTGGGTTCTGAGCTAGTGCCTCTCTAAGCCTCAGGTTCTTTGACCTAAAAACCAGGAAAATGATAGTGCCTGCCTCAGGCTGCCCTTGTCAAAATTAAAGCCTCTTACACAGAATGAAGTAAGTCAGGAAGAGAAAAACAAATGTTATATATTAATCATATATATGGAACCTAAAAAATGGTACTGATGAGCCTACTTGCAGGGCGGGAATGGAGACCCAGACGTGGAGAACGGACTTGGACACGGCGGGGGAAGGAGTAGGGGCACGGACTGAGAGAGCAGCGCTGACATGTGCACACTCCCATCTGTGAAACAGCTAGCTGGTGGGAAGCTGCTGCAGAACACGGGGAGCCCAGCCCGGCACTCTGTGATGACCTGGAGGGGTGGGATGGCAGGGCGAGGGAGGCTTCAGAGGGAGGGGACGCATGTATACTGGCCCATAGGCTGATATAGGCTGATTCGTGTTGTTGTACAGCAGAAACCAACACAACGTTATAAAGCAATTATCCTCCAATAATTTAAAAAAATTAAGTGATGGAATCCATATAAAGCACAGGGTGACGAGCAAATAATCAGCACGCTTTAATGCTACCTGGGATTGGTGTTAATCAGATACGGTAAGACAACTAAGACACAAACATGACCGCCACGAAGGGAGAGAAATTGGTTATAACATAGGTCCCTAGAAATTGGAGAAGGCAATGGCACCCCACTCCAGTACTCTTGCCTGGAAAACCCCATGGACGGAGGAGCCTGGTAGGCTGCAGTCCATGGGGTTGCGAAGAGTCCGACACAACTGAGCGACTTCACTTTCACTTCTCACTTTCATGCATTGGAGAAGGACATGGCAACCCACTCCAGTGTTCTTGCCTGGAGAATCCCAGGGACGGGGGAGCCTGGTGGGCTGCCGTCTCTAGGGTCGCACAGAGTCGGACACGACTGAAGTGACTTAGCAGCAGCAGAAATAGGAGGCATAGCATGCCACACAGGGGACCACAGTGAGAAGCCGTGTCAGTCAGAGGCAGAGAGAGGGCGAGGAAAACCTGGGAGGCGGTGACCGGTCTAGTCTCCGGATTGGTTGGTTGTATGCTCCCAGGCAAGTTGTTTGCTATTTCTAGAAGCTAGGTAGCCCTGGGAAGTGTAATCGGCTCTGAGTTAGCAAGACCTCAAGATGTGAAAGCATTGAAAATACAGTATAAATAGATATGATTAGAAGACTTCCGTGGCAGACCAGTGGTTAAGACTCCACCTTCCAATGCAAGGAATGTGAGTTCAATCCGCTAAGACCCCACATGCCTCATGGCCAAAAAAACAGAACACGAACAACAGAAGCAATATTGTAACAAATGCAGTAAAGACTTTACAAATGGTCCACATTAAAAAATATATTTAAAATAATGCATTCATTAAGATCTCTCCTTCCATCATATCTTCACCAGTATCATTATCATTATTCCCTCTCACGGTTCCCTTTTAGCAGAGCAAACTGGTGGTTGTATATGGCTTCTGTGCTAACATTTTGGAACTTGATTAGTGGTGGTTTGATGTTCACTTAAGTTTAATGTGTAAAACCTAAAGAGTAACCTTTTTTCCCCTTGATAATGACCCAAGCATTATTCAAGAGTGGTGTCTAGACATGGATTTCTTAGTTTTTAAGAAAGTGGAGACATGTAAAGGATCCTAAGAATACTAAAGGTACAAAAGAACCTGGAAAGAAAGGTGGCAGATACTGTGATTTGGTCTATAGACGAGGTCCTGGGAGATAATGGTGCAGTCTGCATATACTGGCTCCATTTAAAGAAAAAAAGAGAGATCGTGTAGACATTCTTCATATTCAGTGATTAGAGAACAAAATGGAACAGAATCCTTGTGACACAGACCCTTTTTTTCCCTTTTATCAGCAAAAGGAAACACAAACTAAACCCCTGCTTAGGTCAAACTCACATCTATATATGACTACCGAAAAAACTGTAGCTTTGACTAATGGACCTTTGTCAGCAAGTAATGTCTCTGCTTTTTAATATGCTCTCTAGGTCTGTCATAGCTTTTCTTTCAAGGAATGTCTTTTTATTTCATGGCTACAGTAACCATCCACAGTGATTTTGGAGCCCAAGACCATAAAGTTTCTCACTGTTTCCATTGTTTCCCCATCTATTTGCCATGAAGTGATGAGACCAGATGCCATGATCTTTGTTTTTTGAATATTGAGTTTTAAGCCAGCTTTCTCACTCTCCTCTTTTACCTTCATCAAGGGGTTCTTTAGTTCCTCTTCACTTTCTGCCATTAGGCTGGTATCATCTGCGTATTTGAGGTTATTGATATTTCTCCCAACAATCTTGATTCCAGCTTGTGCTTTATCCAGCCTGGCATTTTACATGATGTACTCTGCATATAAGTTAAATAAGCAGGGTGATGATATACAGGACGTACTCCTTTCCCAATTTGGAACCAGTATGTTGTTCCATGTCCAGTTCTAACTATTGCTTCTTGACAAGGATACAGGTTTTGTAGGAGGCAGGTAAGGTTGTCTGATATTCCCAGTTCTTGAAGGATTTTCCAGTTTGTTGTGATCTACACAGTGAAAGGCTTTAACATAGTCAATGAAGCAGAAGTAGATGTTTTTTTCTGGAATTCTCTTGATTTTTCTCTGACCCAGCAGATGTTGGCAATTTGATCTCTGGTTCCTCTGTCATTTGTAAAACCAACTTGCACATCTGGAAGTTCTCAGTTCACATTCTGTTGAAGCCTAACTTGGAGTATTTTGAGCATTACTTTGCTAGCATGTGAGATGCGTACAGTTATGTGGTAGTTTGAACATTCTTTGAGATTGGAGTGAAAACTGACCTTTTCCAGTCCTGTGGCCTCTGCTGAGTTTTCCAAATTTGCTGGCATGTTGAGTGCAGCACTTTCACAGCATCATCTTTTAGGATTTGAAATAGCTCAGCTGGAATTCCATCACCTCCACTAGCTTTGTTTGTAGTGATGCTTCCTCAGATCCACTTGACTTCGCACTCCAAAATGTCTGTCTGTAGGTGAGTGGTCACACCATCACGGTTATCCAGGTCATTAATATCTTTTTTGTATAGATGTTCTGTGTATTCTTGCCACCTCTTCTTAATATCTTCTGCTTCTGTTAGGTCCATACCGTTTCTGTCCTTTATTGTGCCCATCTTTGCATGAAATGTTCCCTTGGTATCTCTCATTTTTGAAGAGATCTCTAGTCTTTCCCATTCTATTGTTTTCCTCTTATCTTTGCATCGTGCATTTAGGAAGGCTTTCTTATCTCTCCTTGCTGTTCTTTGGAACTCTGCATTCAGATGGTTATGTCTTTCCTTTTCTCCTTTGCCTTTCACTTCTTTTCTCAGCTGTTTGTAAGCCCTCCTCAGACAACCATTTTGCCTTTTTGCATTTCTTTTTCTTGGGGATGGTTTTGATCACTGCCTGCTGTACAATGTTGTGAACCTCTGTACATAGTTCTTCAAGCTCTCTATCAGGTCTAATCCCTTGAATCTGTTTGTCACTTCCACTTCCATAAAGAAGGCTGAGCGCCGAAGAATTGATGCTTTTGAACTGTGGTGTTGGAGAAGACTCTTGAGAGTCCCCTGGACTGCAAGGAGATGAAACCAATCAATCCTGAATATTCATTGGAAGGACTGATCCTGAAACTGAAACTCCCATACTTTGGCCATCTGATGCAAAGAGCCAACTCATTGCAAAGACTCTGATGCTGAGAAAGATTGAAGGCAGGAGGAGAAGGGGACGACAGAGGACGAGATGGTTAGATGGCAATACCTACTCAATCACCTGAGTTTGAGCAAGCTCTGGGAGATGGTGAAGGGCAGGGAAGCCTGGTGTGCTGCAGTCCGTGGGGTCACAAAGGGTCGGACGTGACTGAGCAACTGATCAAACAAACAAGCCCCTGCAGTGACAGCAAACATGGAGTGGTATAGTCTCAAGAAAGAACGAAATGCCTTTCAGCCTTGGCAGAGATTATATGTCCCTGACTCGACCGAATACATAGACAGGTGACCTCTTGGTATCTCTTTTTAAGGATCGTCTGCCTCTGTTACCATTTATATTTTCTTGAAGTCTATTAAGTGCCAAAGAAAGTTTTACTTCTCACTTTCTTGTCACAGAGAAAAGAAACACATTAAGGAAAAAAAAGAAAAACAGCTTTAGATATTTTGAGAAAAGAGGGATTGCCTCACAGTAGAGATCAGACTTGATATCAGGAAAATTTGAAGTATAGTAGAGAGACAGATTGAGATCCTGGGCCCCTAACCTTGCCCACGTTGGTTAGTGAATAGCTTGGTAGACATCAGAGAGTTGGTAAAAGGTCAGTGCCTGCCCCTCCCATCCTAGGTTGGTCTCCAAAAGGAAAAAACTGGAAACCGAGGTTATATCCATCAGAACCATGACTTAATCCACAGAGTCCCCAGCTGTCAGGGAAAAAAGCAGATGTAGTGAATAGTTCTTCTTGTGTAGCTCAAATACCTTTCCACTCACATAGTATAGAAAAATCAAAAAGCACAGATAAACAAACCAAAAAAAAAAAAAAGATCAGCATTTGTTTTCATTTGAGGGCATAATTTTCCAAAGGTTTCTTCTGTGTTAAATATATGGATTTTCCCTCCAAAATTGGATTATATTGTGTTTAGTTCTTTAGCTGTTTTTTTGTTATTAAGTAGTACATTTCTATCACCACCGTATGTCAATAACTGTACTTCTGAAATACCATTTTTAGTGGTTGCTGAATATACAGATATCCAACATGACTCTTCCAGTTCACTACTGTTGGACATTTAGCATGTTTATAAATGTGTCTTACCTTACAGATAGTGCTGTGATGAACATCCAAGTAGGTAAATCCTTGTACCTTTCTTATCATGCCTTTAAAATATATTCCTTAAAGAATAATTTCTAGTTCAGTGGATAGGCATGTTTTTAAAGGATTTTAGTATAACTGCCAAGTTGGCCTCCAGAAAAATCTTCTGGTGAGAGAGTACTCTTATCAGTTTGCCCAGCACTCTGTCATTCTATCCGTTCTTCAGGGTTTTACCTTACCCTTTGGTACTGGTGTCCCCTTGGTCATGGTCAACTATCGTTGCCATTAAAGATTTAAAGATGATAATGGACTTTTGTAACCTTCATGGTTCTGCTTCATAGAAATGGCTCTGGTTACCTTTTTTTTTTTTTCCGGAATACATTCCTAGTTTTCAAAACCAATGAGAGATAAGTCAACTATCAAGCAATAACCAGAAACAAACCCCACATATATTTGTAAAATAAGGAATGTGCTTGTATAAATAACAAGTTTCTATTATATAGCCCAGGAAACTATATTCAATACCTTGTAATAACCTATGATGGAAAAGAATCTGAAAAAGAGTATATATAATTGAGTTACTTTGCTGTACACCAGAAGCTAATGCAACATTGTAAATCAACCTTACTTTAGCTTTTTAAAATGTGCTTCTAAATAACATATGGATTAAAAAAGAGATCTATTGAAAACTAGAACGTGTTTCATATTGAATAATCATGAAAATACTATATACCAAAACTCATGGGTTGCTACCAAAATGTAACTAAAAGGAACACTGACAGCTTTAAGAAAAGACTAAGCAATGAACATTAATGAGCTAGAAAGAATCTAGCTCAAGGAGTTAGCAAAAATGAATGAATCAATAAATAAATGAGTAAATGAATGGAATCCTTGAGGTCAGTACTCCTTATGCATCTTATTACACCTTCTTATTTACAAAACAGTGCTTAACAAATAACGTGGGACTTGATGAACATCAGCTCAGATTTGTTCAATCTGAAAGTCCGTGATTCTGAAAAGATGGTTTTTCCAAACTCTCAAGGGTAGAGTATTCCCAGTCTGATTGATCTGCCAAGGTAATCCACCCACGTGTCATTTAACTTCTTGGAGCAGTAGATTCTGACTTGGGGAATGAAAGATACCTAAAGAGTGGTGGATTTATTTGGTCTAGTTGAGACTGCCACAGTGTCCGCTTAGGTTAGCACTTTCTCGTCTCTGGGCATACGGAGAAGCATTCTGTTTATTCTACTAAAAATGTGTTGGAGGTGAAGGTTAAAGATGAGTGCCTTTGTGCCACTGTTATTAAGCATATAGCTTTCAATCATTAGAAGCCAAGAACAGGGCCTGGTTCTCTTCCTTCTACATAAGCAAATGTCTATTGCAATTAAAGAAAGTTTTGCATGTGTAAGGGACAGAGGATTGGGCTCTGGGGACCCATTTTACTCAAGGAAAAAGAAGTGACTTTAATTTCATTAATGGTTTCCAGGATGATTGTGCTACAACTTTAATTCTCCATTAAATATTCATGCCGACGGGCGCTTCCTTTCCTGCCTTTAGTATCATTCAGCTCAAGCTGACACTAACCTGTTTTCTATTTCATAACTGAATCACAGGGCTTTTTCAGGAGAAGTCAGCAAAGCAATGCCACCTACTCCTGTCCTCGTCAAAAGAACTGTTTGATTGATCGAACCAGTAGAAACCGCTGCCAGCACTGTCGATTACAGAAATGCCTTGCCGTGGGGATGTCTCGAGATGGTGAGCTCTCGCAGCCTATGTTGCATAATAGCACAGGGTTGTGAAAGTACCTTCTGAAGCCTGGACCCAAGTCTGCCAGAATATGTCCCCTCTGTCCCTCACCACCCCCTCCAGTCTTCCCTCCTCTGGCATCCCTGTGGGTATCACAGCAGTTACTTTCTCGTCCATAAACCATCCAGTCAGCTCACTGGCTGATGCAGGGCAGGATGGGGGGCATGGAGAAGAAATGTCTATGTGGTCAGAACACCTTCAGATTTTTGATGTTTAAGTCATTGCAGGTGGATGAATTGATGGGAGGTAAGGTGTCACCTGAGGGTCTGAAAAAGGATACCTTCTAGAAGCATTTTTTTTTTTTTCTCATAGAAAACACAAGGCAGAGCTAATTGTTATGTGCTTTATACTAGTCAGCTTATTGGCAGTTGGGACGCATTAGCTGTTATTGCTAACTGGATCCAAAGTCAAATATTTGTACATCCAGTATGTGTGGAAATAGTGCAAAGCAGGCCTCAATGACAAATGTTCTTTTCATTAAAACAAGCTATTTTAACAGTTGCAAAACAGTTTAGGATCTTCCTGGAAAATTGTCTTCAGTGCACTAAATAATCAACACCAGATTTCAAGACTATTCTTATATAAGAAAATTGGGCTGATAGCACAGTAGATACAGTTTAAGGACTTTTCTGAATATACTGGCTGGTTGGCTACCGTGAGAGATCCCTCTGAAGGAAACATCACTTCCAGTGGAGTTTCAGACCCTGGAAAAATAAGGGTCTGAAAAACCTTTCAGGCTGCTAGACAGGTGTTCTGAGTGTCTGCTTTCCCTAGAATCAGAAGTTCTCGGGCCTGTGGACCTACCCAGGCACAAGTTGTACACAGGATTGCCTCTTAGAATTTGTAGAAGCAAAGGGAAGTTTTGTGGATCAGAAGATGCAAGTCATAAAACTTACACCATATCCTCTGAAATTCCTGTGATATGCAACTCTACAGATTTCAACTTCCAGTGGCCCTGAACTCACACAACTAGGTTTATCTCTTATGAGTCTGTAAGTTAAAAAATAACAGATGGGTGTGCATTTTCTCAAAACCTAATCCAGGGAATTCCCTGGTGGTCCAGTGGTAAGGACTTCATGCTTCCACTACAAGGGCCATGGGTTTGATCCCTGGTCAGGGAACTCAGATCCCACAAGCTGTGTGCTGTGGCCAAAAAACAAAAAACAAAAACCTGATCCATTTATTTCACTTAGGGGATAGTGTGATTACTGTTTTTAACATTAAGAAAAGAGAACACAATTCAGAGTCATGGCAGAACCAGTTTCCCCCTATTAATTAGAGGTATTAATCCCTTTGGGGATTCTAGACTATTCTTTTCAAAAAGAATTAAGTACCTTCAGTATGCCTTGTGAAGATTTTGTATATAAGTGACAGCTCATGTTATTGTGGGCTTGGAGTGAATTTGGGGGCTTATACAATTTTAGACAGGGCCTCCCTGGTGGCTTAGCAGCAAAGCATCCACCTGCCAATGCAGGAGACGTGATTCAACCCCTGGTTCCAGAGGATCCCTTGGAGGAGGAAATGGCAACCCACTCCAGTATTCTTGCCTGGGAAATCTCATGTACAGAGGAGGCTGGCAGGCTATAGTCCACGGGGTCGCAAAAGAGTCGGACGTGACTTAGCGACTAAACGACGACAGTTTTAGGCCTGAAATTCATAGCCCACATCAGCCTGACTGCTATCTAACAAGTCCCACCCAATTTGTCACCTGAGCCATGGATACTGGAAGTTGCCCAGAATCCTGCTCACTTGTTTCCTCTAGGCAAAAGGAAACCACATCCTCCTTAGCAGGAAAAGGATCCCACAAGTTGGGCTGGGCACCGATTCCCAACTTCACTTCCATCTACCCTGCCTCTTGCCCCAAGACTCACAGAATTTTGTTGATGGTCAAATGTGTGAATTCATCTACCCAGTCGGGTGTAAATTTAACCATAATCAGGAGATCTTAGTCCCTCCGCCAGAGGCTTTATCTATACCTACTTAGGCTGAGAAATAAATGGGTTAGTGGGGGAGTTCAGACCAGGAAATCACAGGGTTTTTTTTTTTCTCAGTTATCTCGATGTTTCAAGAGAAATCATTTGAAATGCTAAGTGAACTGGAAAGTTACTCCAGTCACTGTTCCACTTTAAACGTGGGGACACATGGCACAGAGAAGGGCTGCGAACACAAATTCTCCTGGCAGGGATCTTCCCCAGAGCTGCAGTTGCTGCTGCTGCTAAGTCGCTCAGTCGTGTCTGACTCTGTGCGACCCCATAGACGGCAGCCCACCAGGCTCCCCTGTCCCTGGGATTCTCCAGGCAAGAACACTGGAGTGGGTTGCCATTTCCTTCTCCAATGCATGAAAGTAAAAAGTGAAAGGGAAGTCGCTCAGTCGTGTCCGACTCTTAGCAACCCCATGGACTGCAGCGTACCAGGCCCCTCTGTCCATGCCTACCACTTCCAAAATCCTAATATTCTTTTTCACTTGAGGCTCAATGAGAATAGCAGAACGTATCCTTTTAAGATGGGTCCAAGGGTTTCAAAGGGGCCACATGACCCAGGAGCAGGCGAGGGGTACACTCAGAGGTGTAACCCAGGGAATTGCAAATGCTTCATGTAGTCTGTTGAGCTTGCTCCGGGAAGCCCCAGGTTTGGCTATTTGATCAGAAAGAAACTCATCTAAGTGTACGGATTAGTGAAATGAACGCATGTGGAGATTTGACTGCTTGTGCCCTGATGTAGACCGGTGAGTTTGTGCATCCCTGTGCTCGAGTCTGAACACTAAGAAAAGAAGTGTCTAGACCAACTGCCTGGGTCGAGAGGGAACAAACCCATCAAACCGCAGTCCAGTAGCTCCCACTGAGCATAGGGTTATGTGACAGCATGAAAACCAAGCTGATCATTGCTCTAGGTCTCTTCTACCAGCCCTGGGTCTGTTTCTGAAACTTAGCTCCTCCAGGATGTATCTTTGCTGTCAGGGATGTGGAGCAAGCCTACGTGAGGTAGGACCGTTTTCACCTCTGGATCATGTCCTTATTTGGTGGTTATGTGGTTTTTGATTAAAATTATCTGCAACTTCAAAGGAAGTCCTAAAGCATACCAGAGAGGATCATGGAGAAAAACATATTGTATATGGTGTGGCTTGGCTTTTTTCTTCCAGCTGTAAAATTTGGCCGCATGTCGAAAAAGCAGAGAGACAGCTTGTATGCAGAAGTACAGAAGCACCGGATGCAGCAGCAGCAGCGAGACCACCAACAGCAGCCTGGAGAGGCCGAGCCGCTGACTCCCACCTATAACATCTCGGCCAACGGGCTCACGGAGCTTCACGATGACCTCAGCAACTACATCGACGGGCACACCCCCGAGGGCAGCAAGGCAGACTCTGCCGTCAGCAGCTTCTACCTGGACATACAGCCTTCCCCGGACCAGTCAGGTCTTGATATCAATGGAATCAAACCAGAACCCATATGTGACTACACACCAGCATCAGGCTTCTTCCCCTACTGCTCTTTCACCAATGGAGAGACTTCCCCAACTGTGTCCATGGCAGAACTAGGTAATGGCTTCTGTGTTTCCATTGGGATGTACTACTGATGCCTTTGAAGGAAATGGGATATGTCTGACTTTCCTCTAAGTTATGATATTAAAATGATGCGTCTAGGGACTTCCCTGGTTGTCCAGTGGTTAAGACTGCGCTTCCAATGCTTGGTCAGGGAACTAAGATCCCACATGCCCCACAGAAAAAAAAAAACAAAACATGCATTTAGAAGGGCAATTCTGGAGAAGGCGATGGCACCCCCCTCCAGTACTCTTGCCTGGAAAATCCCATGGATGGAGGAGCCTGGTAGGCTGCAGTCCATAGGGTCGCTGAGGGTCGGACAGAACTGAGCGACTTCACTTTCACTTTTCCCTTTCATGCATTGGAGAAGGAAATGGCAACCCACTCCAGTGTTCTTGCCTGGAGAATCCCAGGGACGGGGGAGCCTGGTGGGCTGCCGTCTATGGGGTCGCACAGAATCAGACATGACTGAAGCAACTTAGCAGCAGCAGCAGCAGAAGGGCAAGTCACCTTTACCATTGGGAAAGTGAAAGTGATAGTTGCTCAGTCATGTCCAACTCTTTGTGACCGCATGAACCATAGCCCTCCAGGCTCCTTTGCCCGTGGAAGTACCCAGGTAAGAACACTGGAGTGGGTAGCCATTCCCTTCCCCAGGGGATCTTCCTAACCCAGGGATCAAACCCAGGTCTTCTGCATTGCAGGAGGATTCTGTACCGTCTGAGCCAGCAGGGTAGTCTCCCTTGGAAGCACTTCATAATTCTACCTTTCCCCTTGCTTTTCTCTATCCACTGTCTCCCGTCACATGTCCAAGAAACTGACCGACCTCTCAGCTTCAGAGCTGAGACAACATGAACTTAAAGCAGTCTTAAATTCCAGAGAAAACTATAAGCTCAGGGAATGGCCCCACCAACTCCTTTGCTTTCATTATATTCTAAGTATTGATTTATACTGGAAGTTATAAAAATGGCAACCCACCAACTTAACCTGGCCCATAGACATGGTTTTTTAACCAGTGCAGAGCTTTTCAATTTTTGAATTAGTTGCTAAAAATTTAAACCTGGAGGATTCCATCTGAAAGTTCAGATTTTCAGTTTCTTGTGGGAGGGGAGAAAAATGATCTGATTACACTGGGTCAGTATTTGTAAATGTCAACAACCAACTGGTACCAGTCAAGGCCTCCCACCTTTCCATGGGTCCATCCCACTCGGCATTTATATCACTTCCCAGTCCCTGTATGCATCTCACCTTTGCAACTGTGATGTAGTCTATAAACAGTAAAGGGAAATTGGCTTCTTTACTTTCCAAAATTTTGGTGATGGATGTTAATGACAAAACTGATGTATTCCATAGAAGACTCACCATGCAAAAAAAAAAAACTGTCATTTCCTCATTCCTGTGACATTGGTGCTTCTTGGGAGATGTGACCTAGAAATGTTAGCACAGACAATAGAAAGCTTTTCATTTCAAGGGAGTCGTGTTATAACATCCTCTGTTATATTTAATCGATTTTTAAGTACAGCACTATTATTAGAGAAACTTTGATAAGGACCTTTGCTGTTTGCGAAATTGATCTGTTTCACCCCATGGTTCCTCATACAAGGTTATAATCCTCTGGGATATTTCAATTAGTTGCTGTGGGGGTGACTAAGTGAAGACCAGGAGAGAAGGAAGACTGAACATGGAAAAGAACCAGCAGGTTCTGACTTGAGCACAGATGTCCTTGGTTCACAGAAATAACGGTTGTGTTCTTTAGATGGTTTCCTCTACCTCTGTACCCCACAAAACAGTTTTTAAGTGAAATTTATATTTCCAGTAAAATCTTTCTCCAAATATAACAAATTGAATGTTCTTTACGGTTTTTACACAAGCACCTTTTTATGGGTCTAAATTTAAATCCTCAAGAGCAGGGACATTTTAAGCCTGGTCTTTAACCACTGCACAGCATTAAAGGTGTAGCACAGCTCTTTTGATTAACAGAGAAACCTCTGAACTAGAAGCCAAGCTGAGCAGAGGTAGGTTTGATTTTTTTTTTTTTTTCTTGAACTAGAACAAAAACCTTCCGTTTTTGTCATGAGATCTTGGTTGGC
The DNA here is from genome assembly GCF_003369695.1 of Bos indicus x Bos taurus. Taxonomy (NCBI): domain Eukaryota; kingdom Metazoa; phylum Chordata; class Mammalia; order Artiodactyla; family Bovidae; genus Bos; species Bos indicus x Bos taurus. Next base: position 43,530,042 of record NC_040085.1, read on the forward strand.
TGAACCTTAAGCAGAGCTGTAATGAAAGTAAAATTTTCAGAAATGAATAAGGATTTGATTGAAAGCTGACATGATATCATGAAAGATGACCTGACTCACTTTAGGTGTGCTTCCACTTGATGAGAAATACGAGTGAATCTCTCCTGTTTGCTTGTCGGATGTTCAACCCGGAGGTAACCCACACGGCTTGGCCTGTGTGTGGCTCCTGAACGTGGCACTTGGGCTGAAAGTGCACTCAGCCTCCCCAGCCCCTCTTCCCTGACCAAGCTCTTTCCTCTTCCATAGCTGTCACCTCCAGTGAGCCTGGGAGCCCTGTGCTTTCCTCCATTCTCCACTTTCTCCTAAACTAGGGATTGTTCACATGTATTGTGGCATTTCCCACAATGAATAAAATTAAGTCATCATCAGGATTTTCTGCAAACCCAAAACTAAACAAGAATTTAACTGGAAAAAGGATGTAATGGGGTTCTGATTTTCTGTCCCATTTACATGTGTAAAATTGTTTGAGGGGTTAAGAGTGGCTTAAAAGTGGTCAAAGACTTTGCTAATGCTCTCCAAAATAAAGCTCTCCAAAAATTCCCTGACATTTCCTTTAGGGTTTAAGTCCCTGCTCTTTCTTTAACTAAAAACTTCATTTTAGGCTAAATTTTGTCATTAGATTTGAAACAAATGAAACCACTTGTGCAATTGGAAAAAATTGTAAATTAACATATCCTAAGATCAATTCTTTCCGTAATAGTATCTACACTCCATTACTTTTAGTGAAATATATCTGACTTTCTGGCTGTGAAATTTTGCCCTTTATGTATTGGGTGGGCCAAAAAGTTTGTTGGGGTTTTTCTGTAACGTCTTATGGAAAAGCCCAAACAAACTTTTTGGCCCACCCAATACACTTAGTACCTGAGTTACATACTCCAGATAAACAATCTATGTTCATTTTTTTTAAAAGTTGACTCGGGAATTCACTGGCGTGCCAGCGGTTAGGACATGGTGCTTTCACTGCCGTGGGTCCTTGGTTCCATCCCTGGTTAGAGGATCTAGTTTCAAGTTTCATTTAGGTGATCCTGGCTCTGTTTTCACACAAACAGATCTGGCTAGGGAACCAAGATCCAGCAAGCCAAGTGGTGTAGTAAAAAAAAGAAAGAAAAAGAAATAAAAAATAAAACAGCTAATTGCAGTTATTACTATAATTACTAAAGCCTTCTATGAGAGACAGCTGGGCAAAGCATGAGACAAGAAGTCAGCTTATGTGAGTGATTCTAGCTTTGCTGTAGGTTGTACAACCTAGTATAAGTCACGTTATCTCTGTAAGCTGCAATCTCCCTACCCATGGAATGTAAAGATTCAGAGCATGGATTCTGGAGCTTTTGTATATGTTTGAATCACTGTCCGCTTGCCAGCTATGACACCTTGAAAGTCACTTAACCTCACTGTGGCTTGGTTTTTTCATCTGTAAAATGGGGATAATTAGTACAATTGTCATTAGTATCTTTCTCCCTAGATTTGTTGTCATAAAGACTAAGGATAAAATGTGTGTGTGTGTGTGTGTGTATGACTGTGTACGTGTATATGTATGTGTGTGTGTATATGTGCACATAGCACATAGTAAACTCTACCTCAGTGTCATCTTTCATCATCATTGTTAATGTTATTACCTACAAAGTGAGGAGGATTTGGACCAGATAATATCTAAAGTTCCATCCCACTATGAAAATCTGTGACTTAGAAGACAGGATTTTCTATCTGAAGTATCTAGACCTTGGCTCTACTGATGTACAGTCATGGTTGAGGAAGTGAACTGATTTGCTTGTCACAAAATGAGTTACCCAACTGAGCTCAGACCAGAAAAGAGGTCTCCTAACTCTTAGTTCCACGGAGAAGGCAATGGCACCCCACTCCAGTACTCTTGCCTGGAAAATCCCATGGACAGAGGAGCCTGGTAGGCTGCAGTCCATGGGGTCGCTAGGAGTTGGACATGACTGAGCACCTTCCCTTTCACTTTTCACTTTCATGCATTGGAGAAGGAAATGGCAACCCACCCCAGTGTTCTTGCCTGGAGAATCCCAGGGACGGGGGAGCATGGTGGGCTGCCGTCTATGGGGTCGCACCGAGTCGGACACGACTAACGCGACTTAGCAGCAGCAGCAGCAGTAGCAGCAACTCTTAGTTCCAAGGTATTTCACTATACCAGACTGTTTGTCTGAGAGACTGCACTAACTCCTTAGCTTTTACTCCATCTGAGCATTTTCTTCTTTGCTGAAATGGAGACTTAAAAATAGGAAAGTGTCTAAAATCTTACACTTGCCAAATCAAGTCTGAATTTCGATCAAAGGCAGCTGGTGAGAATGCAGCCACTGCCCTCTACTGGTCATGGAACATTGCGTCATTTGTTAATGCTTCTAAAAGCTGGACTCAAACAGGTAGGGGCGACAATTTTTAGGATGAAATGAAACAGGAAGATGCTTGACCATGTTAACTAGAGAAAAGGAGGATCTGGAAGATAATACCGAGAGCCTCTTCCCATTCTTCCCCTTCCAGGATTCCCCCAGCTTCCCTGTGAACCCTTCATCTACATCATTTTTCCCCCCTATTTATAAAAATTGGTTTACTGTTTACACATTTATTTTCTTGTTTATGCTTCCCCATTATTTTTGTCTTTACTCCCCACTTCTCTTCACAAGCATCACTGATTCTAAGACAAATAATTTGCTGGTTTCTCCGTCTTTCCCCTCTCAGTTTCTGTCTCTTTCCTGTATTTTTTCCTTGCATCTGTGTTTTATTGTTTATGATGTTTACTTATGTTGTTTTCATGTCTGTGTGTTGCCAAGTAGGGTTGTTGAGTTTACTGTGTTTCAGTTTCTCTAAGGAGATTCTAGTTTCAAGCTTCATTTACGTGATCCTGGCTCTGTTTTCACACAAACAAGTCTGATTCTGTTTGAGAAAGACAGTAACAAATTTCTAAATAAATAGTCTTATTAGTTCCTAAGTTTGCGCTCGGCACCATTGTTTTAAATAACTTTCTTATTCTATATTCAAGATGCAAGGAGGGGATCACTTTGGGGTATGATTTTGTATTCTTGGAATCTTATCAATTTTTCTTTAGAATACTTCTTTTTATAGCCACACCCACAGCTTGCAGGATCTTAGTTCCCCAGCTGGAGATTGAATCCACACCTGCGGCAGTGGAAGCCTGGAATCCTAACCACTGGACCACCGGGGGATTTCCTTAAAATACGTCTTTAATTGTCCTTCCCTTCCGTAACAGTTATTAGCAACGTATTTCAAGCTGTTAGTCCCTTACGTCTGGATTTCAGCAGCCTTCTAATTGGTCCTCCAGGCTCTCCATCCTTCAGTCCCCCGGTGGCAGAACTACATGTTCTGTTTCCCAGTACAGTGTTCTTTATGTGAGCTCCCCCTTGAGAATCCCACTGACTCCTCTTGTCAGTCAAGTCCATACTCTCAGTCTCCACATTCAGATCCTTCAGGATTTGGACTCTTACCTACCAATATTCCTGTTTTGAATCATCATTCTATCACATCTTCCTATCTCCTACAAATGCCATATTTGTTCTTTCAATTACCATCCCTCGAATGTGGAACTGGCCCACTGCCTCACACCACTGGCCTCTGCCTACCAAACCCTCCCCATTCTTCAGGATCCAGTCCAAATGTTCCTCTTCTGCCGAGAAGCATCGCCTAATTTTCCTCATCTCTCCCTTCCCTGATAGCACCTACTACCTTTGTTTTTCTTTCTCTTCTGATATAATTCAACCTCACACTTTATTGTCTAATGTCTTGAATTGTCCTTTCCGCATGTCTGTACATGTTCACCAGATTATAAGTTCCTTGAGAAACTTGTTTGGCTTCTATTTCTTTAATATCTCCAAAATCCTTACACTTCAGTATGAGAACAAATGTTTTATGTAACAGATGCTGTGTTATCCTCTCTATTTTGAGTGCTCAACTCATTTAATTCTCACAGAAGCTCTATGAAATAGGTACTATTTTTCTCATTTTACATATCAGGAGACTGAAGCACAGAGAGGTTAAGTAACTTACCTAAAATCACAGAACTACTAAATAGCAGAGCTGAGATTCCAACCTAGTCAATCTGGCTGCAAAGTCCAGCTCTTAACCACCACACTATATATATAACGACTGGGTAGGCTTTCAGCAATGCTTGTTCTGAATTTTGCAGGAAAAACAAATACCACACATAATTGTTGTCATACAAAATACCATTTCCCAATTTTTCAAGAGTAATCCCTCCCCATAAATGTATGTGGCAGATGTGTCTTCATAAAAATGCCAAGTAGAGATTGTGTCAGTCATTTTTCACAACTTTTCTAGGTCGATATTTGCTTACTCCCAGACACTAGTGTAAAGGCACAGAAGGTCAAGATTAGCAGGGTCTTTGAAGGCATGCCGTCTTATTGTTAGATGTTGGCTTTGCCTGTCCTTCTTCCTGCTCTAAAACACAGAATCGTTCCAGATTACTTACTTAAATATGTCAAGATAATTAAACCTGGTTCAGCCTGTTGCTTTATACTTGTTACATTTTAAATTGAATAATTGAGTAGGGAAAACACTGGTTATCCAAAGAAGAATGGCTTTTCATGTCGTGATCTCCTGTTTTTCTCCTTAGAACACCTTGCACAGAATATATCTAAATCACATCTGGAAACTTGCCAATACTTGAGAGAAGAGCTCCAGCAGATAACGTGGCAGACCTTTCTGCAGGAGGAGATTGAGAATTATCAAAACAAGGTAGACTCTGAACAGTTTTACCTAAGATTGAGGCAACGCTGGGAAATGGAAAAGATTTGAATACAAACAGACCAAAAAATGAATGTCTTTCATCAGATACCAGATTTCTATTTAATAATCTTTCTTCCAGAGCTGATTATGTTCCTGGGGCTTTGTCACCTTACTGAAATGTCACTATGCAAAATTTCAGAAATAGCACAGAGATTCTGTTGTTCTGATAACTGTACATGTTTGTCCCATCATTTATCTACAGGGGGCTAGATTAAGCTGCTTCCAAAAGCCTCAATGAGTTGGGAGTTTTCCCGATATCACAATGGGAGATTTCACGGTCTGGAAGTCGATGTAAAATAATCTTAGCCTCATGGTTTCAGAGGTTAAAAAGAAGGAGTTTAGAGAATATGTGTTTAAAAAAAAAAGATCTGGAAGCTATGATCCTAACTCCAGTCTGAATCTAGCAATATGAGACTGAGAAGTAGTGCAGCTGCTACTCATTTTTTTTCTATAAAACACACTGCTCAACAGATTACTCAAATGGGAAGGCAGGGCTGGAGAAGGGGGACACTTAATTATCCATTCTGCCCTTAGGAAAAGAAAATGCTTCAATTTCCCCTCCAAATCATGGAAATGCTGGTTTAGGAAGTGCCGTGGAGATTATTTAGGTTAATCCTCTTCATTTAACGTACAAGGAAACTAACATCCCTTAGCTTACGGCTGGAGGTTGAAAACATCAGGACTAGACCATGAGCCCTGGCTCCTGATTGAGTATTTCTCCCACCCCCTTATATTGGTGGAAACAGCCTTAAACTACGATTGGGAAAGTAAGTGAGCAGCAAGACGGACCCAGGTTAGCCTGTAACTAAACTGGAGAGTGGCTGTATAAAAAGGCATTAAGCACGACAGGTTGGGAAATAGCAGCACATCACCTTGCTTGCCTTTGAGGTAGCACCAGCAGCCACAGTTACAATGGGAAGCAGGAAAGCATTAAACAGCCACAGGGTGTGCAAAACAGGATTCAGAGCCAGAAATGCGGGGGTTTAAATCCCAGCTCCAGTACCTCCTAGCTGTGAAACCTCTTTGAGTATTTGTGTTCATTTATGGCAAATGAGAAAATGTTCTTGTGAAAGTGAAATGAGACAAGGATGTCAGAAAACACCCAGCTCATAGCAGGCGCACAGGAAATGTAACTGACTCCCCTTTCTTCTCTTCCTCAAGTAAAGTGGTATGAAATTCCCCAAGGCCAGGTTATTGCTTAAAAGGAGATTCTACTTTCCCGCTCTCGGTGGCCCAGGGTTAAAGCAGTGGCATGCGTGACTTTCCTCACATGGGCTTTCATCTTCCGCTGCCTTTATGACCATAACATCTCCCCCCTGCCCTTTGCTAACAACATGGCAAGAGAGAAATTGAAGAAGATGAGAAAGAACTTGGGAGCAATCATTGTAACCCAAGTAACTGGCCAACTGTTTATTCTTAAATCCTCTAGCTTTTGGGAATCTATTTCCAAAGAAGGATTGTACACAATAGGAAAACTTAAAACAGCTGAGTCAAAGATATGGGTAACCGTGGATGTTAATGTATTTCCTTCTTCAACAGCAGCGGGAGGTGATGTGGCAATTGTGTGCCATCAAAATTACAGAAGCTATACAGTACGTGGTGGAGTTTGCCAAACGCATTGATGGATTTATGGAACTATGTCAAAACGATCAAATTGTGCTTCTCAAAGCAGGTATGTGCTTTGCAAGTGAATTTTGAGATCTCTTCCTAACCTGCTTTCACCAGCTTATTAAAGAAATGCTTGGTAAGGAAGGTGTCGGGAACAGTTTTTCTCCAAATGATAATAGCTCAGGTTTCACTTGCAGAAACTAAGGAATTTTTTTTTTTAATGTTTGAGTTATTTGAAGGAAACATTCCCTCCATTTTGCTTCTTCTCTCTGTGAAAAGATTAATTTGAAAGACACACTGCATTCCCCAGTCCTAACCATCACTTGTGTTTTGTTTCTGTGCCCCAGGTCCTCAGGATGTTTTGATAAGTTGTTAGGAAGATGGCTGTTTATGGAATTCAGAGAGATAGCCCTGGCTTTTTGTTTGTTTGTTTTAATAACAGGACTCTATGTGTTTCTGGGCTTCCCAGGTGGCTCAGTGATAAAGAATCTGCATGTCAGTGTAGGAGACCCAGTAGTCGCTGGTTCCATTCCTGGGTCAGGAAGATCCCCTGAAGTATGAAAATGACAACCTGTTCCAGTAGTCTTGCCTGAAACATTCCATGGACAGAGGAGCCTGGAGGGCTGCAGTCCATGGGGTTGCAAAGAGTCAGACACAACTGAGCACGCACGCACACATGTGTTTCTAGCAACTCCAAGACTGTATTTTTGCAGGACACAATCTCTCTTAAGTAATACAGGCTTTAGCTTAGGCAGAAGTCTTTAATTACCCTAGTGAACTCTGCCCTTTTAAATAAAGAGATAAGTTTCCTCAGTGTGTATGCCCAGCAGTGGGATTGCTGGATCATAAGGCAGTTCTATTTCGTTTTTTAAGGAATCTCCACACTGTTCTCCATAGTGGCTGTACTAGTTTGCATTCCCACCAACAGTGTAAGAGGGTTCCCTTTTCTCCACACCCTCTCCAGCATTTATTATTTGTAGACTTTTGGATCGCAGCCATTCTGACTGGTGTGAAATGGTACCTCATAGTGGTTTTGATTTGCATTTCTCTGATAATGAGTGATGTTGAGCATCTTTTCATGTGTTTGTTAGCCATCTGTATGTCTTCTTTGGAGAAATGTCTATTTAGTTCTTTGGCCCATTTTTTGATTGGGTCATTTATTTTTCTGGAGTTGAGCTGTAGGAGTTGCTTGTATATTTTTGAGATTAGTTGTTTGTCAGTTGCTTCATTTGCTATTATTTTCTCCCATTCTGAAGGCTGTCTTTTCACCTTGCTAATAGTTTCCTTTGATGTGCAGAAGCTTTTAAGGTTAATTAGGTCCCATTTGTTTATTTTTGTTTTTATTTCCAATATTCCGGGAGGTGGGTCATAGAGGATCCTGCTGTGATGTATGTCGGAGAGTGTTTTGCCTATGTTCTCCTCTAGGAGTTTTATAGTTGCTGGTCTTACGTTTAGATCTTTAATCCATTTTGAGTTTATTTTTGTGTATGGTGTTAGAAAGTGTTCTAGTTTCATTCTTTTACAAGTGGTTGACCAGATTTCCCAGCACCACTTGTTAAAGAGATTGTCTTTAATCCATTGTATATTCTTGCCTCCTTTGTCAAAGATAAGGTGTCCATATGTGCGTGGATTTATCTCTGGGCTTTCTATTTTATTCCATTGATCTATATTTCTGTCTTTGTGCCAGTACCATACTGTCTTGATAACTGTGGCTTTGTAGTAGAGCCTGAAGTCAGGTAGGTTGATTCCTCCAGTTCCATTCTTCTTTCTCAAGATTGCTTTGACTATTCAAGGAAACCAGAAGGGAAAGAGACATGTGTACCCCAATGTTCATCGCAGCACTGTTTATAATAGCCAGGACATGGAAGCAACCTAGATGTCCATCAGCAGATGAATGGATAAGAAAGCTATGGTACATATACACAATGGAGTATTACTCAGCCCTTAAAAAGAATACATTTGAATCAGTTCTAATGAGGTGGATGAAACTGGAGCCTATTATACAGAGTGAAGTAAGCCAGAAGGAAAAACATCAATACAGTATACTAACGCATATATATGGAATTTAGAAAGATGGTAACAGTAACCCTGTGTACGAGACAGCAAAAGAGACACTGATGTATAGAACAGTCTTATGGACTCTATGGGAGAGGGAGAGGGTGGGAAGATTTGGGAAAATGGCATTGAAACATGTAAAATACCATGTATGAAACGAGATGCCAGTCCAGATTCGATGCATGATACTGGATGCTTGGGGCTAGAGCACTGGGACGACCCAGAGGGATGGTATGGGGAGGGAGGAGGGTTCAGGATGGGGAACACATGTATACCGGTGGTGGACTCATTTTGATATTTGGCAAAACTAATACAATTATGTAAAGTTTAAAAATAAAATAAAATTAAAAAAAAAAAAAGAGATAAGTAACTGAGTGCCCATGGGCTAAGCCCAGCCCTGTTGACTCAGAAGGGGGTCTCTAAGGTCAAAATCAACTCACCAAGACAGAATAACCCATTCCATTTCTGCCTTTGCTTAGGTTCTCTAGAGGTGGTATTTATCAGAATGTGCCGTGCCTTTGACTCTCAGAACAATACCGTGTACTTCGATGGGAAATATGCTAGCCCCGATGTCTTCAAATCCTTAGGTAAGAAAACCTCTGGGTGCTTGGTCTTCAGATCAGGGCTAGGGGAAAAAATTGGAGTTGGGTGATAGCTCTTAAACAAAATGGAAATCATGGGGTTTTTGGATATAAGAGTTAAAGGATGTTATATACTAATGCATACCTGTGTTAATAATACTTTCTGATTAATTACCATAGAAAATTTACACAGCTCAAATGCTTTGTGTCCATATGACATGTAAAGGTCTAGAGTTTGATTTTATCTATTTGGTTGTCAAAGAAATGTATGTTATATATTCTTCCAGTTCCCTTCCAAATTTTAAGAACGAGGTTTGCAGGGATGTTATTCAGTAAACTGGAAGATATGATTTGCTACATAAAATCAAGCAAAGACCTGAAAGTCTGCCCTTCCATACCCCTCAAATAACAATGTTAATGAGATATCAGGGAAAGAAAGTATAGTTAAGTGAAACTGTGGCATATACCTTAGAAATAAATTATTTTAGATGTCTATAAATAAAGTGAGATAAAGTCACTAAGATTGGGATAGTATCCAAAATATGTTGTTAAATGATTTCAAAAACAATTAAATGGCATATATACTTGAGAATATATATTTGAGAGGTATATATACTTGAGAATAGCCCATTGACATTTAACTATATGCACATAATATGAAAATCTGAAACAACAGACACCAAAGTTAACCAGTTTTGGGGGGTGGATTTTTATTTTATGGGACTTTCTCATTCTATGTTTTCACTTCTATAATAATTATAATGGTTTTACTACCATAAAGTGTCATTTGTTTTCATTTTTAAGCATGTTAACACTCTTGTTTGTTTCAAGGAAAACAAAAAATGAGTGAAATTAGCATCTCAGACTATAGCTGTTAGACTGTTGGTTAAGAGTGTGGGCTCTGAAGTTAGGCATCTAGCTTTGAATCTCAGGCTGTTACTTCCTACCTGTGAAATCTTGAGTACATTCCTTTTCTTCCCAAGTTTGTTTCCTCGCCTTTACAGTGGGGTAGTAACAATAATACTTTCTTCATAGGGCTGTTGTAGTATTGATAGAATGCTCAAAGAATCCTCTCAGAGCAGCACCTGACATAGTAATCACCTAATAAAAGTTTACTGCCAATGGTACTTCCCTGGCAATTCAGTCGTTAATGCTCTGTGCTTCCTCTGCAGGGGATACTGATTAAATCCATGGTCAGGGAACTAAGATCCCACGTGCCATGTGGTGTGATCAATAAAAGAATACATGTATATATCTTAAGTTACAATATTTTTTAAAGTTCCCTCTGTGAATGATGGTAGTAATGGTGATGGTAGCTAAACTGATTTTTTCTTTTAAGGTTTGAAAGTATTAAACTACAAGAAATGTTATTGGTATTCTCCCTGATCTTCAACTAGTAGATCTCTCTTCACTTTTTTCCATCTTTTTTTCCTAGGATAATATCTAAAATCCTAACCTGTCTTTAATTTTGGCAGGTTGTGAAGACTTTATTAGCTTTGTATTTGAATTTGGAAAGAGTTTATGTTCTATGCACCTGACTGAAGATGAAATTGCATTATTTTCTGCATTTGTCCTGATGTCAGCAGGTAAGATAACCAAATCTAATGGTTTTTCAATTGTCCAGGTAAAGAATTTTTACAAGTACACAACTTATAATGGCTATAGGATATTCAGGGGGATACCAAGAGAGACTGCCATCCTTGTTAAAATCTAATTTTCAGTTTTTCAGGTAACAATCCCTCTGCTACACACATTTATACATGTCCTATTTTAAGAAGACCTCATGCTATTCTGATAAACTCTTAAGAGATGAGAATTGAATAAAATCCTGTCTACAATTAACCTCTGATAACAAGAGAAACGCTGTGGTAGAGTAGGCTTGCCCTCCTTAACACCAATCTCCAAGATAACGTGGTGTTTAAAACCTTCTCCTTTTTCTTAAAGTCCATTTGGATGTCATCCACAAGTTTATCTAAATTTAATCTCTATTTTTAACCAGTACTGCCTCTTGGTGATAACTACTTTTGAAAATTTGCTATCTTCTTTTTGGACTTCTTAGTCATAAAGATTCTATCCTAAACTAACAACCTTAATTAATTTGGCATTCTCTTGACAAGTTTAGTTGCCTTGTAATTATAAGACAATTTTCATATTTTTTGTAATGGCTAGGTGAATTGATATGAGTATTTCATTCAGAAACGTAACTTTTAGAAAGTGTTGAGGGGCTGTGGTGGTTTCATTTGCACTTGTTTGAGCATGGTTTTAGATTTAAATGACTATCTTTTTGGAAGAGGAGGACCCTCCTTTCCTTCAGATGTCAGTAAAAATGGAAAGGCTTAGCACTCTGTTTTGTGTCATAGATTAGTTTTCTTCTTCTTTAGGAGCAAATTTTGAATGAGGGGTGAAGGTGGCCTAATAGTCCCTGACTCTGTATTGTGGTATAATAATCTATATCTAAGAGTCAGGAGGAATTGGGTTTTCTGACAGAATGTTAGAAGAATACTAAGGAGTCTGGTTTTTCACATTTAGATCGCTCATGGCTGCAGGAAAAGGTAAAAATTGAAAAGCTGCAACAGAAAATTCAGCTAGCTCTTCAACATGTCCTACAGAAGAATCACCGAGAAGATGGAATACTAACAAAGGTGAGAGCTAAAGGTTTCCAGTTGACACAGCTGGCTTATCCCTTGCCAATGATCACACCAATCATGTTTGTAAGTCATCCCACCAGACCCCAGAATTCTCAGTAAGCGACAAGCTACTGAAAAGAAAGAAGTATCTCCATTTCAAAAAATTCTCCTGTGCCAAAATTCAGGTTAAGTTCTATTGGAATAACGGAGCAATGATAGAATTTTTTTTCAACTATTAATCATTCTGAAACCACCCCCCGCCCTGTTCCATAAGAGATGGGCAGAAAGCAGAGTTAATGTCCCATACTGATATAAACTAGAGAACTTAGAATTTAAATCTTGGAATTTAGAAGAAGGAAGTGATGAAGGACTAAAGCATCCAGAGTAACCATCTATTTTAATTTTCATTCTATTTAATCAACAATAAATGGCTTTTGTATTTTCTTCATCAGTTTCTCATTACTACCCTGTATGCAAAACATAAGATTTCTTTTGTGCTTATTATCTTTCACAGTAAAGATATAATTAGGATGGCAATTTAAAATAGGTTAATATCCTTCGGTGCTGGTGCTAGCAGTATGTATGTAGTCTTAGAAAAATCAGCCCCGTTCTTTCTTGGATTATTTGTTTTATTGTTCCAGACCACGATTTGAAAGTTTTGGGATTTTCTTCCTGTTTACTTTCATTCTTTCCTCCTGATAGCTAGGCAAGGTCAGAAAGAAGTTGGGGGTTAATTGCAGTTTGTTTTTGATTTTGCATCTATTAAATGAGACACTGAGGCCGGAATGGGAAATGGAAGAAGACCTCTTCTCCATCTTCTGGCCCCAATGCCAGGATACCATCCAGGTCTTTGATTATAGAGAGCACCTAACATAACACAGAGTCAAGACTGATGCTCTGGTGAATTGTTCTGAGTTGAATATTCTGTGCTGCACAGTGCTTTAGAGTTTAAAAAGCATTTGTGCAAGTCATGCTACTGTCCTCAGCAGGTAAACAGTCCATGCTGAGACTCCACCAGTCCTGTTAACCTTTTTTTTTTTCCCCCAAACCAGGGCCTTTTGCTCAGACCCAGAATTGCTTTGTTCTAGGCAGAGCTCTTTCTAGAGAAGAAACTTGTTGTCATTGGAGTGAGCCAGTATTCCTTTTGCATAAAATATGTAACAGATGGCTTTGCCTGTAGTAGCAGTGACTTTATCTACCCGTGGCTGCCCCTTTGCCCACTTCTCTGTTCTCTGTCACCACATCTCTTCCTTTTCCCCAGTGGTAAAAGGCAGGGTTCAGGATGACAGAGAAGAAAGCATGTTGGAATAGGAGGAGTAAGTAAGAGACTTGAGTTCTTTTGTTTTATGAGCATCTTTTCGGGTTGCAAATTATTGAAGACAATATTTGTCTTCAAAATCATATTTAACATATACCTGGTATTCTATATCATTTATTTTTACCATCCCTCTATTACTAAATGTTTAAGCTGTTTCAAGTGTGTTTCATCATTGTAAACAGTGTTGTGACGATCGTCCAGATTCCCTGATTTTTGATTCTGGCATCTCTTCTGTCCTGACCCCATGTCCTTTCTTCCACTTACAGTTAATATGCAAGGTGTCTACATTAAGAGCCTTATGTGGACGGCATACAGAAAAGCTCATGGCGTTTAAAGCAATATACCCAGACATTGTGCGACTTCATTTTCCTCCATTATACAAGGAGTTGTTCACTTCAGAATTTGAGCCAGCCATGCAGATTGATGGGTAAATGTATCACCTAAGCACTTCTAGAATGTCTGAAGTCCAAACAATGAAAAGCAAACAAACAAATCAATTAACCGAGACACTTTATATGGCCCTGCACAGACCTGGAGCGCCAACACGCTGCACATCCTTTGGTGATCGGGGTCAGGCAAAGGAGGGGAAACAATGAAAACAAATAAAAGTTGAACTTGTTTTTCTCATGCATATGATTTCCATTATGCCTACAGATATGGACCCTTTTTCTGTCTCGACTTCTTGATCGTTGACCTCTGTTTACAACAGAAGGCGGGTACTAAAGTTGGAAGATGTCCTTTTCTTGTAGCTCACTGCCCACAGACTTTCTACAGAATCACCCATCTGTCGGTAACCACAGAGGGTCCAGCACTAATCGGTGACTGGTGTGCATAGCGGAGGTTGCGGCATTACTTTGCACAACTTGCTCTTTGTCTCATGAAGGAAGTTTTTATTTTTTTCACCGATTATTGCCAGTCAGCAGGACGGCACGAAAAGGGTCCATGGCACTAGCAACAATAGCATTATAATATATTACAGGGTAAATGGGCATGAAGACTATATATAGCTAAAAAGAGATATTGTTTATATATTGTTTTAATTAATATAAAATGTAGTTACTGGAGTAGCTTTTCCTGTTGAATTGATAAGGCACTTTCATTTTGCACCTTTTTTCTTTAAATTAAATGCTAGCGTGTTCACTGTCGTGTCGCATGTGCACCAGAAACACAAGTTTAACTGAGAAGGCTTGGAAGGTACGTCGGGAGGTATTTATGCTGCTGTTTACACAATTATTTTTAAAAGACTGGCTGGTCATATCTAGAAATCATGCTGTTGGATTCATTTTTTTTTTTTTTACACGTGAATTTGGAATTAGACACAGAACTCTCCCTAAATTGTCCTTTGCTTTTTGGATGAGTTTAAGGATAGATGTGTTTATGCTTCATACAAAGTTGAGTGATTGATTAGGGTGGATTTACGCCCTCGTGCATAGTATTTATCCAAAGCTTTTGAGCATGCCACCTCATGGAGCTTGGGGAGTGGGGGGTGCTCATTTCACACAGTTGAGTAGACTCAGTCTCAACTTGGAATTCTTAGGCTTTAAGAACAGATCAGTAACCAGAATATTTATCAGAATCTAGCTTTTAGTAGAAGAAGGACCCAAAGAGTTTGTCTGGAGCAAACGCACACTCCCCATGTGTGAAGACATGAAGCATTTACTTCGTGAATGTTTATGTTCTTGGTATCATCTAGGAACCCTGAGACTTTCAGAGTGAATGGTTTCTAGACTAACTGCCTCTCCATGGTGTCATTCTAGAACACTCTTCTCCATATGTCACAGTCAATGGACAGGAAGGCAAAGGAAACATACAATGTTGAACCAGTTTCTCTTATTTAAATGTTAACTATTGTTAAGTCTTTAAAGTGAAGTCGATGCAAGCTGCAAACATTTTCTTTTGTATTTATCTTCACTAGAAAACTGTGGACTGTAATTTATTTTATTAAATCTTTAGAAGACAGTTTGGCTTTTGGATTCAGGTGAGAAATATTGAGTTGTTTTTGTTTAATTTTGTGTATGTGTGTGTCTTTTGATTTTTACATAATTCCCAGTAGGGGGGAAGGGGAAAGGAACAGTCTGATAAGACAAGTGTGCATATTCTAAAATAAGTGACCTTTGGGAATGTAGGCGTTTAGAAGATTTTAGTCACACTTGAAGTGGGATTCAAACCTCTGGCCTGACATCAAAGACCATGTCTATAGAGAAGAGAGAACATCTTCCCATAGTGTAAAGGTGAACATTTCCTAGCACCCTTTTACAGGGAAGAAAGGATCTCCTCTACCACCAGGGTTTCTTCCCCCGTCCTCCAATCTTCTGCAGGAATTCAACTCCTGCTGGGTCACCCAGAGCCCTCCACTCTGTTTTTAACTCCACTGACGTTCTGACTTGTTTCCTGAGGGACTTGGAAAAGGGGAAGGAACTATTCACACAGAAGTGTGTATGAAGCCTAAATAACATCTTTTAAAAAAAGTTTTTTTAAAAAAATACAGTAAGGGTATAAGCATGAGTAGAAGATGAGAATAGTATTTACTTAAATTTCTTACAAGCATATAAAACTTTATGTGACTTTATATAGAGAGGTAACTACCAGCATATAGTATTTATATTTGGGCAAGAAGGGTTAAATCAAATTTTTAATTTAAATAAATATAGTTCCTTGAAAAATCAATAGTATTTATACTCTGAATAGAGTACCAACTTTAGTTCAGTTATTTATTCATCCTTTTTTTTTCCCCCTGTTGTTTCTCCTGTTGGGAAGAAACAGTGTGTTTTGTTTGGGTTTGGGTTTGTTTTTGTTTCTTTGTCATTTTGATTCACTAAATTTGGGGGTGATTTTGTTAAAGTCTATTAACTTCTTTTTAACCAAAGCTTTCTGAATATGACCAGCCTCAGGTGCTAGCGCATTAAAGAGCAACTAAACCTAATTCCAGTGTCCATTTGTGAAATGATGAGAGCTAATTGGACTTCTCTGAGGGTGAGAGAGAATACAATGTTGAACATAAATTTCTTTTCCCAGAAAGGATTTTGCATGTACCTAATGCAAAAAAAACAAACAAACAAACAAAAAATGACGCTCTAATCTCAGTAAGTCACTCCATGGTGACGTTGCTTTTGGAGTAAACCAAGATACATTGACATGATGCTGCTACCAGGTCTTTGTGAAAGAAAACAGGGTGTGGACTTTAAGACGAAGTACATCGACAGTGTAGGAACAGAGTAGTAGAGGCGCGCTCGGTGAAATGAGGGAACAACTATTATACGGATCGAAGTTGGGATCTGAAGTTAAACAGTTTTTGTTGAAAAAATATGAAGTGCAGAGAAGGATGTGAAAAACTTTGTATTTTTATTTTCTTCCTTATTATAGAAGTACCTGTGTGATGACACAAAATACTTGCTGATATAGAACAATTATTCTTAATCGTTCTTGTAATTAAAATTGCCTAAACTCAAATGTCCAATAGTCTTTTAAAGATTGGAATCACATCATTGTTATCCTGACTGCTGTGATGCCTCTTATACAATTTTTAAACGTCTGGTAAATAAGGCTTTTGCACAAAGCCTGAATACCTTGGGTTACAGTGGTGTCCAAATGGTTGCACTGTGTAGTGAAGAAACTGGCCTTGGTCACAATGAAATCAAAAGTGCAGATGAAAGTGCTTTTGGGGGCAGTTTGCAAATTGTGGTTAAAGCTATGGATTTTTTTTTTTTAAGTGTTCAGCATCCTAATTTGCTTTAAAGGTGTGGATTTTTTTTTAAGTCTTCAGCATCCTAATTCACCCTTTCTAACTTAAAGAAAACATTACTTAAGACACTGCTTCTAAGTTTGGTTGTTCTTTATAGTGTGGATATTCAGATCTCTGTGAGCGTATGGGGATGGGCTGAGGGTCAGGTGAGGAGGGAGTGTGTGTGTGTGTGTGTGTGTGCACGCGTGCGTGTGGTTTTTGTATGTATGATGTGTATGTGTCGGACCGCTTCTAGGCTACTAAGTGTCAATGGAAAAGAAAATGTATTCAAAATACTTAAATCAAAACTAGAAGATGGAAAAAAAAAGATTTATTCTATACAAAGCCTTGTCTGGACCACTTTAGAGAGACTTCTATTTTTTTAACCCTTCTATAAATATTTGATGGCACTTGAAATATTCCTGCAATAAAATGTGATTTGTGTAAAGAAAAAAAAGATTTTGTAATGTGAAACAAAGAAAGAAAGTAATGTAATTTTCTAAAAAAAGAAATACAAACAAACAAACTTTGTATTATTTTCTTGATGGAATTTGTCTATCTGTCTTTGGAGAACTTTTTATTTCATTGAATGTGCCATAGTAGAAATACGTGTTTTTAGTTTTAGACTTAAGGAATAGCTGTTTGTGTTCCGACATTCCAAAATGCAAAACAGCCTAGTAGAATCTTTAATGAAAAGGTTTAAGTAGGAGGTAAGCTTCTCTCATTGTTGCTTTTTTGCACATGTTCTTCATTCCTCTCTAGTGCAATATGTACATAGAGCACTTCCAGGTGTACTTTGATCCCTCAGGGAAAATTACATATTTGTACAGTTTTTTTGGTTTTGTTTCTTGGTTTTGTTTTTTTTTTTGCCTTTTGTTTTTGGCTAAGGAATGTCGATTGAATCACTTGTTATTGTTGAGGGGCAGCCAGATAATAATCCTAAAGCCACTGTTTCCAACATTGATTGTTTAAATCATGTGTCCTTCCAATGCTATTATTTGAAGATAATAATAATAAAACATTATTTTCTGACAGTTCTTTGTGCTGATTGGTGGAAAAAAGAAAGGGTAAATAAGCACCTTACGATTGACTTACTGTGAATGACAATCCATCTTGATATCAATAATAGAAGCCCTATCATTTTGGAGTTCGGGTTATAAGAAACAAACAATGTGCTCAGGGATCTTCTAAAACTCTTAAAACAGGGTGGCCAGTACTACTGGGACAAAATTGTGTTTTGTATTGTTAATAATTATGATAATACTATCCCTCCAAGGCACAAGTGAACTGTGTAGAACTGCGTGTGTGTAAACCTCACTATTGTTCATTTTGTTTTGTTCAAAATGTATATGTTCTTCAGTCTTATGTGCTTAAAAACATTGAATAACTTCCAGAGCAGTATAAAGTGATGCCAGTATGTTCAAAAGATAAACTAATAGGTCATAATCAACCAAGAGCATCATTCAAAGTACAGTCCTGCGTACTTTACTCACCGTTTCTCTAATAATTAAAATATTCTTGATATATTTTATTTATATCATTATATATTAAAAGGTATTTCAAATTCTATATAGTATGGATAACAATTTTTAGAAGCAGTCATGAGATAAGAGCCCTGCCTGTCAGTGCAGTGAGAGAGGTAAAAGATGAAACCTTTTCAAATACCAGCAAGTAACTCCTATTTTCACTGTGTTCTCCTCTAGAAACAAACAAACAAAAAAATTCCTTTGGGGGGGATTTTAACTGTCTTTTACTTCCACATTTGTAATCTGTTGAGTTAATATAAGAGCAAATGGCTATAAAGACAAACAAAACCCACCAATGTAACAGCAACATGAGCTAGCTTTTAGGGTAACATTTTATGTTTTTGAAACATTTTGAAAGTAATTATTTCAATATGCTACTTTCCATAACCTCAGTGAACCTCAGTGTAATTGTTCGCTTTGATTCTTCCACACCTAGAGTACATTTTTACAAGAAGATTTACATATTTTCTTACCCCATGGAAAAGCAAAATTTAGGATAACTTTCCATGTTGTTTAGATAAAAAAGAAACCGTCACCTTGTTTTGATGATAAAGACTGTGAAAACTGGCATAAATCTCTCTCTCTCCATATACATATATATATATGTATGTATATACACACATACATGTACACACACAGAAGTTATTGACATACATATTATACCATTTAGTTCTCGTTCTTACAAAGATATGACACAGCTGCTGCTGCTAAGTCGCTTCAGTCGTGTCCGACTCTGTGTGACCCCATAGACGGCAGCCCACCAGGCTCCCTCGTCCCTGGGATTCTCCAGGCAAGAGTACTGGAGTGGGTTGCCATTTCCTTCTCCAGTGCATGAAAGTGAAAAGTGAAAGTGAAGTCAATCAGTCGTGTCCGACTCTTAGCAACCCCATGGACTGCAGCCTACCAGGCTCCTCTGCCCATGGGATTTTCCAGGCAAGAGTACTGGAGTGGGTTGCCATTGCCTTCTCCGTATGACACAGCAGAAGCCCATACAAACAACTTTATCCTATAGATCAGAGTATATGCCCGTAAATGCAGTTGCAACAGTAAATCATCTATTACAGTCTGTGATACACGTCTTCATTGTATTCCCAAAACACTAGTATTATTATAGAGGTTCCACCAGATTTGATGAAAGAGACCTTCCTATTATTGTTTATTCTTAAGATAAGGCTGGCAAGCACTATCTTTACAAAGTAGTTGGTTTCACTTCTGGGGCTGTTTGCTTGTTTGTTTGTGTAAGTGAGCTCATTTTTGTCAGGCTCTCAGTACAGTTTTTAAAATAATCCGGAAGGCTGGCTTCATACTAAGGAAATATTGTAGATGGAGGGGATCTCCATGTTTAACCAGACCCTCAGAACTTAGAGCAATAAATACATTCAGTCATTTATTTATTTATAAATGAATGATAGAATATTCAGTCTAAATAGAAACAATGTCTTTTCAGCAATGCAACATAACGTGGAGGCTTGTGTTAAGAAGGTGAATATGAGAATTTTAAGGAGATGCCTAGAAAACCCATATTTACTGTTGACATTTAGTGTTTGCCACAACAAACTTCACACCTCTTTTTCTCTTTCCCTTCTAAGAACTGATGAAAGATAGCTTCCTATTAGCTTTGACATGCTGCGTGTGCCATTATGTTGTTCTCCAAGAGCAACTAAGTTCTTTGCAGTGTTCGTGTGTGATTCCTTTCTCCTCATTACTTCAACATGGATGAATAGTATTCCTATGAACTTGGTTATCATTGAACAGATTGCATATGTAAATGCAGATAGTTCTTGAGCAATATAGTGAATATGATTTCACACACACACACAAATCTGTATGTACTGTACACATCTTCCTGAATCTAAAACTCTCTTCTTAGCCACAATGGTTTGAAATCTCATATAAAACAGTGGTAAATTTTTAAACATTAGGACATTAGCTGGCTGCTTCTTTAAATGTACCTGTATTGTCTGCCTGCTCCTTTTGTGGAGATGTGTTTTTGTATTGGATGTTTGGGCCAATGGGAGGCTTCAAGCAACAACATATTTTCCCAGTTTAAATATATTTAACATACGACAAACCCCAGACAAGGCTTTTAATATGTATAAAGAACTGCAGTGTTAGGTGGTTTATTTGCAAACCGTTTTCAATGTTGTCCATTTTTATGGCACCTTTAACAATATTCTTGTTTCCAAAGTACAAAAAAAAAATAGGTTAAATAATCTAGCCATAACTGAATGTCAAGCAATAAAACAAATGACTTTTGTGCATAGACTTAAAAAAATACAAATTTTAGACATCTGCATGTAAATGCAATCTCTTGTTTACTGCTTTCTTCAACTTGAGCAATTGATTCCTTATTTACTATTAACTTAAGAACTTGTAATGGCCTGTAAACATTTTCTCTCTTACTCTTCTTTCAAATTTACCTTCGTCCCTGCTTTTGAGTCATAATATTTAATGTTGTTCTGCACATCTCTATACAGTTAACTTTTTGGCTTTCATTCTGTATAGATAAGAAAATGTTATATTATAAACAGCCTACTCAGTGCAAATATTTATCTGTTTATCAAATCCACAATATGCTGTATAATACTGGTTTTACTATATAATCTATTTTAGACATAGCTGTTTAGAACTAGAGTGTGCTATTTTTGTGTTTTTCTGATGTGTGGTGCTAGATAAGTTACTTTTGTGAACAACAAAAAAAAACCCTTTTATTCCTAGACAATACCACCTTTGGGTCTTGTTAATTTCACTGAGTATAACTATATATTTGTATATATATACATATATATATATCTACCTGTGCCCAACTGGCAGCTGTATCAGAGTGCTGGATTTGGGACATGCTTTTCTCTTTAAAT
This sequence comes from Bos indicus x Bos taurus, assembly GCF_003369695.1. NCBI lineage: Eukaryota > Metazoa > Chordata > Mammalia > Artiodactyla > Bovidae > Bos > Bos indicus x Bos taurus. The sequence goes on from NC_040085.1 coordinate 43,551,154, forward strand.
ACATAATATCATGATATAAATTATTCTAGAGTGTATTTAATTAGGATAAAATTACTTCCTTAGTATGGATATTTGACATCTATAGGGTGAATTTGTTTATAAATATGGATATATGAAAATGTATTAGCATTTACTTTATGTTTGCTACTTGGCTTTATACCATATCTCCTAAGCTGAAAAATAATTTGCCAGGCCTTCAAGATCCTAAAGAAACACTCTAGTTTAATGGAGTATTATTTTTTCCTTACTAAGGCACCTTATTATTGGCACCTGACAGAGTTGTGTACTTAGCTCCTATAATAGATAATACACATTTATATAAAATATCCTTGTTGGCTTGATGGCAGAATAAACCTTTCCCCTCCTACCTGAGCCATGAGAAGTATAGAGACATCCGCTATCATGGCAGAACATGGGCCATAAAGCAGCTTTGACAAGGGATGTTCTGTGTTAACTTGACCTCAACCAGTTCCATGAACTGAGTGAAGGACCTTCATTTAAAAGTCATTTAATAATGAGCTTAGTTAATTCTTTCACCTGTTCTCCCAAGACCTATCGGCTTTCTTAAAAAAGAAAAATCCACGTATATCAAATATCTAACTAAGGATGTAGTTAACCTTATTAAATATTGATTAGAATTGTTCTGTAATATTACTGAATTTGTAAGATCTTTAGCAAAGATTTTTGAGCAATTTATAAATATAGAGCAAATGTTTCTGTTTACTGCACTTTTTGTAATTGAAGGTGATAAATTCTCAAGCCATGGCTATTGGCTTCCATGCACTGAATATTTACCCACAATTCTAGACATTTTCCATTTTTATGGAAGAGTTGCTGTTACCTTAATTATAAATGCAATCATGTGGTTAATGAGAGCTAATGCTTATAGTTAACCTTTTAAAGTGAATTGGCTACAGTTTAGGGAGAAATCTCTTTGAATACAAATTATTTCATTCCTTATTGCTTCGCTTAGAAAGGGATTGAAACTTTTTTTTTTAGCACCATTTCATATCCTAAGGTTCCTAAGGATAGGGATAGTATCTCTTTGTGTCTGCACAGTGGCCAGCACATGTCAGCATTTGATAATTGTTAAATAACAACAAGTGTGCCCCAATTCCACCTTTTTTCCTGGGTTGTTTTGGTAAATTTATAAAGTATGCCAAGCCTTATGGTTAATACTTTCTTCTACAACCAAGTTTTAAAGCCACATTTTCAAAGACCACATGAAATGCTGATTCTAATTGTGTGTAGGTCTTGAGGATTAAGCACACAAATTTCACAAAACTCTGTGAGTAACAAACTCAGCCTTCTGTAAATATACATGCAAGTTCGGAAACAGTAATACTGTACCTATAAATATGCGCTGTCTGTTTTGTGTACAGTATGTAAAAACTCCTTTTCTGCCACACTAAAAATGCAAGCCATTTATGGGAATCCTAAAAAATAGTATTGTACTAAAACTTTGCTAATGATCTTTATTAGAGGATCATCCAACTTTTCACTGACATTGGGTTTTCTTTTCAATTCACTCTTACAGTAGTCTGCTTATTTCCAGCCGTTTGTTATTTTATTGAGTCCTCAATTTAAAAAAAAAATATTTTGATTCATTTTGTAAATACAAGCTGTAAAAAAGAGAGATTTAATGTTGTCTTTTAAATACTCCGATTTTCATTCTAATATGAATGTTGTTATATTGTACTTAGAAACTGTACCTTTAATATTACATTACCTTTATTAAAAGTGCATTGAACACATCAATTTTAGATGTGCTTTATGTACTGTTATCCTATAATAAAATTTCAGCTTCTAATGGAACACTTGCCTCATTTTTCTTTCTTTTACTTGGTTCTTGAATTGCATGTACAGTTTTCTACCTTGTCTCCATAGAATGGAGTAGGACAACCTTGCTACTCAAAGTGGGTCCATAGACCTGTGGCAGTGGCATCACTCATGACCTTGACCTTGTCAGAAATGCAAAAACCTAGGCACCATCCCAGACCTACTAAAACAGGATGTGCATTTTCACAAAATCCCCAGGTGATTGGTTTGCATATTAACGTTTGAGAAGCACTGGTCTATAAGGTAGTACTTTAAAAAATATAATTTGTCTCTATTTTGCAGGGAACAAAACATATACAAGGATCGAGCTACCCTTTGATCAGAAAAGGCAAAGAAGGAAATTTCAACTTGTGAGGAAACATCTATTGATTGATAGTAGCTGCCAGAATTGCAGAAATGAGGATTCTCAAAGGAGTGCCATGACTGATCGGTGATATCTACCCTGAATGTAGGAGGGGAGAAAACCTGAACTCACACCACACTTTGTCATCTTTGCTTTAGAAATCATTAAAGGAGAATGTCAAAATGATGCCAAAGGCTTTAAAGATGCCAAAGACTTTTTAAAAATCTGACTTTACCTGGGCTATCATTGTACCATCCCAGCCTGGCCCCTTCTCTTGAGTAGATCAGATAGGAGTAAACCAATAGAGTTAACTTCAGCTAAATATCACATGATTTTAATGATGCAAAGCCTCATCATAAATTATTTTCAAAGTAATCTCAAGGACATTGACATTATAAAATATTTGGAAGTCAGACTGAAGTCAGACTAAACGCAACTGAGTTGGGCTTTTCCTCTACCCACATTCCTAAGCGTCTCTTGCACTTAGTAAAATAAATATTTGAAATGATCCCCAAAGTCATTGCATATAACAAACATCATGAATCACACTGATGGATCCCCAGTTTGTCTGGAGGCAAACCTAAACATCCAAGAGTGGCAGAAGCCTCTTGCTAGATTAACAGCCACTTTATCCTTTTCCTGTACCATCAGTTGTGAGCTTGTTTTCTTAATGTCATTTATCTATGATTAAGGAGCTAACAAAAGTCTTTGTGTGTTTACTATGATTCTGGATTTTTTTCTCCTTTAGAGGGGAAATATTGACTCTAGTAAGATATAGTCATGTCTCAGTAATCCATTTGTTATTTATCTGCCTGATAGATTTCTCAAACAATATTTAAAATTCCAGAATGATTTATTTGTAGGGGAGAAGATGCTTCAACTGTGACTTGTTCTTTGCTTACAGAACAAAAATTAATTTTAGCCTCCCTCACAGTTAATTACAATAGTCACCCCCTAACAAGTCTCACATCTATCTTCTACCATTCTTTCTTTACTGTTTCCATAAAATACACATTGTATTCTAAAGACAGATACTTATTTAGTTATCCTACTTGGAATTATTTCTGCTATCATTACTTTCTCTCTGTGGGATAGTTAGGGGCTACCTATAAATAACTAGCATTCATGGAGTGAATGTGGAGGGGGAAAAAAAACTGCTGAGAAATTGGTGCAACCACTGTGGAAAACAGTATGGGGGTTGAAAAAAAAAAAAAACTAAAAATGGAAAAACAGTTTCCATGTGATTCAGCAATCTCACTCTTGGGCAAATATCCAGAGGAAACTCTAATTTAAAAAGATAGCAGCACTATTTACAATAGCCAAGACTTGGAAGCAACCTAAATTTCTCTTCTTTGTCAGAGGAATGGATAAGGATGATGTGGTACACACATACAGTGGACTCAGCCATTAAAAAAAAGAGAATGAAAGAATGCCATTTGGAGCAACATGGATGAACCTAGAGATTATTGTATTAAGTGAAATAAGTCAGAGAAAAACAGATACCATATGTAACGCTTAAATGATGAATCTAAAATATACAAATGACCTTATTTACAAAATGTAGACAGGCTCACAGTCATAGAGAACGAACTTATGGTTACCAAAAAGGAAAGGGGATAGGGAGGAATAAATTAGGAGTTTAGGATTAGCAGTTAAAAACTATTAATGTGTATCAATAAATAAACAGCAGGGTACTATGGAATAGCACAGAGAAATATATTCAAAATCCTGTGATAACCTAGAAAGTAACACAACATTTTAAATCAACTATACTTCAAATTTTAAAAATTAAAAGAAAAAAAAGATTGGTATTCAAATGAACAGTTAATTCGGGGTCTTATTTTAGCCCAGAGACCATCTTATACAGAATCCAATAAAATATACTTCAAAACTATTATATTCTGAATAGAAAAATTTGAATACTTAAGTCATTCTGTTCTGACAGCATAGCTAGCATTTCTCTGGCTTTTCAGGAGTAATGATAATTCCTCCTCACTTGAAGTATCATTTATTGCTGAAAAGCCTAATTAGAACAAACTACTATTGGCAACAATATTTCTCCCATTAGTTTCTGAATCAATTACTAGATTGAAACGTCTTTGCTAGGGGGCTATTTCTGGATTCTCACTTTGAAAATACCTTATGGATGATTGTAAATTCAAGAAATTCCCTGAGTGAAGTAGTTACCAGCTTCACTTCATGGCCAAGTTCATCTCAGATAAAGCAAAAAAGGAAGCTTGTTAGCTGAGGGGTAGGAAAATAATGTGGTACTGATTAAAAAAAAAAAAAAAAAACATGATCTTGCACATTTCTCTATCTTGATTTGGTTGATGAGAAGAAATACACATAACAAGTCTGATAACTTCACTTAGCCAGGTACTTGCATTTGCAATCAAAGTTCTTTTTGAAATTGTGGTCCACTGAACCATTTTATAAACTCAAAATGAGTAACTACTCTTGTAAATTCTTTCAAAATGAAATTGGCTTCTTGTACAACTTACGAGTTTATTTCTCAGTTTAGCAAAAATGAAATAAAATCTTTCTTCTGCTTGAATATCCACAGAATAAAATGGAACAATCACTTTGAAAAATATTTGGCAGTGTTTTTAAAAAGTCAAACACAAATTTACCATACAACCCAACAATTCTATTCCTATGTATCTGTCCAAGGGAAATGAAAACACAAATTTCACACAAAGACTTGTATACAATCGTTCATACCAAGATAACTCATAATAGCCAGAAAGTGGAAACCATCTAACATTCATTGTGTCGACAGGATAAACAAAATGGGTATATACATAAATGTGCTACCATTTAGCAACAAAACCATTACTAATACTTGCTACAACATGGATGATCTTCAAAAATGGATGATCTACTCGGAGAAAAGAATCCAGATGCAAAAGACTATATACTGTATAATTCTGTTTATCTGAAGCATCCAGAAAAGGCAACTCTGTCGAATTATGAAGCTGCTTAGTGTTTGGCCAGAGATAGAGGTGGGAAGTGGAGAAGGCAATGGCACCCCACTCCAGTACTCTTGCCTGGAAAATCCCATGGATGGAGGGCCTGCTGGGCTGTAGTCCATGGGGTCGCTAAGAGTCAGACACGACTGAGCGACTTCACTTTCACTTTTCACTTTCATGCATTGGAGAAGGAAATGGCAACCCATTCCAGTGTTCTTGCCTGGAGAATCCCAGGGACGGGGGAGCCTTGTGGGCTGCCCTCTATGGGGTCGCACAGAGTCAGACACGACTGAAGCGACTTAGCAGCAGTAGCAGCAGCAGAGGTGGGAAGAGAGAGCACACAGGATTTCTCAGGGCTCCTTAACTGAAAAGGAGCACACAGGATTTCTCAGGGCTCCTTAACTGAAAAGGAGCACACAGGATTTCTCAGGGTGATGGAGATGTTCTAAAACTTGGTAGTGTTGATAGCTGCATAGCTGTGAACTTAACTAAAAATCAGTGAATAACTGAAGTAAATTTTATGGAACATGGATTACACCTCAATTAAAAACTGTTTCTCACACACACACACACACACACACACACACACCGTGTTTTCCCTATAACTCAAAGAATAAGTCCAAAGTTCTAAATTCTTTAGCACGCCTTAAAAATCCTCTTAGGCCCCTCCCTTTTCCCTGGTCTAAGGGCCTTCACCTTGCCCAACACAGTGATACAGTAGCTGTTCTCCCCATAGCATGCACACTGTTTCATACTTCTGTGCTCTTCACACCCCCAAAACCACAGCCCCTTTATCCAGTGAACTCCTAGTAGTCCTTCAGTTCAGTTCAGTTCAGTCGCTCAGTCATGTCCGACTCTTTGCGACCCCATGAATCCCAGCACACCAGGCCTCCCTGTCCATCACCAACTCCCAGAGTTCACTCAGACTCACGACCATGGAGTCAGTGATGCCATCTAGCCATCTCATCCTCTGTCGTCCCCTTCTCCTCCTGCCCCCAATCCCTCCCAGCATCAGAGTCTTTTCCAATGAGTCAACTCTTCACATGAGGTGGCCAAAGTACTGGAGTTTCAGCTTTAGCATCATTCCTTCCAAAGAAATCCTAGGGCTGATCTCCAGAATGGACTGGTTGGATCTCCTTGCAGTCTAAGGGACTCTCAAGAGTCTTCTCCAACACCACAGTTCAAAAGCATCAATTCTTTGGCACTCAGCTTTCTTCACAGTCCAACTCACATCCATACATGACCACTGGAAAAACCATAGCCTTGACTAGACGGACCTTTGTTGGCAAAGTAATGTCTCTGCTTTTGAATATGCTGTCTAGGTTGGTCATAACTTTTCTTCCAAAGAGTGTCTTTTAATTTGATGGCTGCAGTCACCATCTGCAGTGATTTTGGAGCCCCCCAAAATAAAATCTGACACTGTTTCCGCTGTTTCCCCATCTATTTTCCATGAAGTGATGAGACCAGATGCCATGATCTTGGCTTTTTGAATGTTGAGTTTTAAGCCAGTTTTTCCATTCTCGTCTTTCACTTTGATAAAGAGGCTCTTTAGTTCCTCTTTGCTCTCTGCCATAACAGTGGTGTCATCTGCATATCTGAGGTTATTGATATTTCTCCTGGCAATCTTGATTCCAGCTTGTGTTTCTTCCAGTCCAGCGTTTCTCATGATGTACTTTGCATATAAGTTAAATAAGCAGGGTGAGAATATACAGCCTTGACATACTCCTTTTCCTATTTGGAGCCGGTCTATTGTTCCATGTCCAGTTCTAAGTTGCTTCCTGACCTGCATACAAATTTCTCAAGAGGTAGTCCTTCAAGACCCAGCTAAATGAAACTTCTTCTCTGAAGTAGTCTCTAAATTGTCTCAGTCAGAATGAGTTCCCTCTTCATTGGGTTCCCATAGTATCTGTAATGTTAAACACAACATGAGAGCTGTGAGTTTCAATTTTATTTAAGGACTTACTGAAGAGTATAATCCAAGAGACTGCCTCTTAGCTCTAAGGAACCAAAGAGGTAAGGGGACAGGTCAGTATACATGTGATATTCTGGAAGGGAGATGTAACCAAGCAAACCTTCTTGGTAAAAGGTTACTGCTAGTCAAGAGAAATAGACAGCTTAATGGTTGTAATGCTTTTCTAAGTATAGGAAAATGCATTTAATCCTCTCAAAAAACTACTGAATAGGTGCTCCACGCTTACACACACGTGCTCACAATATCTCTTTTATTGATGAGTCAGTTAAGACACTTGAGTAAAGTCACAATAAAGTCTGGGTATTTCCAGTACTGTACTTGTCACCTGTCCTTCCAATTTACCATACCCTCAAGGTGGAGGACTTTCTAGGACAACATGCAGCCCGGAGAAGGAAATGGCAACCCACTCCAGTATTCTTGCCTGGAGAATCCCAGGGACAGAGGAGCCTGGTGGGCTGCCGTCTATGGGGTCGCACAGAGTTGGACAGGACTGAAGCGACTTAGCAGCGGTAGCCCCTCAAGCGAGTATCCAGCAAATCCTCTCTCAGCTTCCAGGGCAGACTGCCTGGAGTCTGGGGACCCGGAGAGGGTCCCGCCCACTGCGTCATTGCTGACGCCATCACGCAGGGTCGAGGCGGCGCCACCGCCTCCTTTAAATAAGGCCTTCCTAGGTCGCGCACGCACGAGAGAAAGGAGACGGTCGGGGAGTGTGTTTTTGTTCCGTGGGGGTCGCGGTCTGGGCCAGAGCCGCCGCGGACCACGAGGTGGGCGGCAAGGCAGCTTCGTGACGGAGACGCGGTGGGGAGGGCGCGCTCGTGAGAGTCGGGAGGCGGGAACATGGCGGCCGTGCCGGGACCCTGCACACAGCTGATGCTAGCGCAGACCTGTTCTCCGGCTTTGCTGGCAGATTTCTTACCTCCCTGGAACCTTGTTTCTCCTTTAGTTCCCTTTCCCTCAGCCTTCTTTGTGTCTTCCTCGGCTCTCTTGCCCCAGCCCCTCTCTGGGCAAAAGTGTGGAAGGTGGGTTCAGTAGGAACAGGTGAGGCCCGTTCGTTACTGAGAGACTAGCATTTGACTGCGTTGCTCACAAACTCTTATCTGTACGCACAGGGTGACAGGAGATGCACTGAACTTGGAATGTTGATGTTCAGACCAGATTTGTAGTGCTAGTGATTCCTCTTCTTGATCCCGTTAAATGCCACTTAAGTTATCTAGACCTCAGTCTTCGCAAAAGGGAGGTTCTCTTTGAAAGATTCTTGATATCCAGAGCTTCTGCCCTTCGTCGCTCGCCAGAATTTGCCCCATAATTATCTTTGGGAAGGTGGAAGCATGATTTATTTTGGCAGTAAGGGAGTCGGGGCAGGGGGCTGAGTCAAGACATACATCCCGTGCCCTAATGGGATTTAATATGTGAACAATGAGAATGCCAATCTGTTTCCATCTTTATTTTCGCGAAGTTCCTGGAAGAAGTTAAATGGAGAAGGACTGATCCTGTGTCAGCTTCGCGGTTCTTCCTCAAAGACCTTGGAAATATTCATCTGTCTGCTCTTTTTTTTTTTTTTTTTTAAGTGTCTGTGTCGGGTGAGGGTAGGTGTTAGGAACAGGTTCTTGCCTCATCTGAGTTAACAGTATCTGGCCCGCCAATCACCTGATTTTGTTCTTGATCTTTGGTTTTTCCTCAGTTGAGTGCAAATTCTGGAGAAATCCTCTTCCTTTATAAAGCCTGCACTGCCAGGCAGCACAGTTGTGAACTAGAGTGAAGGAGAAATCTAGGAATATGACTTCCATGATGGCCATGGGTGAACCAAGGTTGAACTGGTGAGTTACATCTGTTTGTAATTCCCTAAAGTGGATTGAGGGGCTTTCCAGGTGGCTCCGCTGTAAAGAATTCACCTACCTATTCAGGAGACACAGGTGCAGTCCCTGGGTCAGGAAGATTCCCTGGAGAAGGAAATGGCAACCTGCTCCAGTATTCTTACCTGGAAAATTCCAGGGACAGAGGAGATTGGCAGGCTGCAGTCCATGGCGGTCTTAAAGAGTCGGACACAACTGAGGGACTGACTAGGCACCTACGCAACAAGATTGAGTGGGTCTGGTGACTAGGTTAGGAAAGGAGGGTATCTGGCCTGAAGAGATCTGGAGGAAACAAGAGGACAAATTCAATGGCTTAAGAGTTTACGATTCTCATCTACACCTACTGAGCAGTTTTGAGTTATCTTTGACTGTACTTCCTCTCCCAAAGCACGTAGATTGTTTCTATGTATAAGTCCATCTTGTATTTATTGTTGGTCTTAGTGAAGGAGAAATACTGGAATATTCTTGTATTCAAGAACCTAGCCCATATCTGTACAAGTAATAGAACTTCTTTAAGAACTGACAAGCTTTTTTTTATATTGGACTCTATATCAAGTGATAATGTAGATGCATAGACTATTTTAGAAGTGTATGAGACCATCCCAAATAAAGGACTCTAGAAATCTAATGTATGTGCTGCTTTAGGTCAATTTGACACACATTAACTGAGCATCTGTACTAGTGAAGGAGTTTGCTAGCAGAGGAGAATATAAGAGATAACAAAGATAGCTAAGATAGCACCTGACTCAAAGATTCAATCAGTATGTATTCTAGTATAATGTAGATGATGATATTGTGTATAATGATGTAATATAATTCATATTGCTTCACTGGCAATCATATTACAATATAGAAATGTCATTGAAGTAACATGCTATACACCTTCAATTTACAAAATGTAACATGTCAAATTTATCAAATAAAATCAGTATGTGCTTAATAAGTACTTGCTTACTGCAAACAGTGCTCCCTTCCTCCAAGGAGCTCACAATCCCTGGGGCCTGTGACTTTGTTTTGTATGTTATGCAAAAATTTTAGAATTTAATGAGATGTCACAAATACAGTACCATAGCAAGTAATAAGAAACTACCCTGGTGTATACCAAATAAGATTTTTTAATTTTGTTGTTTGTATGTTAATCATTGTTTTTTAGATAAACACCTTTAAAAATAGAAATGAATATGGTACAAATATGCTAGAATTTCCCATTTTAGGAATGGCCAGCTGCAGGTGCTATTTGATTAGATTGTTCTGTTGTAAGTTCCTAGAGATACGCTCATTTATGTTTCTTGCTATAAAATATGTTCAAATGCAACACAGATGCTCTTCTATACCGTTGACATGGTGAAACCAAGTGTGGTTCAGGGCCTTTGCATTGCCTTTGCATTGCATTATAGACCTTGGAACTGTCCTTTTCTATAGAATCCTACTAATTTTTGGCATCCCTAGATTAATGGGTCTCAGTGTATTTAATTTTTAAATTGTTTCCTTCAACCAGCATTTATTTGATGCTTACTAGATGGAAAGCCTTGACAACAGTATGTTAGTCTGTAAGTTAATTACAATATGGAAAATCATATATGACCTTACAGGTGGTTTTAGTAGAGGCACACTATTGATCACATTTGCCAAATAAACAAAAATAGTTGGATAATCAGTCTTTGTAGTGTTTTTTGGCCGAGCACAATAGTGAATGAGACAAAAATAAGTTGAGAAGCATTTTCTTTGAGCAATCAAACAGCTTAATGTATGCCACAGAGCCTAAGATGAGTACTAAAAGAAAAAACAAAGCTGATTATTGAAATTGGAGAATTTCAAAATGGGCCTAGCTTAAAAACTGTACAAGAAATAAAACATCTAAACTCATACATCTGGTTCAGTTCAGTTCAGTCGCTCAGTCATGTCCGACTCTTTGCGACCCCACGAATCACAGCATGCCAGGCCTCCCTGTCCATCACCAACTCCCGGAGTTCACTCAAACTCATGTCCATCGAGTCGGTGATGCCATCCAGCCATCTCATCCTCTGTCGTCTCCTTCTCCTCCTGCCCCCAATCCCTCCCAGCATCAGGGTCTTTCCAGTGAGTCAACTCTTTGCATGAGGTGGCCAACGTATTGAAGTTTCAGCCTCAGCATCAGTCCTTCCAAAGAACACCCAGGACTGATCTCCTTTAGCATGAACTGGTTGGATCTCCTTGCAATCCAAGGGACTCTCAAGAGTCTTCTCCAACACCACAGTTCAAAAGCATCAATTCTTCGGCGCTCAGCTTTCTTCACAGTCCAACTCTCACATCCATACATGACCACTGGAAAAACCATAGCCTTGACTAGACGGACCTTGGTTGGCAAAGTAATGTCTCTGCTTTTCAATATGCTATCTAGGTTGGTCATAACTTTCCTTCCAAGGAGTAAGCTTCTTTTAATTTCATGGCTGCATGAAGTTAAAATATTAAGAGGTGATTTTCTGGGAAAGGAGAGGTCAGGGACATGTAGTTTTAAATTGCAGTTGTAATTGCTTGTTAATCTAGCCTGATATTTCAGTTGTCAAATCCAAGTAAATTACTTTGTTTTTCAGGGATGTTTCACCAAAAAATGGTCTTAAGACGTTTTTTTCTCGAGAAAATTATAAAGATCAGTCCATGGCTCCAAGTTTAAAAGAACTATGTATTTTATCTAGCAGGTAATATGCTTATTTATTTGGTTATTTATATCCATATTTGATATTTTTCTGATACTTGAAGTTTTATATCTGTCTATATCCACTATGAAACATTTGAATTATAGGAATGTAAAAATTAGAAAATAGAAGAACTTAGTATCCTCAAAAGACCACTCTTTGGTGTACATATGTAACATCTTTTAAGACCTTTCTCTACACGTGAACAGATGCATATTAAAATGGGGAGAGTTCCCTGGATATCCAGTGATTAGGATTCCATGCTTTTGCTGCTGAGGGCCTGGGTTCAATCCCTTGTCAAGGAACAAGCCATGCAGTATGTGGCCCAAAAAAGAGGGGGCGTGGGGGTGGAAATCACACTATAAATACTATAAACACTATAAAACTTTTGCAATTTGTTTTTTTCATTTAACATAATACTTCAGGTATTTTGTGCCCCTATATTACCTCAGTCTTCTTATGGCTACATGTTACTTTACAGAGATACTTTTAATTCTTTTAGTTAGTTTTACATTGTAAAATGTTTGTGCAGTTTTAAACAGTAACATTTATAAATTTCTTGTAATTATTTCTATAAGATAAATTTATAGAAATTGAATTATTTGGGCAGATACTATAAACATTTTGTATTTTAATAGATACCACCAAATTGCCATAGATGTCATACGTCCAAATTTCTGGTATGAAAATGTGTATTGTGACAGTAATAATTTCCCCTTCTCACTGCTTACCTGCCTATAACAGCTCTTCTTTCCTTTGTGATTGGCTGCTTCTACTCTATTGTGGATGAATCTTAAAGTTGAGTCATGAAGTTTACTAGAAAGAAGTGATAATATGCCAGATGAAGAATTGGGGAGCTCCCTTAGGAGAGCTCAATGTCTACTTTCATCTTTCTCCACTCCTTTTGCAATGGAGGAAACATATTTCCACTCTCTGCATGGAATGGGACCCCATCTTTTCTACTTTTTCAATATCCTGTCAATTAGCATCCCCTGTTACTCCCACTTCTCTCTTTTGTTTTTGGGTGGGGGATACTTTGGTCAAGTGGTGCAAACTTGCAGGATCTTAGTTCTTCAACCAGGGATCAAACCAATGCCCCCTACAGTGGAAGCTCAGTCCTAACCACTAGACCATCAGGTCTTTGTTCCCTCTTTCTTCTCTCTTGATCAGTATTTAAGCATGCTCAAGTTTGTCCTGTCTCAATCCCTGAATTTCACATTCCCTCCTAGTTAGTTTGTTACCTCTTCTCTCATTTGTACTTAGACTTCTTTGTGCTTGTATATGCTTGCTGGGAGGACATGAGGGACAAAAAAGCTGTAAGACCTACAGAAAACAGTTAACAAGATAGCATTACCAAAAATTACTTTAAATGGATTAAATGCTTCAGCCAAAAGACAGATTTGGAGCATCTATTTGAGAAACAGAATGGGGGTGGGGGGCGGGGAGAACACCTTCCCTTTACTGCACATCCCATTGCACTTGCTTTCACTAAACATCTCACTACGATCTGTCTCCTACCCTCACTAGGCTGTTAAAACTACTCCTCTAAAGATAATGAGCTATTTTCTATGGAGATATCTCACTCTCTAATTTTCCTTCTAGTTTTCTGGTGACTGTGGTATTTCTTAGTGGGATCAATTCATTACTACCACTGATGTTCATTTAGGCTGTTTTCATTCCTTTACTATTACAAACAGCATCCTTTTTATATACATGCTGCTATAAGGATAAGTTCCTATGAAAGGAAGAGGCGTGTGTGATTTTAATTTTTATAGATATTGCCAGATTGCCATTAAAAACATTAAACAAGTCCTTTTTTGATTCCATCAGATAAATAGATAAGTTCAAATAAAGGCAAGCAGAAATTGTATTAATAAGACATTTTCAGAATTGCGTTAAAGAGGCAGTTTCAGGAGCAACATTTCTTGCCAAAGTGCAAGAAATTATTGTCTTTGCAAGTGTCAACTACAAAAGGTTAAGACTGTAAATTCCTTATCAGTGTGCATCTATGAATATTTTTCAGAAGCTATTTCTGTTATCCAACTTGTACCACTTCTTGGAGATAACTAACTTCTTAAAACTTATTACCAGTTAAACAATTGCCTTTGTTTATTTGAATCTAAGAATGCCTACCAATACTCATGTCCTGAGATTTAGTGCACATATATCTTTACTCATAAAAAAAAACTCACTTTTATTAATTTTTATCTCAGCCTCATCTTTCGAGACTAAAAATTTCCAGTATTAGTCTTATTCATTCTGCTTCTTAAATATTTTATGATTCTTTGTCAATCTGGTTCTGTTCAGCATATTCCAAGTGTGGGTTATAGTCTGAAATATGTAAAGGAGAGGACATATTACTGGAAGCTGAGTACCCTTAACTCCTAAAATCTTTTTTTCTTATAGTAAGAATGAATTTTCAGACTATATTTAATTACCAGTTTTCTTGATGGAAAAAAAAACTAGAAAGAATGTAAATTTATTAGTCCTAATTTTGCAATTTTTTATGTTCTATAAATAACATATTTGGGAAAATAGTGATACCTGTGTTTATGCTACTTTCAACAACATGAGGTTTTTATTCAACGCTTCTCCCGCCACTAAAAGGTAAAAATTTGCCTTTAAAAAAATTAGTTTCTGGTTATAGATATTTATAACTGAGTTTTAAGGCAGCAAAAGGGAAAGTAGCTTCAAATACAAAAAAAGAAGAAAAAATTTTACCATGTTTAATGTACATAAGTAAATCAAATTCAGTGGGTACAGGTAGACTTGAGATGGGAGCTAGAAGTACCATTTCCAAATGCCACTTAAAGAAGCTACCCAAACCAGGAGACTTTAAAGCATAGGAAGCAAAAAGTTTTGAATTCTGCCTTTTTTTCATGGAAACTTAAGGTAAAAAAGGAGAATGGGTAGTTGACAAAATGAAGGAAGAAAACTTCAAACTATCAACTTAAATTAAATATAATGCTGTAAATGTGGATAGAGAAACCCTGTCAGATGCTTTTGGCTTGCGCCCTGATGAAGATTTTGACAGCAGTGCACACAGAAATGATCTTGATGCACTGCCATTTCATTCTTTGCTGAATGTAGCCAATTTAAACTGCTAGAATTTCTTGACATTTCTACGCTGGCATATCTGAGTCAGCATCTTGTTGCTGCAGCAGCTTAATTAAATTTGCCAGTTGGTGCCACAAGGACAGACATGTTCTCATATTCAGAGAGACAGCTGTGAAGCAGTATTGTTAAGAGTTGCGGACACAATACTGTTAGGTTTGAATAGCTCTCAAGACATTTTCTAGTGAGAAATCAATTTTCTGTAATACATTTCTCCCAAGATCAGCAGTTAATATTCATTTTGTTAACCTAAAATATGCTTATTTTTATACAGTTATTGGAGAAACTTTAGTAGCTAAGTATGTCTTCACCTCTATTATTTTCAGAGCCAATCTAAGCATCCTTATTTTAATTTCCAATATTCTTTTTCTGTTCACTAACCTGCTCTCTTGATTAGTTTTCCATACAGTTTAGTTCTAAAAGAGTAGTCTTGAATACTTTGCTTACTGGGGGGACTCTTAAGTCTTTTTTTTTTTTTTTTTAAGAGTTTTGAAATTTTTACCATATTTATTCTAGTATTTTAAAGGTGATCTAAAACACATTAGTGGTAGTTTTAGATGGGGTTTGTCTCACCCTTCATCCAGACACTGATATTGGTAATTCTCAGACTTACGAGGCTGAAACTCTCCTACTTTGCGTGACAAATGTTAATAAGAAATAAGACACCTCTTTGCTATGAATTGAAATTCATAGATATTAGTAGCCACAGACATAATACTTTAAAATAATGCCTTATATGAAATAAAAGGAAAATCATTTTTATCATGTACTATAGTAGATGCTACTGCAGTAGAAGATTTAATGAAGTAGTCAGATGCACCAGCTGACATGAATAAAATTGGATTTAAGATAAACTGTATCACAAAAAAATCATAAGAATAAAAGTAAAATTTATTGCTGGATAAATAATAATAATACAATAATAATAACAGACCACACTTATTTGTATATGAGAAGGGAAAGTTTGAAATGACCTCTGAATGTTGTGCAGGACACTACCACACATTATAAAAATCTAGTATTCCTGACCTCTAAATGCCTTCTATTCTTCTATTTTGGGACAACCCAGATACATGCACAGGATTTCAGAATGCTCTGAGGGTTAATACTGTTAGATTGAAAATCATTGCTCTGGATCTTTCTTTCCCCTCCCCTTTCTTCCTCTTAATCCCTGATTTCCATATCCTTAGGATTCTCCCCAGTCACCTAGTCAATATGTTCAGTTTGGAAACCCAAGGTCTCCATAGTCACATTGTATTGATGTACGTATTTACTTCTCTTTCTTCCCCATCCATTTGCCTGATCCACTTGATTATAAAATCCTAGAGAGTAGAGACTTATCGCACTCAGTGTTGGTTGTATGGTTGTATGTCTACTACCCAGCATAGGGCTGGAGTGTGGTAGTCACTCAAAATAAGTACTAATGAATGGAGGAATGAAGAATGAATCAGCAGACATTCATCCTATCATTAGTTTCCCTTCCTTTTGGTTATTGTTGTTTAGTTTGGAACCAAATCATAGGTAGGGTACAGTTACTGTGGTGGAAATTAAAGTTGCAGAGGCTAAGAAAATGTAGTTTTGTGTGTGTAATTTAAGACTCTTATGAAAAATGTAGATTATAACACTGAATAGCAATAACAGAGACAGAATATGTACCAGGTAAGAAATTTGTGTTCATGAACCTTAACTGGGTTAATAAGGTGATTTTTTTTTTTTTAATTGGGGGTAGCATTTTAGAAATAAATATGGTAACAGGTTCTCTGGAGAAGGCAATGGCACCCCACTCCAGCACTCATGCCTGGAAAATCCCATGGACGTAGGAACCTGGTGGGCCCGCAGTCCATGGGGTTGCTAAGAGTTGGACAAGACTGAGCGACTTCACTTTCACTTTTCACTTTCATGCATTGGAGAGGGAAATGGCAACCTACTCCAGTGTTCTTGCCTGGAGAATCCCAGGGACGGGGGAGCCTGGTGGGCTGCCGTCTATGGAGTTGCACAGAGTTGGACACGACTGAAGCAACTTAGCAGCAGCAGCAGCAGCACGCCAAGATTTCCTGTATTCATACAAGACATTTCTATCGACTCAGCCACGTGCATGAGTGATAGAGGATTATACAACTTTTTTCAAACAACTATTGCTTCCATAGAATATATCCACATAGTGTTCAGACTTTCTTTTTAATTCTTGAGATATTAAATGCAGAGGAAACCAGAAAATTTAGAATCTCAATGAATTTGTGAACTGCAAGTTTGTGACCTCATCCTATCCTGTTCCTCTTGGCTTTTGTTCACTACATTAACTGATATATCTTATTGAAGAATTTAAGTATTAAAAAGCAACTTGCATTGTAATAAAATGTAAATCCAAAATACTTGCATATGTAATTGGCAAGAGTGATTAACTAACCCCTCTTCAATAAAGGGGAGAAACTTCCAAACTGAATAACTTGTTTCAGGATATGCCTCTTCCTCTCCATCAGATAATTGAAGGTAGACTTGTGATATGATCCTATCCTACAGAATACTTAATTTATACTAAATGGCTAAATATCAAAATGCAGGTGGCAGAGTTAGATAATAATCCAGAATTTAGTCTGTTAATCACTCTATATTCTCCATGGTGATTGAGAATCATGAAGTTTCATGATAGTAATCTTCTTATGAAAAGCACATATTTGTAAACTGTATTTTTTTTTTTCCAGACGTATAGGAGAAAATTTGAATGCCTCAGCAGGTTCTGTAGAAAATGAGCCGACAGTTAATTCAGCAGCTCAAGCAAAGGAAAAAGTTAAAACCACAGTTGGAATGGTTCTTCTTCCAAAACCAAGAGTTCCTTATCCTCGTTTCTCTCGTTTCTCACAGAGAGAACAGAGAAATTATGTGGATTTATTGGTTAAATATGCAAAAGTCCCTCCAAATTCCAAAACTGTTGGAATAAATAAAAATGACTACTTGCAGTACTTGGTATGTATTCTGTTCTTCAACTTCCATAAAAAATATTTAAAAGTTAGGAAGTATTTTAAATTTGTTTTTAGGTACAATAAATATTATTAATAAAAATTAAAAATAAAAGGAATTTAATTGACAGAATATTAATGCTTTAATTCTGTTCTTTATTCTATTATAGTTAAGGCATTTTGCTCTAGTTCTGAGTATATTTCACCCTAGTTCACGTTAAGTACTAGTAGTAGAACTTTACCTTGAATCACTTTAAAATTTTTGTGTAATCATTACTTTAGTTAAGTAGTTTCCGAATTCTCAGTTATGTGTTGCTGTGTTGAACATCACTGTTGCAAACTCATTGTTCATATCTGTGATCATTTCCTTGAGATAAATTCTTAGAAATATAATTACAAGATGAAAAACTATACATGTTCTTAAGGCTTTGAGCTGCAGTTATACATGAGCAAATCGTTCTGCAATAATTTTAAACCAATTTGTATATACCACTATTGTACAAAGGTTTTTCCAGAATATCTTCACTAATACTGAACATATGGGGAAAAAATGGCAATCTCTTGCTTTATATTATAGTGGTTACTAATGAAAATAAACACTTTGCATGTGTTTATAAGCCATTTCTAATTCTTGTTTTGTAACTTGCCTATTCATATGTGTGCTTATTTTTCCATTTGAGTGTTTGTCCCTTTTTATGTTAATTCAGAACATTTTATTAAATTAATGTATTTCTGAAATTATTTAAAATTAATGTATTTCTGTAATTCTGTATTAATGTAATTTCTGATTGTCGTGTTAGTCATCAGCTTTTCTCTTTTTGCACAGTTAACTGTTTTGTGATTTCTGCTTTGGATATGATAATTTAAGTTCAAATTATTAATGCATTGATTGAGAAGTGATTGTTTTTAACTAGGCGTCTTATTCCAAGATGTGTCTATTTCTTTTTTCAAAATCAGGAAATGAAAAAACATGTGAATGAAGAAGTTACAGAATTCCTAAAATTTTTGCAGAATTCTGCAAAGAAATGTGCCCAGGATTATAATATGCTTTCTGACGATGCTTGTCTCGTCACAGAGGTAAAGAAAAGTCACATTTATTTAAGCTGCCAAATGATAGGCAATAGCAGCATTTTAAAATGTGTGATGATTTTCCAAAAGTATATATTAATGTTGTCAAATTAGAGACCAAATTGTATATAGGTCTTTTATTCATCATGTATTTAAGTGATGGAAATACTAGAAATAATAACACCTCAAAATCAGACACTACAGTATATTCATATATTTTCTTTTAATGATCTAGCTACTGTATTTGAGTTGTATTTTACTCATATGGATGATTTAATGTGATGAACTGATTTGCCTTAGGAGAGAATGGGGTTTAAGGGGTTATCTTAGTCCTTAAAAATCTGAATGATCCTTTAGAACTGAATCATAAATTTGTGTTCACTATCCTCATGGTAAACAGCCACCAGATGATAAATTTCATCAGATAATTTTTTTATTATTATATTTAAATTATTCATGCAGATATATTAGCAAAAATAAAAAAGCATGGAAATCGCTCTGCCTTGCAACCTCCCATCATTTAGTGGACACAGTAAAAATTTAGAGTTGTAGTATTCATCTAAACATATCAACCCTAGTCTGAATTGTTTTTAAGCCTTTAAAACTAGTCTCTGTACAAATCAATGTGATACACTTAATAGTATTGAAATCTACACTTAAAAATGGTTAAGATGTAGATTTTAAGGGTATTTTACCACTTTTATAAAATAAACATGTTTATTAACAAAGTACATTATTTGATAGCTAGCAATCAGCTTTAAGTCTTTTTACCCAGATTGACTTGGCAGCACATTGTCTTGTTACGTTTTATATCTCACCCCAAAGACTCATTGATATTTAACTAATTTTTTATTGTTTTCAAATTTTAATTTTATGGTATGAAATGTACCTATGGGAAAGTATTTAGAACAAATATATATAGCTTTCCAACAAATAATTATATAGTGAACACCTTTGTGACTCTTCCAAGTCAAGAAATAAAATGTTACCATTAACCTGAAAGCCCTCTGTGTATCCCTCCTAAATAGTGTTTTCCCTTGTTGAAGAAATAATCACTGTGCCAAGTGACTTCTTTGATAATTTCCATGCCTTAAAAAAATTTTTTTTGGTCGTTCAGGCTTTCTTTTGTCTGTTTTTAAATTTTATGTGAATTATTATTTTTTAATATTTATGTATTTACTTATCTGGCTGCGTTGAGTCTTAGTTGTGGCACATGGGATCTCTGTTGTGTCATGTGGGATCTTTCATGGCAGGGCACAGACTCTCTAGTTGTGGCACATAGGCTCCAGAGTGTGCTGACCTCTGTACTTGTGGCGTGTAGGCTTGGTTTCTCCATGGCCTGTAGGGTCTTAGTTCTCTGACTAGGGATCAAACTCACATACCCTGCATTGCAAGGTGTTTTCTTAACCAGTGGACCACCTGGGGAGTCCCCCCTTTTGTACTATGTGAGCAAAATTCTTGCTTTACTCAATAGTATGTTAGTGAGTTTCACGTATATATATATGTGTGTAGTTGTATTTCATTCATTTTCATTTCTGTACATTTACGAATGCACATAAATAGTATATTCTGTTGATCAACATTTGGGCTGTTTGTACAGAGAATAGACTTAACAGACTTGGGGAGAGGGGAGGAGAGGGTGAGATGTATGGAAAGAGTAACATGGAAACTTACATTACCATATGTAAAATAGATAGCCAACAGGAATTTGCTCTGTGGCTCAGGAAACTCAAACAGGGACTCTGTATCAACCTAGATGGGTGGGATAGGGAGGGAGATAGGAGGGAGGCTCAAAAGGCAGGGGATATATGTATACCTATGGCTGATTCATATTGACGTTTGCCAGAAAACAACAAAATTCTGTAAAGCAATTATCCTTCAATTAAAAAATAAATAAATTTTTAAAAATTGGGACTGTTTCTAGATTTGAGCTATTCAAGGCAGTGCCCCTGTGAAAATTGTCAATACATGTCTCTTTGCACATGTGCACACATTTCTACTGGATATGTGATTAGGAATGAAATTGTGGGTATAGTATAGGCACATCTTCAACTTCAATAGATAATGTTAGACTGTTTTCCAAACTGGTTACGCTACTTTACATTCTACCTATCAGGTTTTGAGAAGTTTTCACTCCACATTCTCAACAAACTGATACTTAGTCATGTTAGTTTTAATCAAGCTAAAGGATAGAGTGCTCTGTACAAAAGACTGTATATCTTTTCACGTGTCTTTTGGTCATTTCTTATGAATTGATTGTTCAGGTTTTTCCCTTTATTCTATTGTATTTTCCCTTTTTGTTACTAATCTGTGGGAGTTTTTTGAATATTGTAAATATGAAAGTTTTATGGCTTGAATAGTAGTCCCTCCTTCAACTCAGTTTCACTTTCCTCAGTTTCAGTTATCCATGAGTGGAAAATTGCAGAAATAATTCATCACATATCATTTTGAGTAGCATGATGAACTCTCAGCATCCTGCTTCAGCCCACCTGGAATGTGAATCATCCTTTTGTCTAGCATCTCCCACCCATGAGTCTCTTAGTAACCACCTCGGTTATCAGATGACCGTTGAGGTAACACAGTGCTTGTGTTCAAGTCACCCTTACTTTGCTTGATAATAGCCCAGTAATGCCACTGTAGTGACGCTGGCAATTTGGGTATGTCATAAAGAAGCCACAGAGTGTTTCCTTTAAGTAAAAAGGTGAAAGTTCTCAATTTAGTAAGGAAAGAACAAAAATCATATGCTGAAGTT
Source organism: Bos indicus x Bos taurus (assembly GCF_003369695.1). Lineage (NCBI taxonomy): Eukaryota > Metazoa > Chordata > Mammalia > Artiodactyla > Bovidae > Bos > Bos indicus x Bos taurus. Next base: position 43,572,696 of record NC_040085.1, read on the forward strand.
GCTAAAATTTACATCAGAAACAAATCTTCTATCCATGAAATTATAATGAAGGAAAAAGAAATTTGTGTTTTGTTGCCCCACCTCAAACTGCCAAAGTTACAGCTGCAGTGCTTAGTTAAGACTGAAGAGACCTTGATTTTGTAAGATATTTTGAGGGCCAAGGCCACATGCATATGACTTATTACAATATCACTATAATTGTTTTTATTTTTTTTAGTCTCTTACTGTGCCTAATTTTTAAATTTATCATAGATATATATGGATAGGAAATAATATTTGGTTTTACCCATGATTTCAGACATCCACTGAGGGTCTTAGAGTATATCCCCCTTGGATAAAGGAAACTACTGTATACATTGGATGTTTTTTCCTTTACCTGATAAAACAGTTTCTTTTAATCTACCAGTTACCCCCCATATTTTTTTTTCCCTTTAGCTATCTAATCAAGAACCTGGATCATTTGACCTGTAGACTTTCCTATAGTCTAGATTTTGATAATTACATATTCATAATAATCCTCAACATGTTCCTCTTTCCTCTGTATTTCTTAGAAATTGTCAACTGGATCCAAAACTTGATCAGAATTATAGTCTTGCCAAAGGGATTGAACATATTTAGATGGTGGTGTATTCTTTAATCAGTTGACATATAATGTCTGATTTTGAGATGTTAGGAGCTATTGATGTTTAATGCCTGGATTCATTGATTCACTTGGTCTGCAAAATTATAAGATTCTATTTGCATCATTTATTTTTATTCGTTAGTTGGAATAATTTTATGAAGATATTTTTCCTCATCTACTGTTTGGCTTCCCTTTTCATGTAGAAGAAAAACTGCTAGATTCTTTATCAGTTTTCAAAAACATAATTGGCCCCTTCTTACTTTACAATGGTGATCACTGTTTTTTTAAAAATATTATTAAATCATGAAGATAAGTATATTTGATGGGTTTTAGTCCACTACAATTATCCTTTTTGAAACTCAGATAATACCAGCTTTGAACAGTGATGGGTTCTTCATACTGGCTTCGAGTCATTCTAGAAGTCTTTGAAGCTTGTTTTGTACAATACCTAACTGAGCCCTGGAATCAGGAAGCTCCTAGAGCCTTAGTTTCTAGTGGTATTTCAAGACTACAGTCTGGGCACTGGGGATGCTCACTGCACCTACGTTGATCAGTGTTTCTGAGAATATTTCAGTTTATGGAGCTAGAAAAAGTATATTTTAAAGAAAAAAATGGACTTACCTGGTGGTCCACTTGCTAAGATTCCATGCTCCCAATGCAGGGGGCCTGGGTTCAATCCCTAATGAAGGAACCCCATGCCACAACTAAGACCCAGCATAGCCAAATAAATAAAAGTTTTAAAAACTTTTTATTTTGTATTGATTTATAGCCCATTAACAATGTTGTGAAGTCTCAGGTGAACAGCAAAGGGACTCAACCATCCATGTACATGTATCCATTCTCCCCCAAACTCCTCTCTCATCCAGGCTGCCACCTAACGTTGAGCAGAGCTCCATGTGCATGTTCTTGTTGCTTATCCATTTTAAATATGTCGGTGTGTACATGACCATACCGAACTACCTAACTGACCCCTATCCCTTTCAAACAGTGTATTTTCTCTGGATATATGCCCAGAAATGTGATTGTAGGGTCATATGATAATCCTGTCTCTTTTTTAAACCAACCTGCATTATTATTTTATGTGGGCAATATTTGTCTTCATTTAACTACAAATTTGGACCTTTTTTTGCCTTTCCATCTCCTCTTTTCAAATATACATTCTGAGATCCTCTTCATTATTCCTAAAATGCTTTATGTTCTAGATGTTCCTTTCATGAAAATCTCCTGGTGGTGAACCATCTTCTTTTTTATTTACCTGGAAATATTTTTACTTTGTTCTCATTTTAATAAGATAGCTTTAGTCCATACATGGTTCTAAGTTGACAGTTTGTTTTATTTCTCAGTGTTTGATGATATAATTCTCCTGTTTCTGGCTCATGTATTATTGAAAAATGTATTGTTTAATTGTCAATTTCTTTTACGGAATTTGTCTTTTCTCTCTGATTGCTTTTTATTTTTGATATATTACAGTGTCATTACAATGTACTTTATAAAAAGAAAATTCTACTTGGTTCATTGTGTCTCTTTATCTGTATATTTAAATTCATAATCAATTCTTTAAAATTCTCAGCCATTTTCTTTTTTTTTTAAACTTTACAATATTGTATTGGTTTTGCCATACATCAACATGAATCCACCATGGGTATACACGTGTTCCCCATCCTGAACTCCCCTCCCACCTCCTTCAGCCATTTTCAATTAATTGCTTCTTTTTCATTTTCTCAAGTCTTTTTTTGGGATTCCCAAACTTATTAGGTTTCAGTCTGTCTTATATTTCTCTTTTTTTGGTGTGGTAAAATATATAACAAAATTTACCATTTTAACCATTTTTAAGGATCGTTCAGTAGCATTAAATACTTGAACACTGTTGTGAATAGATTTTCATCATTTATTCCCAAACTATTCCATCTTCTCAAACTGAAACTATATTCATTAAATAACTCATCATTTGCCCTCCACAGTCCCTTACAACCACCATTCTACTTTTTATTTCTATGAATTTAACTTCACTAGGTACCTTATAAAAGTGGGTCATTACAGTGTTTGTCCTTTTGTGATTGGTTTATTTTACTTAGCATAATGCCTTCAGAATTCAACCATGTTGTAGCTTGTGTCAGAATTTCCTTACCTTTTTTAAAAAATTCATTTTAATTATGGTAAAATACATATAACATTACATTTACTGGCTTAATCATTTTTTAAATGTGCAGTTCTATAGTATTAACTACATTCATATTTTTGTATGGCCAATCTCCAGAACTCTTTTCATCCTGTAAAACTGAAACTATCCCTGTCTCTGAACTGTTTCTATTCACAACACTTCTGAAACCATTTATGTGGGATTTTTCCCTCATACCAATCGATTCTCCAACTCTTGAGACACTGAGCCTAGAGTTTCCATGACTCACCCCTGCCTTGAGTTCATTAATTAGGTAGAATGGCTTAGAGAACACAGGAAAGTATTTTACCTGCTATTTCCAGTTTAATATAAAGAATACAACTGAGGAACAGCCAAATGGAAGAGAAAGATGCATAACGCAAGTTGTGAGGGAAGAGGCACAGAGCTTCCATGCCCTTTCCAAGCACGCTACCCTCCCAAACCTCCGTGTCTTCAACCCAGAAGCTCTCTGGATCCCATTCTTGAGATTGTTGAGGGGGGCTTCTGTGGGGATTACTTAGTGGTATGCTTGATCAAATCATTGGCTACTTGTGACTAGCTGCCTATGGGCCTTTTGTCATCTTATTAGCATAAAGAAGACATTCTTATCACTTAGGAGATTCCAAGAGCTTTAGGGGCTATGTGTCAGGAATAAGGAACAAACACAAACTAGTTCTTACTGTATCACACACCATTTATTTTCTGTCTCTAAATTTGTCTGCTGTTTAGTTCAGTCACTCAGTCATGTCCGACTCTTTGCAACCCCATGAATCCCAGCACGCCAGGCCTCCCTGTCCATCATCAACTCCCGGAGTTCACTCAAACGTCCATCAAGTCAGTGATGCCATCCAGCCATCTCATCCTCTGTCGTCCCCTTCTCCTCCTGCCCCCAATCCCTCCCAGCATCAGAGTCTTTTCCAATGAGTCAACTCTTTGCATGAGGTGGCCAAAGTAGATACCCCCATATAAGTGGAATCATAAAGTATTTGTCTTTTTGTGATTGACTTACTTTACTTACCATAATGTCCTCAAGATTCATCCAGCTGTAGTGTGTGGCAGAACTTCCTTTCTAAGGGTGAATATTCCATTGTATGTATATGGACATTTTGTTTATCCATTGATAGACACTTGATTTGCTTCTGTTTTGAATAATGTTGCTGTGAATGTGGGTATATATATATCTATTAAGATCTCTGCTTCTCAAGCATTAAATGTAGCACTCTGATGTTCATCTCCCTACCTAATCTTAGAACTAGTTGAGACATTTGCTCTCAAGCCACTTCATGTGTTTCTTACTGCTCACTGCTCCTGTTTTTCCTCATTATAGGTATTTGGAGTTTATTTAGTTATGATTCTTGGAGATTCTTCTCGCTTTTACCAAGCCCAACAATGCATGAAAATTGCTAGTTGTAACCTAGCCAGCATCTGTGTTATTTGGATAGGAGTGCTGTTCAAGATACTACTTTAGCATATTGCCAGAAGTAGTGTCTGTTAAATGTTAAGCTTGAAACATGTATGAAAATGTATTTTCTCTTTCTGGAGCATAATCATTTTCATCTTTCTTCGTAATGATGTGTACATGTATATGTTTTTGGTGTTTTTAATTTTCAATATACTTTGAGTGTTAAATAATATTCGTGGGTGGGTGATGGGGATCAGCCTGAATCTCTTAACCTCATTTGTTCACTTAGTTGTTTTTCCAACGTAAGTAAATTATTAATTAAAATTTTTAAATTAAATATTTTAAATAAGATCTTTTAGTTACTTAATACCTACCAGCTGTGAAATACCTTTAATACTATGTAATATATCTGTTCAGTTCAGTCACTCAGCCGTGTCTGACTCTTTGCGACCCCATTAATCACAAAATACCAGGCCTCCCTGTCCATCACCACCTCCTGGAGTCCACCCAAACCCATGTCCATTGAGTCAGTGATGCCATCCAACTATCTCATCCTCTGTCGTTCCCTTCTCCTCCCGCCCTCAATCTTTCCCAGCATCAGGGTCTTTTCAAATGAGTCAGCTCTTCGCATCAGGTGGCCAAAGTATTGGAGTTTCAGCTTCAACATCAGTCCTTCCAATGAATACCCAGGACTGATCTCCTTTAGGATGGACTGGTTGGATCTCCTTATATGTAGTTCAAGGGCCTCTCAAGAGTCTTCTTCAACACCACAGTTCAAAAGCATCAATTCTGCGCTCAGCTTTCTTTATAGTCCAACTCTCACATCCATTTGTGACCAGTGGAGAAACCATAGCCTTGACTAGAGGGACCTTTATTGACAAAGTATTGTCTTTGCTTTTTAATATGCTGTCTAGGTTGGTCATAGCTTTCCTTCCAAGGAGTAACTTTCCTTCCTTTTAATTTCATGGCTGCAATCACCATCTGCAGTGATTTTTGGAGCCCAGAAAATAAAGTGAGCCACTGTTTCCACTGTTTCCCTATCTATTTGCCATGAAATGATGGGACCGGATGCCATGATCTTACTTTTCTGAATGTTGAGCTTTAAGCCAACTTTTTCACTCTCCTCTTTCACTTTCATCAAGAGGCTCTTTAGTTCTTTTTCTTCACTTTCTGCCATAAGCGTGGTGTCATCTGCATATCTGAGGTTATTGATATTTCTCCCGGCAATCTTGATTCCAGCCCCTGAGTATAGGTATAAAACTGTCATAGATTTACACTGAATTTTTCTTTTGCCATGATTACTGAGTAAACTTACTTAAAGACTGTGACACTCAACAGAGTTTTACCAAGAAAGATGTTCAGATAAATATCTAATCAAACAGATTCTCCATATTATCCTACATATGCCTTAACTGCAAGTAATATGTGTGTGTATGTGTGTGTTAATTGCTCAGTCACATCCAACTCTTGCTACCCTATGGACCGGAGCCTGTCCGGCTCCTCTGTCCCTGGAATTTTCCAGGCAGAAATACTGGAGTGGGTAGCCATTCCCTTCTTCAGGAGATCTTCCCAACCCAGGGCTCAAAGCCATGTCTTCTGCGTTGTAGGCATATTCTTTACCATCTGAGCCACCGGTGAAGCCCAATTGCAAATAATATCCTGAATTAAATATCAGAGTCATTATTAAAAAGCATAGAATTGAGGGGAAAACTGTGAAAGATAGCAGGGAGAGAAGATTAAAGAAGAGGAGAAGATGAAATGAAATTATATTTGAAAAGGTATTAGAGTAATGATACTGATTTGTAATGACACATTTTATAAATGTCTGAAGGGAAAGGGGATATAAAATATAAAAGTATACTTATTGCTGAAATCTTTTGTGATACTAACTATATTCTAAAAGGTTCAGATTAAAGTTTATTGAGAGATGAAGAAAAAACACATCCATTTGGTCCTCCATGTCTGCCAGTTCTGTGTCAGTCAATATGGATGGCTGATGGTACTATATACCATTTTATGTGAGCCATTTGAGCATCCTCAGATTTTGGTGTCCATGGAAGATTCCAGAGATACCGAGAGACAATTGTATCTTAGATGATAATGTAGTGTGTATGGTTTTACATTATTAACTCCCCTACCCCCTCCAAAATTGCTGTGCTTCTTTGAGTTATTTACGTGTCATCACAAGTGGAATATATTCTGTTTGGGTGAAACAGTGAATTTTCCTTCCTCATTACATTTCCTTGTAAGTCATTAATATTTTGAGAACATTTTAGAGAGAAGAAAATACAAATTAGTTATAACCTTCCTCATTTAGTTTTTAGATTGAAGATTAGAATAACCTGTAAGATAACTACTTCATTAATTCATTGTGCTTGGGAATATTTTTAGGGTATTAAACTTATTTCTAATCATTCATGTAGCTGATTTTATTGCCACAAAGTGTGTTAAAATTTTCACGTCTCTATTTCTTTGACAGTTTCTTAAGTAGCATAGAAAATATGTCTTCTCTAACTTTAAATTCTAGGGCTTCCTTGGTAGCTCAGTTGTTAAAGAATATGCCTACAATGCCGGAGACCCCGGTTCAATTCCTGGGTTGGGAAAATCCACTGAAGAAGGGATAGGCTACCCACTCCAATATTCTTGAGCTTCTCTTGTGGCTCAGCTGGTAAAGAATCTACCTGCAGTGCAAGAGACCTGGGTTCGATCTCTGGGTTGGGAAGATCCCCTGGAGAAGGGAAAAGCTACCCACTCCAGTATTCTGGCCTGGAGAATTCTAATACAATTGCTACTTTTAGGATTATTAAACATCATTTTTTTTAAGAAATTAAGCTAAAAAGAATTGTTATGAAAAATAAGAGTTTGAATCAAATAAAGAATATACAGTATGCCTGAGTTATTAGAAGTTCAGTTAATGAATGAGGCTCATACTTGAAATAAACAATTATATAATCATATGTAACTAAATTATTTTTGTTGCATTGTTAGAGAAGTACAGTAAAAATGAATTTCTCTTAATTTTTAATGTTTAGCAAATTTTAAAAGCTTGTATTGAACAAGTGAAAAAGTATCCAGAATTCTATACTCTCCATGAGGTCACCAGCTTAATGGGATTCTTCCCATTCAGAATAGAGATGGGATTCAAGTTAGAAAAAACTCTTCTCGCGTTGGTAAGTTTTGCCATGTGAAAATAAAAATAAACATATTTTTGTCTGAAATATTTATATTTCACATAGAAACATAATTTAAATATATTTCAGTATTTATGCTTAAATTTTGAGCAGTAGCAAGATGTAATTTTTAAAATATGCGATACATATGTGTCCCCTTTTATTATATGGCTACAAGTATTTGATGTTTTAAAAATTATTACTACCAACTTTATTTCTTGATTTTCTTAGTTTTTACCTTTTTTAATGTTCCTGAATACAAGCAAAAAGCCTCTTTAAAGGATTTTACTCACAATCATATTGGAAGTATGTGTGTGGAGAAGATATCTTCTCTTACACCAGGTTTTGACTTGTACTGAATAAAATGAGAGGTTAGAATTTAAAGTGACAGAGAAAATTCCATGGCATCCTTATCTTGGATCCTTTTTTTAAAACACATATATGGTGATTGTCAAGTAAAAACATGAAAGTCTTGTCTTAAGAAGGCTCTAAATTTGATAATTTGCATTTAGTAGAATGAAGAATTTTAAGTTTAATGAAACGATACTTCAGGAAAAAAATACATCACGATTTTTCTATAAAACATCCATTTTTTTCTTATTTAGGGAAGTGTAAAATATGTGAAAACAGTATTTCCCTCAATGCCTGCAAAGTTGCAGCTGTCAAAAGATACCATACCAGCCATTGAAACACCAGAACAAATAGCTGCAGCTATGCATTATGTAAGTAGTAAGATGGTTTGGGATCTTCCTTAAAACTTTATGAGGTAATCTTTTACTTCTCATAAAGTACATGTAAACTGATTGTTCTAAAGTATCCTTTCTTAATTTCTCCCTTCTTCTCATTACTTAGTCAAAGTTTCCAAAAGTATAATCAAGTAACAAGTCTTACGTTGTTTTTCAGGACATTAGTGAAGACCCAAATGCAGAGAAGCTTGTTGCAAGATACCACCCTCAGATAGCTTTAACTAGTCAGTCATTATTTACCTTATTAAATAATCACGGACCAAGCTACAAGGAACAGTGGGAAATTCCAGTGTGTATTCAAGTAATACCTGTTGCAGGTGTGTGATTTGCCACATCAAGTAATGCTTTCAAAAGAGGAGTTCAAACAGTTGATTTTAAGCTCTCTAAATACAGGTGGTCATTTGTCAAATACAAAAAGCTTAAGTTTTGATTTAAGGTTGATATAAATTTGACAATTATGTTCAGGAGAACTTTTTATTACATAGTGCTGCTCTAGAATTGACTCTCATAAGTGAGTTATTAGATCTCTAGGACCTGTATGCATGCTAGGTTTGTGAGAAGTAGAGAAAAAAATTATAGTTTAGGGTGGCCAGAAACATATGAAATGGGAAAGGTTCTTCTGTCTTTCACTGAAATGAAAGGAATGTAATATTTTATTAGACAGTCTCAAATGGATTGGTTTCTAGGGCTTGTTTACTTACCTATTATTGGAATTCAGATTTAAAGTAAGTCTATACTTATAAACATAGTCTCTCTCTTGATGGTAAAATTAATATTTACACATGAATTCTGTATAAAATATTTTTTCCTTTCTGTTTTTGTTCATATGTAATAGATTTTTGTATCTTCTAGAATTAATATTCTTATATGTAATAGCACAGTTCTAGTAAATGAAGGACTGTGTCTAAAAATAAAACTACAAGTTAGGGTTAAATATGAAATATTCTCTGGTAACCATTTTATCACTTTTTGAAAGTATAACTCAAGAGTAACTGAGTAATAATGACAGTAAAAGCATAATATTAATAATAACAGAAAATCCTCTAAAAACTTGTTAGAAACAGAACATATTTTTTTGCCAGTAAGAATTTCTTGCCTTTACATCTCTAAGAGTCTTTGAATTTCTTCATGTTCAAGGCACATGTATGGGACATGTGCTTCCACTTTCCTATCCTGTGTCTCTCTGTTTAGTAATTCTTCTGTTGTACATCCTATATTGTTTTATTTTTTTATGACTACTACAAATTAATCACTCCTATTCTTTTTCTGTTTTAAGGTTCAAAACCAATTAAAGTAATTTATATTAATTCACCACTTCCCCAAAAGAAAATGACAATGAGAGAGAGAAATCAAATCTTCCATGAAGTTCCTTTAAAATTCATGATGTCCAAAAATACATCTGTTCCAGTGTCTGCAGTATTTATGGACAAACCAGAAGAATATATATCTGAAATGGATGTATGTAACACTTTATTTTTTTTTTCCTTAAGAGAATGTACTTGTTTATCCTTTTAAAGTGTAATGTTTTACTACAAGTCTCTAAATCTGGTAATTAAAAATATAAACGTTAGATTAAAAGTTAAAGTTGAACCCCTGGTGGATCTAGACTTTAGACAGCTATTTAACCTCCTTCAGCCTCAGTTTTCTTCTATTATGGAAGAAGGATGATAAAAATTACTGCTTCATAAAATTACTGTCAGGATTAAATTTGATATTTATACATAAAATGTTGAGCACAGCCTTTAGTAGTATTTATATACTAAGAACTCAGTAATGGCGGTCAGTGTGGTAATGGTTTTATTTAATTGGTTTCATTAGTATTCAATAGTTTTTAGGTATGAAAAGGATCAGATGAGTTTGATGCAGAAAGTATTTAGCAGAATTGTTAATCCTTATTAGTATATACTTATTATCTATGTGACCTTAGGCAAACTATATAATCTGTGTCTAGTTTGCTTATCTATAAGATGGATATCATGATAACCTGGGCTTCCCAGGTGACTCAGTGATAAAGAATCTGCCTGCTGCTGCAGAAGACACAGGTTCGATCCCTGAGCAGGAAAGATCCTCTGGAGGAGGAAAATGGCATCCCACTCCAATATTCTTCCCAGGATAATCCCATGAACAGAGGAGCCTGGTGGGCTACAGTCTATGGTATCACAAAGAATCAGACACAACTGAGCATGTAGGCATGCATAATGATAACCTAACTTGTAGAATTATTTGAGATTAAATGAGTTAATGCATCTAAAGCATTTAGAACAGTGCTTGGCATTTCATAAATACTAACCTTTATTATTTTGTGTATTGTAAAATATTTTCCCATGATTATTAGAGTAAGACATTCTATTTTACAAAACTTTTATTTATTTATCCCGCAAATATTTATTGAGCAGATACTATTGCATGCACTGATACAACAGTAAATAAAAATGAAGCCTCTTTTTTCTCAGAATTTACATCAGTGTCAGGACACATAATTAAAACTGTATCAAAAACAAATATTAATAAATGCTATGCATAAAAATGGAGCAGGTTAGGGAAAAGAGATGAGAATAGGATTCATGATCAGGAACACTTTTCCAAGGACAGGAAATATGAAAAAAGACTTGAATAAAATGAGAGAGCAAGCCAGATTAGAAAATAAAATAGGAAAATGTAGTTCTTATTTACACATAAGAACTCATACTATTTTAAGAATATTGACCTTTTGTTTTTCACATTGGCCTATGTATTTTTTGGTTTACTATTTGCCTTTCAATGTTTTTATGATGTGTATGTCGTAAAGCACTTCCAACCTTTCTTAAGTTTTTATAGGTTGTTTTCTGTTTTGTTTTACATTTTAAAATCTACCTAAAACTTACATTGGTGTGAGATGAATGTCAGTAACAAGTACTATGAAAAAAATGAAGTAGGTTAAGAGGGATAAAAAATGACGGAGTAACTTCTTTCAGTAATGGCAGGCCAGATAATTTGGACCATCCATTACTGATGTCAATTGAAAAACACTGTACTTATTATATAAATTTATTTCTTAGAATCATCAAAGACCTAACAAGATAAGGGGAACGTATAGGACTGAGATAGTAAAGAAAACTGGAATCCAGGTTGGTAAGCCTGTCACGTAGGGTAATTTTTGCCTTAATGATATTTGCCAGTTCTAAAGAGGCAACAGAAAATGTGCTTTTTGGCAGCATCACAGGACCAGTCACTTTTCCACCATGAGCTTGGACCCTGCAGGGCTGTACCCCAGGAATAAGGATGAACCAGAAATAAATCGGCTTTCTCATAGATTGTATCCTGGGTTTTCAGGCCTTGAACTTGGGTTCAGATGCTTTTGGATTGCTGGTATCTCCAGATACCTAGCAAAAGCAAGTGAAAATAATTCTTAGAGGGACGGAATGACATTTTGAGCTCCATATTATTTCTACAAATAACTTTCAAATATAGCATCCAGAAAGCATTTAAAGATAACTAGACACTGAAGGAGACTGGATACTCTGAGCAAGAACCATCACAAACAATGATTTGAAAAAGACCTAAGTTAAAAAAATTTTAGTGAAAAATATATCAAGTACAGTTAAGAATTCTGTAAAGATGGTTATTAGCACATTAGGTAAAACTGATAAGAGAATTAATAAACTGAAGTTGGGTCTGAAATAACTATTTTTAATGAAACACAAACAACGAAAAGAAAATATGGAGAATAGGGCACAAGGTATAGAGAATATAGTGAGAATGTCCAACATCAGTATACTTCGACCCAAAAGGAAGGTATGAAAGAGAGAAAGGGACAAAACCATACTTGGAGACAAAAACTACTCTTAAAAGCCACCAAAGAACCAAAAGGCACATTGCCTGTAAAGGACTGAGAGTTTGACTGGCAAATAACTTCTAAACAACAATGGAAGCCAGGAGACTTGTGGGGACAGTATATTGTGGTGGGAGAAAATAGCCAGTGAAATATCCTTAAATAATAAAAAATTAAGTAAAGATATTTTCAGGTATTAATAAAAACTGCATTTGCTACTCGCAAACCCCCACTAATGGATGTTCTTTGTTGTGGTGGTTAGTTGCTAAGTCATGTCCAACTCTTTGCAGCCCTCTGAACTGTAGCCCTCAAGGCTCCTCTGTCCATGTGATTTCCCAAGTAAGAATACTAGAGTGGGTTTCCATTTCTTTCTCTGGGGGATCTTCCCAACCCAGGGATCGAACCCACATCTGCTACATTGGCAGGCAGATTCTTTACCACTAAGCCACCAGGGAAGCCTGGATATTCTTTAAGCACAAGGAAAATAATCTCAGATGGAAAGAGGATGGTGAAAGATGTGAAAATAAATGAAGATAATGTGGATGGACTCTAATTTGTAGGTGAGTGCAGGGACACTCAGGATCTCAACGTAGTTTTGAGATGACGTGGGCCCTAAGAACTCGAGAAACTAACAAACAAAAGTTCCTTCCGAGACAGAAGCCTTCACTCGGGAAAAATCATTAGTGGTAAAGTCTGTATTGAGCAGAACAAGACATTAAAGGTAAAGGAAAAATAAGTTTTCAGACAGTTGTGGTAGAGGGGAAAAGAGGAAGCAGATAGTAGAATGTACTAAAGATTTTATATGCACACACGAACAAAAACCAACCTTCATACATAGATACATATCTAGTGGTAACAATGAAACATGGGCTTAGAGCCATGAGTCTATGAATGCTGTCCTGGGACAGTCCCACACAGGATTGTTATCCTACAGGTAACAATCTAAACAGATAAACCCATCTCAATTAAACATGAGAAGCAAAAGAGGATTGTTGATGGAAGTTCTTACAAAGTTATTAGAGGAAAAAAAGATGATTGCTGTAACATTTCTACAGTCAGAAATAGTAAGAAGAAAGATGTACCAACAGAACAGAGGAAAGCTAATATGTTCATCCTTTGTTCTAGAATTCTCACTTCTAGAAATGTAGCTCAAAGGTGCACTAGGAAAAGAATGAAATGTTTGTGCAGGATATTCATATCAGCTCTAAGGTATTTATTGGAAACAGTCCTCATGTCCCTTAATAGGGTATTTATTAAATAAACTGTACATCTTCAGTAGCCTACTATGCAACAATTATAGGCACACATTGCTTTACTGCACTTCAGAGATGCTGTTTTGGGTTTTTACAAATGGAAGGTTTCTGGTAACCCTGCATCAGGTAGGTCACTCATTGCCGTTTTCCAACAGCGTTTTCTCACTTCATGTCACTGTGACACATTTTGGTAATTCTTGAATATTTCAAAATAATTATATTTGTTATGGTGATCTGTGATTTTTGACGTTACTGTTACAACTTGCTGAAGGCTCAGATGATTGTTAGCACTTTTTAGCAGTGAAGTATTTCTTGATTAAGATGTATATACTTTTAAAGACATAAAGTCATTGCACACTTAATAGACTATAATGTAAATATATCTTTATATACCCTGGGAAACAAAAAAAAAATTGTGTGAGTCACTTTTTTGGTGATATGTGCTTTATTGGGGAGGTTTAGAACTGAAATATACAATATCTCCAAAGTATGCCTATAAAAAGAATCAGAAAGCTCTAGGTATGCAACTATAATGTGATATCCAATATATATTAAGTGAAAATGGTCATTCAGATAATTTAGTGACCAAAAATTTATATCATGTTCAGAAAGAATTGCCAAAAAATCTTAAATTTCATTTAACAATCACATTGTTAGTAATGATATTGCTGTTCTTACTTTGAACGTATTAGATAGTATGATAAAACACACAAGTATTTATGTTTGTATTAGATACCAAGAATTGTAGCATAGGAGGTACAAATGCCAATCAAAGAAGCAAAAATCTTATAATAAAACTGCAATTGTGTAAAAAAGATGCTTGAAGGTTTGCCCGTTGACCCGAGATGTGTTAGCTTGACTGTCACAAAAAACAACTCTGCAGTAGCTGGAAACATATGAAATATGTTAAAATCCATGAATTTAAAATAATATCTTTTTAAAAGAGTGTTAGTCACCTTCAGAGGATGCTAGTGTATCATTATTCTGAAAACTTTTAAAATTTCAAATATCTGTCTTTTCCAGTACAAACTGTATTTCACGGTAATGCTAGAATTTTACTGTTACCATTTTGCAGCTTCTAGGTGATTGTGAAAACATTAGTCACTCAGTCGAGTTCGACTCTTTGCAATCCCATGGGCCGTAGCCCACCAGAATTCTGTCTGTGGCATTCTCTAGGAAAGAATACTGGAGTGGGTAGTCATTCCCTTCTCCAGGGGATCTTCCTGACCCAGGGATTGAACCCTGGTCTCCTGTATTGCAGGCATATTCTTTACCTTCTGAGCCACCAGAGAAGACCTTGCAACTCCTAATGAAATAGTTAATCTAGGCAGTGATCATCATCAATGACTGCTAAAATCATTAAAAGATCAGTCAGGAATTTTGATAGAATAGGTTGTTGACACTTGATGAAGCAACAGAACAATTGTAGTATCACAAGAAGAAAGATAACCAAACATCATTAGCCTCCTGATTGAAGTGGGAGGTATACTTTACCACATACAACATATGAAGATTTTTTTAAAATGTGCCTGAATCTGATTAAGCTACTAGATCATTTAATAGGAATTGTAGGGGAAGCATGTGTTCAATGATATCATGGGGATGCAAAATCCAGAATGTGGAAAATTCCACAGGATAACTGATCTAGTTTCTTCTACAAATATCTGGTGGATATCGGAATTGGCAGAGAGTAAGGGAGAGGTGTGACTGAGCGACTGAACTGAATTGAACTGAAGGGAGAGTTGTTGACAAAGAAAATTGAGAGACAGCGACCAAATGTAGAGTCAGGATCTTGGTGGGATCCTTATTCCAATAAACAGTTGTAAAAAGAAATGTATCAGACTAGAAAATTTTAACACCGATTAGGTATTTCATGACATTAAGGAAGTGTTAATTTTATTGATATAATTAATATGTTTAACAGAATTATTTTATAAGCACATATTTATAGATAAATACCATTTTTATTTTACCCAAATTTGTTCTGTCAGGAATGAGAGCATTGTTTTTCAGTTCATTAATTTTGGTTTTATATTTATGAAATTTCATTATTTTGAATATATTATCCTTTACCTATTTCTTGAAAAGGCTATGAATGATATTTCTGATTTTTAATAATTGTTCTCATTTTTGTTGCTTTTTAAATAATCAGTAATTATCTCTCTAATTTCTTCTTTTATCCAACAGTTTGGGCAGTTTTAAATTTCCAAGTGCTTGCATTTATTATTGTTTGTTGACTTTTTGCTTAATGATTTCTAATTTTATTTCCTTCTAAACAGTCAGACCTTAGTAGATTCTGCTTTGTACTTTATTGATATTTTCTTTGTGTATTAATTTGTAGTCCGTCTTTGGAAATACCCCTTCGATCCTTGGGCGGGAAAAGGTATATCTTTGTAGTCTATGTGTATGTTTTCAGTCATTCATGTATCTTTGTTTCAGTTATTAAATATTCATACTTTCTACATCTCTTTCTTTACTTAGAAATAGTGTATCATTGACCAAGTACAGTTGTTTCTTTCAAATTTTTCTTTTATTTTTCAGTTTTGACAATTTTAATGTTATTTGGCATGTCACAAATCATAATCTATTCATCATGGATTTCATCTTTTTCCTTTTAGGTTTTTTTTTTTTTTTTTTAATTCAGTCAAGCCATGTGGCTTGTGGCTTGTGGAATGTTAGTTCCCTGACCAGGGATTGAACCCATGCCCTTGACAATGGTAGTACAGAGTCCTAACCCCTGGACTGTCCAGGAATTTCCTGGACTTGATCTTTTGTTCAACATAGGATTCCTTTTTCTATCCAATGCTTTTTGCATTGACTTTTCTCTAACACTTAATATTGTTAATCCTTTATTTCTTGATGTCATGTCCCATTGTTTCTCCTTAAACCTGTTTGTGTAAGAATGCCTCACGTAAACAGTGTATAGCTTTATTTTATTTTTTTAATAAATGTGGTATTGTTTAATGAGAAACTACTATGATTGACTATACCAAGAAATTTTCTATATATAATTGCACTTTTAATGCTTAGAACAAACCTAAGATGATGACCCTATTATCATTATTTTACTGATGAGGAAATTGATTTTCAGAGAGGTGATTTACACAGATAGATCTTACTCACTGCCTGAGGCTATCAGAGTATTTTTCTCTCAAATCCTAAGCTGTAAGACAATTTCATGGTGTTTATCCAAAATACTCTGCCAGACTAAGGAGAAATTTTGCTACTTGACAAGACAGTTTATTCCTGAATAAATTAAAACTGTCTGGAGTTCTTCCACGACTAAAACAGTACGTAAAAACTATAACCTTCAATGGCTTCATGTCCCAAGATACAGTAAAACCATTTCCTATCCATTTTTCCTCATACTGCTGAGAGTTGTTTTCCCTGAGTGGATGTGTGAAAAAAGGTACTGATTGATGTTAGAGGCTGGTGACTCTTCCACAGTTGCAGTTTCCTTAGAGTGGCAAGAGGCTTTCTTCCTGGTCACCTAAGTCTCTGCGAGAGCATATAAAGTGTGTGTGAAGGGAAATCCACTGCCTTCCTGTTTGGCCTCACATTTCTTCTTTGAGGTCCTACCTGTTTTTGATTAGTGGGAATACCTCTTGAGATGTAGTAGTTCACAAGTATTTCCCGTTTCCTATGGTATAGCAACTTGGAAATTTTTTCTGTGTTTTGTCAACATTTCATTGGGAGGATAAGGGTAATAGTTGCTAATACTCTGTCAAAGCAAGAACCTTTCAAAACCATTCGACTTTTCTTTCTCCTTTTAAAGAGTATGAACTATGTCTGTGATGGGTCACTGATAGGTGAGGGGTGGCCTAGAATTGTTGCTAATAGTTTGCCAATATATTTTCTTAAGATATCTTATGAAGTTAACGAGTGCCGAAAAATTGAGACCCTAGAAAATTTGGATCTGGAGTTTGATGATGATGTCACAGAACTTGAAACTTTTGGAGCAACCACCACCAAACCATCAAAGTCACCAAGTCCAGCAAGTACCTCCACAGTAGCCCCCATGACAGATACACTCACAGCCCCCAGCATAGCAGACACATCTGAGGCACCAACTTCACCAGACATTTCTGCTCATTCTAGAAGCTTATCTCAGATTCTGATGGAACAGTTGCAGAAGGAGAAACAGCTGGTGACTGGTATGATAGACAGTGGCCCTGAAGAGTCCAAAAATAAAGATGATCAGAGATTTATACCATGTGGTGAAAAGGTATCAAATTCTGACAAGCCTTTGGTGCAAGATAGTGACTTGAAAACATCTGATCCCTTACAATTAGAAAGTTCTATGGAAATTGAAACCTCTAGTAAAAATGATATGGCCACTGAAATGGAGAGTGTTGATGAAAGAGTAAATGTTCTAGAGAACACAGACACTAATTCAAAGGAAAAGACTGTTACATCAGAAGCAGCGAACACTGAAGATGTAGTTCTTGACAGTAGTGATACAGATGAAGACTGTTTAATCATTGATATGGAGTGTCAAAGTAATAGTCATGGAAAGACAGCTGAAGTGGGTTCTAATTTAAGTTCTAAACCAGCTAGCCTAAATTCTTCCTCAGGACAGACTTCTACAGGAAACCAGACCAATAGTACTTGTCCTGAAGAGTCATGTGTTTTAAAAAAACCTATCAAACGAGTATATAAAAAGTTTGATCCAGTTGGAGAAATTTTAAAAATGCAGGATGAACTCTTAAAACCAATTTCCAGAAAAATACCTGAATTGCCCTTAATGAATTCGGAAAACTCTAAACAGTCTCCTATTTCTGAGCAGCCTTCTGCTCCGTCAGATGCCTGTAGCTGGCCGAAGTCTATCTGGCCTTCTGCCTTTCAGAAGCCAAAAGGACGTAAGTAAATATTTACAAAGAATTTTATAGTAACTGTTTTGCCTGTTCCTTGTCCTTAGGTTTTTTCCCCCTCATTCCCCTCCCTTCTCTTTGTAATAAAGTTTATGATCTTTACATAGTCACTGATGGTTCATTTTGATTGGAAAATGAACTATCATTGACTGTGTAAAAACCTTCACTCCAAAAACACACCCACAGTTGTATGGCTTTTTGTAACCTGTGTTTATTCAACATTTACAATGGCCAATAAGCTATAGATAATGTGGTTTGCCGAATGATGAAGGGGAAGTGTGTCAAAAATCACGATAAATGTGTATTAATCTAAATTTTACTTATTCTTGATGTTATAATGCAGTTTTGTACTTTTTCATTTTGTAAAATAGATATATGGCTGCACCTCAGGTCTGTCTCTATTATGAATAACACTAGTTTTTAAAACTTTTACTTTTTAAAACTTTTTTACTTCAGACATTGTCTCACTGATACATTTGTGAGGGTAGTAGAATAAAAGGAAGAGAACCTTAAAGCTTTGATTTCAGCTCTTGCTGGAGTTACAGTTGAAGTAAACAGAAATGCTAATAGTGTAATGGTCAGAGGAAATAGAAAGCTGGTAGTTCAATTGTTTTATCTTGGATTATGATGGATAAAGGGCTAATGTAGTTAAAAATGATGAATATAATTATTTTTAAAGGATTGCCATATGAACTTCAGGACTATGTTGAAGATACATCAGAATATGTAGCTCCTCAGGAAGGAAATTTTGTTTATAAGCTGTTTAGCCTGCAAGACCTGTTGTTACTTGTGCGATGCAGCGTCCAGAGGATAGAGACCAGACCACGTTCTAAAAAACGGAAGAAAATCAGAAGAGTAAGTTGTTACCTGGGGAGTTGGGATATCGTAGCATAAGTAGGTGGGCAGCAAATATTGAACATGCCATTGTGATGAAGTTTGATTTTAAGTTATTGATCTTTCTTAGAGTAGTTTTTTCAGGTTGAGATTTTTTTAGTAAAATACTAAAAACACTTTTAATAAAGTTGAGTTGAATGTAATAATCATGAATGCTGATAACTTGTGTGGACTATATATAAACTTTGTGAAAAACAGCACCATTATAGACTTGACCTAGACTGGCTCACATGTTCCAGCTTTCTCTGTGATTTTGGATTTTCCTTTATTGGCCCCTTTCTTTCTTTCTTTAAGAGTCTTTTTGAGTTATTTTAGAAGTTTACATTTTGAAAGGTGGGCTTTCATGAATTTGAGGATGTCTTCCCAGGCTTGATAGAAGACTAAATGTCT
Source organism: Bos indicus x Bos taurus (assembly GCF_003369695.1). Lineage (NCBI taxonomy): Eukaryota > Metazoa > Chordata > Mammalia > Artiodactyla > Bovidae > Bos > Bos indicus x Bos taurus. The sequence goes on from NC_040085.1 coordinate 43,592,013, forward strand.
TTTCTTTTCCCCCTATTGTTTCTTTGGGGATTTGGTATAAATATTTTTCTTAAAGTTTTTGCTACACTTTGAGTAGTTGATTCTTTTGGCAGTTTGTTATATTTGATATTTTAAGTTCTCTTTCAGGTTAGTTCGATTTTTGTGTATGTAACCAATGAATTTAGGTAAAGAGGAGTTTTTATGGTATAAATGATTATGTAAAAAATAATGAAGTCTCTCCTTTGTTTCTTAATAAGACTTTTTCTGTTGTGTCCATTTTATCATAGTTCACTTTTTCTTCCTTCGTTTTCCTTTCTTCTTCCATCCTTCCTTCTTACCTTCCCCTCTTCTTTCCTCCTCCTGCTTTCCTTTCTTCCTTCTTTTTTTCCCTCTCTTCCTCCTTTTCTTTTTATTGTATTTTTTTTTTAATGTTTTTGGCCATCCTATGAGGCATGTGGGATGTTAGTTCCCCAACTAGGGATTGAACCCACACCTCCTACATTGGAAGTCCCAGTTCCTTCCTTTTTTGATAATCTGTTTCTTGCTATTTAACCTGCCACCCATTAAGAATGCTGAGTGATCACTGTAGAATGTCAGTGTGTTTGGGGCTAAGGAACTGTGATGTTCCAGCATTGACCCTTGTGGATCAAGTCCCTGACTACTACTTTTATCATATTAAGGTATAACTGAATTTTAAAAAAGAAGAAGAAGAAAAGAGAAGTTCTCATAATTGGTACTCATCACTGGTTCAGACTTGAAATTTTAGAAACCAGCTGGTTTTGAATTAAATGTATGGTGGAGAGTTTTTTAAAAGAGAACATAGGGAATGACAAAATGCTATAGGTCTGATTTTAGTCTCCTTTTCTATAAATACAAGTATCCTCTGTATTAAAAGATTTTATTTAGTAATTTTTTTCCTGTCTCATCTGTACTTAACTGTGATGAAGTTAATAGCCATAGCATGCACATGTTGAATACATCCAGCGTCAGTGCTTTGGCTTGTATTTTCAAGATTTTATTTCATTCGTTCTTACCTGCTATCTGATTATTTGGAGGCTAACATCATTTCTGTGAGCCCATACCACTCTGCACTGACCTACCAGCTTATAACACTTAGAAATTATTGATGGGCAAGATCTCTTAAGTAAGGATAGCCTAGGAATATTTTGGACCCTGATTTAATTGTTCAGTGAGATAATCTGTTAAGGACATTGTCATTCACTTGACCAAAGTGAAATTTGTAAAACCTTATAGGAGAGTATTCACTCTTCATCAAAATATATCAAAACCACCAAAGAATAGCTAAATAGAAGCCTTCTGTTTCTCATTATGTCAAACCCTGAGTATAATTTTAAAATTTTCAGCAAATACTTATTTTATATATCATTATATGTAATAGTTTAGTACACATATTATAAATTCCTTAGTAGAATGTGTTCCCTTCGGAATCATATCCTAGTCATCTGTTTTTCTCAAATGTTTTGTTCCATAGAAATTCAATAAACAAATATTGAATAAGTGAGAAAAAATTGAGACATGAGGACAGAGGAGGGTGTTAGGGAAGGGAAATTGAGGCACTAGTTAAAATTTTGAAGTGGTAGTATTTGAACTCCAGTTAGGTAAAAATGCATCCTCATTAACATTTCCTTCTTAAAAACCAACTGGTTTAGACCAAGTTTTAAAACACTCAGAAGTCTCTTCAACTTCTGCTATTCAAGAACCTCATTTCTTCTTTTTTTGTTTTCCCTTTGTTTCTTCAATTCTCTGTTACTGTAGTTGAGATTTTAGTTTCCAGTATCATTTATTTTTTCTCATCAAGATTCTGCTTAATCTTGTACAACAGAGGGGAACCTAGAACAGCAGCCACTCTCAATTGATGAAAAAGAGGCTAATTTGGAACACAAGATGAAGCTAGAACTTACTGAGTTCTACATGTAGTTGTGAAATCCAGACCAAATACCTCTGAATGATTTATTATTATATTATTGTCTGTCTTGGTTAACCAGATTTCCTAAGAGTGATATTCTGAAGGGATTAAAAAACTTAGATCTAGTTATCTTGAAGTTTATATTGGCATTGTCGGTCCAGAGAAAAGTATCCTGAAGGTGCTTGAATCTTAAGAAACAACAGAAATGTGCCTATTGGGATACTACCTATGTCACTATCCTAGTGACAGGATACTAGCCATGAAATATTTCGGAATGTATGTAAAAGTTTGGAAGGTTTATGTGATAAATTGGAAGGTAGAAAACCAAGAGAAGCTTTCACTTAGAAGTGAACAATTAAGGGATAAAGAAAACAGTAAGTTTAATTTATATAATTGTAGAACTTTGTACTTAAAATTTCACTTTAATTTTGGAGTACTGACATAAAATATTCAGACTTTTCCTTCCCTTGGCTTCCTGGAGATGGCAGTAGAATACATAAATTAATACCAGATTCAAGACTTAGTTTTATAGATATGACAGTATTATCAAAGAAAATCCCCCAGAGTACTTTCTTCAGAAAGAGTAATGTTTTTTAATTTGAAAAGAAATCTTGAATTAATTCTATTACCTATTCATGATCCAAAAGAGGATCTTCTTTCTCAATTATTCATTTTCCAACTCTGCTGTGAACTGGTTATGTGTCCTTGAGCACGTATCTTAACCCTTTGAGCCTTCATTTCTTTATCTCTGGGTTTTATTTGCAACTATAAGCAACCTTAAATGCAGATTACCAATTACTGAAGAATTATTATACAATTAAGTGATTTTAGCAAGGCAGTCTACTCCAGTATTCTTGCCTGGAGAATCCCATGGACACAGGAGCGTAGCAGGCTAGGATCTGTAGGGCCACAAAAAGTCAGTCACAACTGAAGTGACTTAGCACACAGCAATAATATTATCCTAATCATAATTTTTTTTTTAAATTACAGAGACACTGTAGGGAACTTACTACTCAGACTTTGGCCCCAGGAACAACAGCTTTTTACACATGTAGAGACTTCATTTTCACCTCAGATTCCACATTTATTTTAAAATAGTTATTCACATGCACATTGAAATTTAAGAAGCACTGCTGTTGAATTTTACAATATTCAAAGGTAATAATGAACCAAAGTTATTGTTCACAGAAGTTTTACTGGATTTGAATTATTCTTTACACCACCATTATGTTCAGATCAGATCAGATCAGTCGCTCAGTCACGTCCGACTCTTTGCAGCCCCATGAATCGCAGCACGCCAGGCCTCCCTGTCCATCACCAACTCCCGGAGTTCACTCAGACTCACGTCCATCGAGTCAGTAATGCCATCCAGCCATCTCATCCTCTGTCATCCCCTTCTCCTCCTGCCCCCAATCCCTCCCAGCATCAGAGTCTTTTCCAATGAGTCAACTCTTCACATGAGGTGGCCAAAGTACTGGAGTCTCAGCTTTAGCATCATTCCTTCCAACGAAAACCCAGGGCTGATCTCCTTCAGAATGGACTGGTTGGATCTCCTTGCAGTCCTAGGGACTCTCAAGAGTCTTCTCCAACACCATAGTTCAAAAGCATCAATTCTTCGATGTTCAGCCTTCTTCACAGTCCAACTCTCACATCCATACATGACCACAGGAAAAACCATAGCCTTGACTAGACGAACCTTTGTTGGCAAAGTAATGTCTCTGCTTTTGAATATGCTATCTAGGTTGGTCATAACTTTCCTTCCAAGGAGTAAGCGTCTTTTAATTTCATGGCTGCAGTCACCATCTGCAGTGATTTTGGAGCCCAGAAAAATAAAGTCTGACACTGTTTCCACTGTTTCCCCATCTATTTCCCATGAAGTGATGGGACTGGATGCCATGATCTTCGTTTTCTGAATGTTGAGCTTTAAGCCAACTTTTTCACTCTCCACTTTCACTTTCATCAAGAGGCTTTTGAGTTCCTCTTCACTTTCTTCCATAAGGGTGGTGTCATCTGCATATCTGAGGTTATTGATATTTCTCCTGGCAATCTTGATTCCAGCTTGTGTTTCTTCCAGTCCAGCATTTCTCATGATGTACTCTGCATAAAAGTTAAATAAACAGGGTGACAATATACAGCCTTGACATACTCCTTTTCCTATTTGGAACCAGTCTCTTGTTGCATGTCCAGTTCTAACTGTTGCTTCCTGACCTGCATACAAATTTCTCAAGAGGCAGGTCAGGTGATCTGGTATTCCCATCTCTTTCAGAATTTTCCAGAGTTTATTGTGATCCACACAGTCAAAGGCTTTGGCATAGTCAATAAGGCAGAAATAGATGTTTTTCTGGAACTCTCTTGCTTTTTCCATGATCCAGCGGATGTCGGCAATTTGATCTCTGGTTCCTCTGCCTTTTCTAAAACCAGCTTGAACGTCAGGAAGTTCACGGTTCACATACTGCTGAAGCCTGGCTTGGAGAATTTTGAGCATTACCTTACTAGCGTGTGGGATGAATGCAATTGTGCGGTAGTTTGAGCATTCTTTGGCATTGCCTTTCTTTGGGATTGGAATGAAAACTGACCTTTTGCAGTCCTGTGGCCACTGCTGAGTTTTCCAAATTTGCTGGCATATTGAGTGCAGCACTTTCACAGCATCATCTTTCAGGATTTGGAATAGCTCAACTGGAATTCTATCACCTCCACTAACTTTGTTCGTAGTGATGCTTTCTAAGGCCCACTTGACTTCACATTCCAGGATGTCTGGCTCTAGGTCAGTGATCACACCATCGTGATTATCTGGATCGTGAAGATCTTTTTTTAGGCCCACTAAATTCGCCAGTTTATGAAAATCAGTCATTCTGAAACATTTATGAAGTAGTTTCAAGTACAAAAGTGAATGACAGCTTAGTATAATTTCAGAAGTTGTTCAGTCACTAAGTCATGTCTGATTCTCTGCAACCCCATGGACTGTAGCCCACCAGGCTCTTCTATCCATAGGATTTCCCAAGCAAAAATATTGGAGTGGGTTGCCATTTCCTCCTCCAGGGAATCTTCCTGACCCAGGAATCAAACCTGCAGTACCTGCATCTCCTGTGTTGACAGGCAGATTCTTACCACTGAGCCACCTGGGAAGCCCCAGGGAAGCCCAATCTCACAAGTACTAACTGGGTATATAACTTTAAGTTCCTTAAATCATGTGTTTTTCCCTCTGCAGCTAGAAATGAAGAGACTGCTATTAAGATTAGAATTTTCTTTGACAGAAATGAGTTAATATGAGCACAGTGAACATGACTAGCATTATATTATTTTACAGGCATGGATTTACTTACATCTCATTTAGACTAGTCGTAGGTATAGTCATTTTGCTAAATCTGTACAGTCCTGACCAATAAACACTAAACGGCTAATTTGTCAAGTACGTAGTGTCTGGAATAAAGTCTTTTGTATTAATGAAGAGAGCAACATCCATGTGTATTAATGTAAGTACTAGTGCTCACACATTCGTAGAATGAAAACAAGCTGCTCAGAGTATTTAAGCCTGAGATGATGTGACTAATGGTTTAAACGGGCAAAAAAAATCATACTTTTTTTTAACCCTCTTGAGAATGATTAGTATGTATTACAGTCATGGCTTCCCAGCTTCTAGTTTTGAACCTTTGGGCAATTATGTAACCCAGGCTTTATTCCAAGTATCCTGTCAGTCATGTTCAGTGACAGAAAGAAAATATGCTTATGTATGGAGAGCTATGTTGATTGTGGTTGGGGGTAGGGGAGGTCGGAGAAGGCGATGGCAGCCCACTCCAGTACTCTTGCCTGGAAAATCCCAGGGGCGAAGGAGCCTGGTGGGCTGCGGTCCATGGGGTCGCTAAGAGTCGGACACGACTGAAGCGACTTAGCAGCAGTAGGGGAGGCTCTTGGTTCACGATCTCTTTTTTATCCACCACTGCCCATGTCTACTAAGGGTTCTATCCATATTTCTGCCTGCATCCAACTGTATTTGAAAGGATGAAATAAGATTACCTGAAAGCATTTTGAAAAGTGGCAAAGTTATATAGGCAAATGTATTTACTGTTAATAGTAAATGAATAAAGCCTTATAAGAGTATAACCTTGAATTGCAGCAATTTCCAGTTTATGTACTACCAAAAGTGGAGTATCAAGCTTGTTATGGAGTTGAAGCTCTGACTGAAAGTGAACTCTGTCGCTTATGGACTGAAAGTTTATTGCATTCCAACTCCTCATTTTATGTTGGTAAGTTAAACAAGAGGCTTTGTTCTCCTTTTTAATTCCTTTGTAAATATACACAGTTCAATTCATCTGTAAATTCTGTACTTTTAATTTTCAGTTTTCTGATTGTATTAGTATTTCTTTCTATTAAAACATTTCTACTGCAGAGTTAAATAGCAGAGTGTGAGTAGTGATTATCATATGTTTTGATTTCTCTACTACTTCTTTATTAGTTGCATATGAATGTCAATGTAATCATTTTATTTTTAAGATATTTAGGACCCAGAGGGATGGTACAGGGAGGGAGGAGGGTTCAGGATGGGGAACACGTGTATACCTGTGGCAGATTCATGTTGATATATGGCAAAACCAATACAATATTGTAAAGTTAAAAAATAAAAAAAATAGGAGTGTAATGAAAAAATATACATGTGTTTTCTAACAAGCTTCTTTTAAAAGTACTATATAATTGGTTTTAAAATATATTTTTTGAAATTTTCTTAAATTTATGACATTATTTTTTAAATCTCACATATTATCTTGATGAAAGAGTTTATTTACTTTGTTTTGTTTTTTGTTAGGGAAATAGTTAGGCAGGATCTTAATTTGTGTTGGCTGGGTTCATATACAGTTAACATACTTCACACAAAGGATTACTTGATAATCATTACTGACGTTGTTCCATTCCATTGGAATCCTTACTCCTATACTTCTCAATTCATCCCTTATATTTCACTGCATGCCAGACTTCTCAAGCTGCCCTTCCTTCATGTGATTTCCTTCCTTTGATATCTCAATGCATTGCCTTTTTTTAACCACTTTTACGGTTTGTTGCTTTCTACTTAATTTTTTTTTTTTTTTTTTTTTTTTTACTTAATTGTTTTTTTAAAGCCTGTCCTATCTTCCCATTGGGCTTCTCTTGTGGTTCAGCTGGTAAAGAATCCACCTGCAATGCGGGACACCTGGGTTCGATCCCTGGGTTGGGAAGATCCCCTGGAGAAGAGAAAAGCTACCCACTCCAGTATTCTGGCCTGGAGAATACCATGGACTGTATAGTCCATGGGGTCACAAAGAGTCAGACACGACTGAGCAACTTTCACTTCACTATCTTCCCAGTAGACAATAACTGGTTTAAAGTCAGAGTCTGATGAAACTTTATATTCTTGTAGTACTTAACATAATTTCTGGTATGTAATTAAGTGTTTATAAGTGTGCTTTTCTTGGTTGATCCAAAAATAGGTCACTCACTTGAAAACCTTTTCTGTATTTTGGTTAATCAATATTTTGTCTTCATGTTTTATGAGAGTATTAATAAGATCATCGATTCACTCTCTCTTCAGTTCAGTTCAGTCGCTCAGTCGTGTCTGACTCTTTGCGACCCCATGAATCGCAGCACGCCAGGCCTCCCTGTCCATCACCAACTCCTGGAGTTCACCCAAACTCATGTGCATCGAGTCGGTGATGCCATCCAGCCATCTCATCCTCTGTCGTCCCCTTCTCCTCCTGCCCCTAATCCCTCCCAGCATCAGAGTCTTTTCCAATGAGTCAACTCTTCACATGAGGTGGCCAAAGTACTGGAGTTTCAGCCTCAGCATCAGTCCTTCCAATGAACACCCAGGACTGATCTCCTTTAGGATGGACTGGTGGGATCTCCTTGCAGTCCAAGGGACTCTCAAGAGTCTTCTCCAACACCACAGTTCAAAAGCATCAATTCTTTGGCACTCAGCTTTCATCACAGTCCAACTCTCACATCATACATGACCACCCTCTCTCTACTTAACCCCAAAAGGAAGTAGCTAAAGATTGGTGGTGCTCTAGCCTCTTCCTGCCTCTTCATATACACTGCCAGAAGTTTGTTGTTGTAGTTTTCAGTCAACAACCACAGTTACAGTGTTCCTCCAAAGACCTGTTGCCATGAAACCCACCAACAGTCTTCATGTAAACTATTTGAAAACAATTGTCAGCCATGTCTGTGTTAGGAGGGGACCGAGCAAAAACTCACTATTGAAATCCTTTTTAAAGTACTAACAGAGAATAGACATTCTTGACTTAAACATTTAAGTTTTTTTTTTAATGTAAAGTTTAACAAATAAAACTACCGTCATCCTGCCCCGGCTGATCCAGGGTATTCGAAGCGGGGACGGCGTCGGCGACCTATTTATTTAAATATTTTATCAAAGATATAAAGAGTAATAGGATGAGGATAGCTCAGTAGGAAATTTCAGTGGAGAAAATAGGCTGAGTGGCTTGGTTTACGCGGGAGACCAATAAAACTTCAAGACAAGAAGTTTGCACCACTTACGTAGGCCGCAGGCGTCCTTCCGTTCTCCCGAAGGAGAGGAGACACTGAGGCCTCCCCGGTCGGATCTTAGAAGCCCAGGCATAATTAGTAAGCATGGTGGGTTCCGCGCTCCAGATGGAGACTAAACCAGAGTGAGAGAGAGAGCGACATGGGGAGACCAGTATTTTGAGAAACTGATCCCAATTCTTTATTTTCCAGAGTCTGTTTTTATACACTGAGATGTTATACAAAAGTCACGTGGGGACAGCAGTCCTGACTTTTATTAAAGTCAGGTGCTTCAGACAAATGTATACAGAGGTCTTAGGGGTGTTACATCATCTTCTGGCCAGGGGGGCCTGCTGACAATTTACGACCCTCTCCTTGTGACAGCGGTCAGTCAATCAGGACACTTATTTCTCCAGGGCTGATTATTCTCAAAACAGACGCCACCCAAATAGTTACATTACTATAGGGTGAGGGTGTAGTGGGTTTTAGTTAAGGAAAGAATTTACTTAGCCTAAGGTCTAACGTGATTAATATCAAAGGTTAATACTTATTCCTTCTGTATATTCATTAATGTGTGTAAGGGCAGGGGATATGGAGACTTAGCAACAAACATTGGCTCAACAAATGAAAAACCCTTCACCAACACAATTTCTAATTAGCCCACTATACTTATAGTTTTCTAACTTCTCTAAAGAACCTGTTTTTAGAGGGTTTAAAGCATCTCGTGCCTCTCACGGTTGGGAGGCTATGAGCAATCACATGTGGCCCGACGAGCCTGTCAGGCAGGCTAGAGAACCTTCAGAGGAGTTTGTAGGTTAAAACACTCTTGTCACACCCAAGAGTTTTTATTGACTGGAGCTCTAGGTTAACTCCTTCTCCGAAAGAGGTGGTGGGGGACAGCCCCCCGTAAAGTCAGAGGTGTAGGTAAGAGCACAAAGTAGTAAAGTAGGCAGGCTCTGGTTATGGGGGTAGACGCTCGAGGATTTCCAGGGGGACACCTGAGGCTCGATCCCGCCTTTGCGTATGTCGAGCCTCCTTCCTCATGACCTTTGTCACGCGCGGAGTACCTCACTCTGGCCCCCAACATCCAATAGTCACCCCTTAATTGCAGTTTCACTCTGTGGTTTCAGTTATCTTCAACTAGTCAACTGTGGTCTGAAATAGTAAATGAAAGATTCCAGAAATAAGCAAATTGTAAGTTTTAAAAAGCACACCATTTTGTATAGTGCCTGGGATGTGAATCACCCCTTTTCTAGTTTCTCCAGCCCATTAGTCACTTTGTAGTATCCCAGTTATCAGTGCTTATCTTCAGGTAACCCTTTTTTAACTTAACAGCCCCAAAGTGCAAGAGTATGTGATACTGGGAATTTAGATATGCTTAGGAGAAACTGCAGAGTGCTTCCTTTAAGTGAAAAGGTGAAAGTTTTCAGCTTTCTTTTCTTAATTAGGAAAGAAAATTTATATGCAGTGTGGCAAAGATCTGTGGTCAGAATGAATCTTCTGTCTTGAAGTTATGAAGGATAAAGAACGCATGTTTGTTTTGCTGTCAAACTGCAAAACAAACCTCATACTGCAAGGTTATTGTCACAGAGCAGATAAGTATTAATTTAAATGGAAAAGGCATTCAGTTTGTAAGATATTTTGAGAGGAAGGGAAAAAGACACCACATTCAGAAATCTTTTATTATAGTATATTGTTAAAATTGGTCTATCTTATAATTAGTTACTGTTGTTGAACTCGTGAAAGTGAAGTCGCTCAGTCGTGTCCGACTCTTTACAACCCCATGGACTGTAGCCTATCAGGCTCCTCCGTCCATGGATTTTCCAGGCAAGAGTGCTGGAGTGGATTGCCATTTCCTTCTCCAGGGGATCTTCCTGACCCAGGAATCGAACCCCAGTCTCATGCATTGCAGGCAGACGCTTTACCATCTGAGCCACCAGGGAAGCCCTGTTAAACTCCTACTGTGCCTAATTTATACATTAAACTTTATTATAGGTATGTATGTGTAGAAAAAAACAGTATATGTAAAGTTTGGTACTATCAGTTTTAGGCATCTACTGGGGGCTCTTAGATTGTATCACCTGTGGATAAGGGGGGACTACTGTACTCTGTAAAGTCATAAGTAATCATTGCCTTACATGCTGTTTATCATCAGTGAATCCTGATAAGCCATTCATTTTGATGTAATGAGGTGGTGTTTTTAGTGTCTTTGACAACTGTTTGGTGAGAAACTTATGTATTCTTATATGATGTGTTTGCTTTGTTTGGGTTTTTTTTTTTATATGGGGGTGAATGTTTCAAAATACTATTTTAAAAACATCTGTGAGTTTTGAGGTTTTTTACAATTTTATTTTATTACTCTTTTAATTTAAGAGAAATGTTGCAACAGGAAGGGAGTTTAGGAGAATAGACTCCTAAATAAGTTTTTGCTACAGTTGCATTCAGGAAATAAGATAAAAACAGTAATAGTTTGTCCTCGTGGTGTCTGGTATGACAATATAATTAAAATAAGTTATATATCAGATATGACTCTAAAGTAGCATGTGTGACTCATTACTTAGTCTCTCTATTTTGTAGTTCTACCTTACATTGTGTAGACTAAGTGGTTTTAGTTTTAAAGAAGAGTGCCTATCTACGGATGGTCAAGAGGTAGAAGATGTATACAAAATATTATTTGGTACATCTGTCTTCAAAAGTATTTATTATTTCCCTTTGACATCTAAATAAAGGCTAATTGTTTTTACCTGTATGATGCTTTGCTAGATATGAGTTATAGTGTACACTTCATGGCAAATAGATGGGGAAAAAATGAAAGCAGTGACAGATTTCATTTTCTTGGGCTCCCAAATCACTGCAGATGGTGACTTCTGCCACAAAATTGAAAGATGCTTGCTCCTTGGAAGAAAAGCTATGACAAACCTAGACAGCATAATAAAAAGCAGAGACATCACTTTGTCAACAAAGGTCTTTATAGTCAAAGCTACAGTTTTTCTAGTAGTCATGTACATGTGTGAGAGTTGGATCATAAAAAAGGCTGAGTGCTGAAGAATTGATGCTTTGAACTGTGATGTCAAAAAAGACTCTGGAGAGTCCCTTGGACTGCAAGGAGATCAAACCAGTCAATCCTCAAGGAAATCAACCCTGAATATTCATTGGAAGGACTGATGCTGTGAAAGATTGAGGACAAGAGAAGAGGGTGACAGAGGAGGATATGGTTGGATGGCATCACTGATTCAATGGACATGAGTTTGCGCAAACTCCAGCAGATAGTGAAGGACGAGGAAGCCTGGCATGCTGCAGTTCATGGGGTCACAAAGAGTTGGACTCGGCTTAGCAACTGAACAGTACACTTGAAATTAGTAATGTCTTTCTTTTCAAGTATTCTGTTTTTTGATTCTGTGTGTCAGTCTTCCTCCCTGTACTATTCTTGTCCTTTTAGCTTCTGCTCCTCTTAGGCTCCCAATATAACAGCTCTTAGGGTATTGCTGTGTGTTTTGTTTTATTCTCTCCTTTTGCTGCCTTATGTATCTACCACTCTCAAACCAAATTATAATATAATACACTTGAAATACTCCAAAATTTTCCTCAGAAACTGTATGTGTGTGTGTGTGTATATACATATATATGTGTATTTTTCTATATATAAAGTAATGCAGCAGTATTTCTAACTGTCATTAATGAAGTATGTGATGTAGGTCAAGGACTGTATATCCATTGTTACTAATCCTCACTATTCTGTAAAATAAGTGTTGTCTGTCTTTGTTTTACAGATGAGGAAACTGAGGCTCATAGAGTTTATTGCTCAAGATTACAGTTTGTGGGAAATCTGGGATTTGTATCCATGTGTTTTCTGATTCCACAGCCTGTGCTTTTCATTTATAATGGAATTTAAAAATCATGCTGAATGTGTGAGTCAGAAGATATGTGTATGAGTACTTCATACTTTACAGTTTTCTTTTTACTTTGGGCAAAATCATTTAAGCTTTTGAGTCCGCAGCTTTTTCATCTGTAGGTAATGGACATAATAATATTTTGTTCAAGGAATTCTCTGGCATTCCAGTGGTTACAGCTCAGTTCTTTCACTGCTATGGCCCTGTGTCCAATCCCTGACTGAGGAAAAGATACCGCAAGCCACAGGGTGCAGTCAAAATAGTAATAATAGTAACATTTTGTTGAATCTACCTCGGGGACTCTATACACAAATCCTTTTTCTTACAATGATTATGTAATTTTTCTTGTTATTCAATCACTCAGTCATGTCTGACTCTTTGCGACCCCATGGACTGCAGCATGCCAGACTTCCCTGTCCTTCTCTATATTATATTATGTAATATAATGCCCTAAAAGTACACTTCTCCTTAATGAAAATAAATACCACAAGACAATGAAGTTATACTTTGTATATTTTTGTACTGAGAAAAAAATAGCTATTAACCTAAAATTTAGATCAAAATATGAGAGTAAAAAAGGATTTCTTAACCAAAGATTAAAAGCAGGCTAAAACAACAGCAAAAAACTGAGAACTTCTCTATATTTATGCATAATTTTCAAAAAGACCTACGTAGTACTACTTCTGTCCTAAAATACTGTCAGTTGTAACATATACCTTTGCTTTGATAATATTTTTCTTTCATATATGTTATTTTTTAAGTATAACATACATTCAGAAAAGTGAAAAGAAAAGGACCTCCCAGGTGGTAAAGAACGCACCTGCCAATGCAGGAGAAAAGTGAAAAATGTACAGCTCAAGGAATTACATAACAAAGTCTGCACCTCTGTAACTCACACCCAGATCAAGAAGCTGAAAACTGCCAGAGACCCACCTTTTGCCACTTGCCTATATAGCCTTCTTCTTCTCCACTAATAACCAGTGTCCCGCCTTCTAACGTAATCATTTGGGTTTCGCCAGCTCTGTACGGATGGAATTATAAAGTTCTTTCATTTATACCTTCTTTTGCTTAATAGTTTTTCAAGTTTATGTTGTATGTAACAATATTTTTCTTTTTCACATTTTCCTTTTTAAGAATATACCACCATTTATTTATGCATTTAACTTTGGGAGCCTGTTTCGGTTGTGTCTGTTAATGCAGCTATGAACATAAGTGTCTGTTAGAGCAATGTGTATGTATTGCTATTGGGCACATACCTGAGAGTGGAATTACTGGGTCGTAGCTTAAGCTACATTATCTTCAGTTAGATAATTCCAGAAAGCTTTCCAAAATGATTATACCAGTATACACTTATATTAGCAGCATGTGAGGGTTATATCTTCTCCACATCCTTGCCCAAACTTGGCATTATCAGTTTAATTTGTCACGCTGGTGGGTATGTATTATTAACATCTCATTATTATTTTTTTTCTCTCTCCCTCCCCCCTCTCATTATTGTTTTAATTTGCTTTTCCTTGGTTGGACACTTTTTCATATGATTAATAATCATTTGGATATTCACTTTTGTGAATTGCCTTTTCAAACCTCTTTCACTGTTGTCAAGTTTTTGTTTATTTGCTTGTTAGTTCTTTGTTGGTTTTAAATGTTACAAGTAATTTTCTCCTGCTCTTGCCTTTTCAGTCTCTTAATGGTATCTTTTGGATTTAATAAAGACCAATATTTAGCCATTTTCTTTATGATTAGTGTTTTTTTGCCTGGTTTAACAAGTCTTCCTTACAGCAGCATCATGAATATAACATCTTCTGGAAACCTTCCTAAAATTATTTTCTATTTTCCAGACACATAGTTTATGTGGTATTTATTTTTGCCTGGAATATTAAGTTGTTTTTTTTTTCCCAGTTTTCAGCACCGTTTATTGAAAAAGACTATCCATTCTCTGCTGTCCCATTTTACTTGAGTTATATATATGAATCTAAGCTGGACTCCCTATTTCTTTATCCTGTTTTAATTACTCTAGTTAGAGTAATTACTCTAGCTAGACAGTTAGCACTGTCTTAATTGCATTAGTTTTATAAAATCTTTTACTGTTTGATGAAGCAAATCTTGTCAACTTTTTATTTTTAATTAATTTTTATTGGAGTATATTTGATTTGCAATGTTGTGTTAGTTTCAGGTGTGCAGCATAGTGAATCAGTTATACAGGCACATATATCCACTCTTTTTAAGATTCTTTTCCCATATAGGTCATTACAGAGTATGGAGTAGTTCCATGTCAGCTTGTTTTTCTTCAAGAATTTCTTGGCTATTCTTGGCTCTTTGCATTTACAGATTTGGGAATCAGCTTGTCAGTTTCAGCCAACAGCAACAGGAAGATTGGGCTTTTTGTTAGGAAGTGCATTGACTCAGTCAGTGTGGAACAGATTAACAGCTTTATAATAACAAATCCGTCAATCTGTGAACTTTAGATATTCTTCTATTTATATCTTCAATTTCTATTAATATCTTTATGATTTTCTTTGTAAAGTTCTTGCACATCTTTTGTTAAATATTTTTGTTGTTGGCTGATATGTTATTATAAATGATATTTCTGAAATTTTATTTTCTTATTAGGCTGTTACTGATAATACAGGATTTATTTGCATATTAATTTTGTATGTTGATCTTGTATCTTAGTAACTTGGCTAAGCTCATTCTAATAATTTATATTTTCAAGTTAAACAATTATGTTCTTGGCAAATAATGACCATCTTACTTCTTCTTTACAATCATTATACCTGTTTATTCCTTGCTCCCTTTGCCTAGAATTCAAATAGAAGGTAAATAATGGGCGTCTTTGTCTGTCTTTAATCTTAAAGGAGGAGATTTTCAACATTTCACCATTTTATGTAGTGTTTTGTATGGGTGTTTGTGTATGCCTTTTGTTTGAAGAAAGAAGTTCCTTTCTATGCCTAGTTAAGAATTTTAATAATGAATGGATAAAAAAAGAAATTTTCAGATATTTTCTCTGTATTTATTGAGATTATATGATGGTATAACCTTTTTATTCTACTAATGTGATGAATCATATTAATTTTAAAATGCTAATCCAAACTTGTGTTCCTGCCATAATTCCGGCTTGCTCATGATATATTACTCTTTTTAAATATTGGTGAAATTGTCAGTCACTCAGTCATGTCCAATTCTTTGCGACCCCATGCTTCTGTCCAACAATTGGTAGATTCATTTTATTAATATTTATCTTGCCATTTGTGTTTATAAGTGAGATTGACCTGTAAGTTTCCTTGTGAGGTATTGGTATTAAGATTAAGTTTATGTCTTAAAGTGATTTGGGATCTGTTTCCTCTTTTTCTGTTATCTGGTAGAATTTCTTTAAAAATCAGTGTTATTTCTTAATTAAATGTTTGGTAAAATTGACGTGTGAAGCCTGCGGGCCTAGAGCTTTCTTTTAGAGGAGTTTCTAATTATCAGTTCAATGTTTGCTGTTTTTAAATTGAAGTATAGTTGATTTACAGTGTTGCGTTGATATCTGTTGTAGAGCAAGATGATTCAGTTACACTACATATATATGTGTGTGTGTGTGTGTCTATATATATATACACATGTTCTTTTTATATTATTTTCCATTATATTTTAATCATGGGATATTGAATGTAATTCCTTGTGCTATACAGTAAGACCTTGTTGTTTATCCATCCTGTATATAGTAATTTACATCTGCTAACCTCAGACTCCCAACCTGCCCCTCCCCCACTCCATGTTCCCTGGCTTTGTTTCTGTTGAAAAGTCAGCTGTTTATCCATTTATGCTGCTTTGCAAGTAATATGTTTCTTTTCTTTATCAGACTTTAAATTTTATCTCTCCCCCTTTCAACAATTGTCCTACGTTGTACCTATGTTAGTCTTTTGTTGTTGTAAATATTCCTTTGTACATGTTCATTTTATAACATATTGCTCCTTGGTATGTGATTTGATGACCTTTACCAGTTTGGGAGAATTCTCAGTCACTATCTCACCAGACATCACTTCCTGCTCATTTGCTTTCTCTTCTGGATCTAGGTTGTATTATGTTACATCTTACCGTGTTCTGTACATCCCTTACATGCTCTTCTGTATTTACCCTCCTTTTGACTCCTCATGCATGATTCTCAGTATTTTCTTCTAGTTTACTAATTTCCTCTTCAACTATCCCTAATACACTATTTCACCCATCACCTGAGTCCTTAGTTTCATTTACTGTATTTTTTTAGTTCTAGACTTTTCATTTGGTTCTTTTTATACATTTCTGTAGAAATTCTTTTGTATAATTGCTATTAAAAGTCTCAATTATGTCTTCAGTTCAGTTCAGTTCAGTTACTCAGTCGTGTCCGACTCTTTGCCACCCCGTGAATCGCAGCACACCAGGCCTCCCTGTCCATCACCAACTCCCGGAGTTCACTCAGACTCACGTCCATCGAGTCAGTGATGCCATCCAGCCATCTCATCCTCTGTCGTCCCCTTCTCCTCCTGCCCCCAATCCCTCCCAGCATCAGAGTCTTTTCCAACGAGTCAGCTCTTCTCATGAGGTGGCCAAAGTACTGGAGTTTCAGCTTTAGCTTCATTCCTTCCAAAGAAATCCCAGGACTGATGTCCTTTAGGATGGACTGGTTGGATCTCCTTGCAGTCCAAGGGACTCTCAAGAGTCTTCTCCAACACCACAGTTCAAAAGCATTATGTCTTAGGCACAGTGAATCCATCTTAGGTGTATTAGGCAGAATTGCTTTAAAGTCTGTATCTAATACCTCTGTTATCTAGAGTCTTTGCAAGTCTTTTCTATTATTTGTGTGTGTGTTAATTTTATAAGGCTTCCATAACAAAGTACCACAAACTGGATAGCTTAACACAATAGATACTTCTTGTTTCACAATTCTGAAGGCTAGAAGTTTAAAATGAAGGTTTTAAAAGGCCATGCTCCTTCTGAGACCTATAAGAGAGAATCCTTTGTTGCCCCTTTTTCCTTCTGGTGTTTGCCAGCAATCCTTGGCATTACTGGTTTGTAGATATATCATTTTCATCTCTGCCTCTGTCATCATGCAGGATCTTTTTTCCTGTATGTCTCTGTCCTTTTCCTATAAGGACACCATTCATATTGAATTAAAGGTCCACCCATCATAGCTAATTACATCTACAACAATTCTATTTCCAAAGAAAGTCACTTTCTGAGGGAGTAGGAATTTAGGGTTTCAGCATATCTTTTTACAGGGACACTTCATTCCGTGCCATGTTGTTTTTCTCTCTTCTTGTTTATTCCATGTTTCTTCATTGTATGTCAGAATATTCTTTATCAGGGGCCAGAAAATTGTATATGAAAAATTCTGGACTTGATGTCAAAGCTACAGTGTTGTCTTCCTGTATTACTCTTGACTACACTAGCAATCTGGATTCACTGTAATCCAATTACAGGGAGTTAGGTAGTTTGAAGCTTGGCTTTGCACCCTAGAAAGCCCAGTATGTTTCCCACTTACTGCTGGGATGTTGCCATTCATGGTCTGACATTGCCGGTCTTTGGAAAAACCTGCTTGCAAGGCTGGCTATCTGCTAGCATCTGGGAACTTGGCTAGTAAACAGTTTCCTACGCTGATGTAAAACGTCCATTAGCTGATAAGGAGGGCTCATTGTACCTACACTGTTTGTATAAATACTATGGTTTATTCTGAACATCTGCTTGCTGAGTGTCTGGAATTTTGGTATGTGTTAGGCAGAGGGTTGCCTGCATGATGCATCCCCCAATAAAAGCATTGAGTGCTGAGTCTTCATTAAGTTTATCTGGTACAAAAAGATGTTGCTGGAGGAATTAAGTGGATCTTGTGTGGCTCCAGTGAGAAAGGCCTTTTTTTTTTTAATTGTAGAAAAATGTTTGTAGCATAAAATGTACCATTTTAACAATTCCAGGGTACAATTTACTACACATTTTTTAAAAATTATCTGTTTATTTTATGGCCACGGAATGTGGGCTCGTAGTTCCCCGATCGGGGATCTAACTCATGCCCCCTGCACTGGAAGCACAGTGTCTTAGCCACTGGCTTGCTAGGGAGGTCCTACTGTATGATTTTAGTGCATGATTTACTGTGATTAAGTACATTCATAGTGCCATGTAACCATCATCACTGTCCATTTCCAGAGCTTTTTTATCATCCCGAATAGAAAGCCAACAAAGGACTTTTGAAGATAGCATCTCATTTTCTCTGAACTTTATCCCACACTTCTTTGCCTTTTTTGGATTCTCCTTTTATTTGTATCCTTTTGCTGTAATAAATCTTATCCATGTGTGCCACTGTATGTTGAAGCTATAAGTCCTTGTAGAGAAGCACTGAGCCTGTGTCCCAACTCAGAACATTTGTTTATGTAATTCATAGAGCAGTTTTTGTTCTTCTAATCCTGAGAGATTATTGAAAACTCTGGTTCATCTCTTAGGTCTCAGTTGCTTTCTCCAGATTAACAGGTGCTCCTAAGAGAGAAGCAGCCCTCAGTGCCAGACTCACATCTCCAAGTGTGTTTCTTCTTCTGGTTTTTGGCTCTGAATATAGTCCCATTCCCTTTTTCTGGTAACCACTAACAAATTATGTAATTTAATCACTCATAGTATTTATGGCCTGTCTCTGTCTGTTTTGTTTATTGATACATCATAAGCACCTGGAACAGTATCTGACACACAGAGGTGCTCAATAAGTATTTTTTAGAGAGTGAAGTTGGCTTGCATGATTGGTTGAAGGAACAGTAAAAAGTCAAGGAGAAGGGAAATGGTAGATAACAAACCACAGAATTTATATACTTTATTCATTTTACTTTTCCTAGATGTGTGTAAGACAAGCCATTGGAATACAAGAAGAAAATATTATAGCTTTTACTTTTTCTCCAAAGAAATTAAAAACTAAACATTATTCATGTTAAGTAAGTGGAGTGACAGGTGGTCCTCTCCTTTGAATGTTGTTGTAGAGTTCTGTTACATATAAAATAGAAAATATTTTTATTATCTCCACATTGTACACCGTCCAAGAAACAGTGTGCCCAGTCCATTCCATATGAATGGTCATCCTCAGAGTTGTGCTGTATAGCATCCTCGGGTTTATTAAGGATGACTTTGTTGTTGAAAATGAAAGATGCTGCTTATTTAAAACAGCAACAACAAGAACAAAAAGAAACCCTCATATATGCCACAGAGTCCACCAGTGGCAGGATCAGAATTTAGTCAGTTTTTTTCAAGTATTTATTTATTTATTTTTGGTTTTGCTGGGTCTTTGTTGCTGCACATGGACTTTTCTGGTTGCAGCGAGCAGGGACAACTCTTCATTGCAGTGCACGGGCTTCTCATTAAGTAGCGTCTCCTGTTGTGGAGCACAGACTCTAAGCACATGGGCTCCAGTAGTTGCAGCATGCAGGTGCAGTAGTTGTGGTGCACGGGCTTTAGCTACTTTGCAGTATTTTGAATCCTCCCTGACCAGGGATCAAACCTGTGTCCCCCGTATTGGCAGGCAGATCCTCATTCACTGTGCCACCAGGGAAGTCCTGGTCACAATTTTTAAGTGTTTATAACTTTGCTGTAAACCTTAAACAGGGCTAGGAAAAAACGGGGAGGGAGGAGGTCAGAGATAACAAAAATGAAGCACTGTGTGTATAACAATGTTAATCAGTGTGACTGAATACAAATAATTCATTGTGTCTTAGAAACTGGGATAAAATCTTAACCAGAAAATTTCCACGTGCTCCTATTTCTTTCCCATGCAATCATGCACCCTCGTCCTTTCTAAGTTGTGACCTGTGTTTTCCTCACTCAACCTTTGCTAGCCGCTCCTCCATTTAACTGTGGCATTTCATTGTTAGTTTTCCCTGCCCAGCTCTATGATCTCAAAATTTCAAAGAAATTTAAGACAGTTTCTTCTCAGAAATCAAAGCCGGGGACCAGTGCGTTAGAGCTTGCTTTCTTTGTTTTTTTTTGACATTACATCTTTTGGAGAGAAAAGTGAGAGTAGAGTTTACATGTGTGATTGAGAGATGCAGATACAGCGTATCATACAAAACACAAGAGATACAAAATGTCACTTACTGAACTGAAGAGTGTATTGATTTATAGGACTCCAGTTCAGCAGTTATCTAAACTGACTGTGTGTCGCAGTCGTTTGTAGAGCTTGTTAGATTGAAGATTATCGGCCCTGACCCTAGGAGTGTCTGATTCGATAGGTCTGGATTGGAACCTAAGACTTTAGCGTTTGTAGCATGTTCTCAGGTGGTGCTAATGCTGGTAGTCCAGGGACCATACCTTGAATACCTTTCCTGTAGCTCCTAGTCTCCTTTTTAGGTAGAATAAAAATACTTGTTTTTTGTTTCCCTGCTTTGCTATGAACATGTTCTTCTCTTCCTTTAGATTGCTGTGTTATTTTTTCCCTCTTGCCCCAAACACTAATATGTACTCCCTAAAGAAAATTCCAAAAGTCATCTTACCACAACTTCTGTATCTACTTTTCAGTTATCTAATGTATATCAATTCTGCATAGTCGACATACAAGCAGTCCTTCCTTTGTGCTATTCTGATATCCACAAATGTCAGTTACAAAGGCATATTAACTGTAATTGTGTAAACTACCAACTTTACTGCTGACTCTTCAGTTCACAGATCACTACATAAATAACAGACTTGCGTCATGACCAGTCACCAATCATATCACTCCTTTAAGAGTCTGTCAGTGTTTTTGGTCGCTGTGTACCTGTTACTGAGATCATGCATAGAAAGCAAAATGTCTAGTTGTGTTCCCTCCTTGTCTCCCAGTGATAAACTCACATGATGTTTTGTAAAAGTGGATAATCAGAAGAGGGAATTGGCCAACAAAGATTAAAGCACAGCAAAGAAACAAAAGACCATACTGCTGCAAATGGAATTTGAATTGAATATAAATGGAGTTATAGAAGAAATAACTGACAGTAGAAATGTTGACACTGCTGAGGTTCAAGAGACAAGATGAGCCACCAGAGGAACTTAGTGAAAGTGATCTGACTCACATAAATAAGGAAAGTGCTTGTGGCATAAAGGATGAAGAAATGACCCTGGCACAGTATTTTACATTGAAGAAACACTTTGAGATATTTCATGACCTTAAAAGTGCAAAGGGTATAACGTTGGGAGCTGATCCAACAATGATCAGCAAGTGTGAAACCCCTCCACAGCATAGAAAAGGTGCTTGCTCCCTATCATAAGTTGTAACAGGAGAAAGTGACAAGCACTATTCAGACTACTATTAATGAGTTTTATAATGAAATAATACTTTAAATCTCAGTGTTTGCAATTTATAGTCTACTAAATAAAGATTAGTTTTTACTGTCTTCATTTCTCCATGCATTTATTACTGATGGGGAATTTATAATGTTTTGATCAAAAAATCTTAAAGGTAATGGAGCAATTGTAATTTTTCCCATTGATTATTAAAATCGCTTGCATAATTTTGACTTATGCATGATTATTTTTATCATCCCCTACTACATGTAGAATAGGGACTGCCTATATACATGTATGTGTGTGTGTGTGTGTATATATATATGTATGAATTCATGCATGTATGTAAAGCCCTGATTTGTATTAACTAACCTTTCCAACCTTGACACACTTAAAAAAGTATTTGGATAGCATACTGTGATATGCAAGAGTCTACGAGGCCAGAAAGCTGTTGCCATCCCAAGTCTTGTGCAGTTGCCCCAAGGACTGAGGAAATAAACATCTAAACTCATTTGAGGCCCACTGGTTAAAATGTTCCAATGTTGAGAGAATTGAAGCCCTCATGGAACTTAGTACAGTATTCTCTGTATATTTTAGACTAACTGTATTTGACATATACTATAATACATACTTTTCATTGAGATTGCTTTAAAAAGGTAAGAACTGTGAGTTTCCTCAAAGACACATTTAGTAAATGTCTAAACTGTTTTATTGTACTTAATATTTATTGCCTTTTGACAGTCTTTAAACCATTAAACTGTGTCCTTTTTATTAGAAACGTCACTGTGTAATGAGTGTTAGAAATGCAGAGGTGAAACCGAAACTTGGCACAGGAAAGAATAAGTAGGCATGGGAAAAGATTTGTTGTCTTAGAAGAAAAGTATCTGGTAAAAATATTTCTAATTCTTTTTTATGAGCACAAAGCAGATGAAATGAAAGGGGGCAAGATAAGAAATGAGATACTAAATTATTTGCAGGTTTTTTGTATTATGATTGATGTCAACTATCCAGGTCATGTGTTTTGATAACCAAATTTTGGAAGCTAAAAAAATTAAAGTGATACTATTTTCAGCGTTAGTGAATATTATACTCTTAGCGATTGATGTTTTTGACTGGTGTAATAACATGGGTTTTGTATTAATGTGATTATATAACATTTAACTAAACGCCATTTTTTGTATCACTTCCCTGGCACATTCCCAGGCCTCAGTGTTGTGTCTCAACCTGTTTTGTGGGAGAACATGTACAAGTGTAATCATGAGAGTTTGCTGTTTTGTTTCTTTGAATTCTAGAATTAGGTCATGTTTATAAGAAAGTAAGACTTGGAGCAGACTATTTTGATTTTTTTTTTTTTAATCGTAGGAAATCTTATCATGTGCTTTAATTAAAAAATAAGCTAGATTTTTTTAAGGTTTATTGAGGTATAACTAATAACATTTTAAGATATTTAAATCATACATCATAATGATTTGATATATGTATACATTGTAAAAGAATTCCTCTCATCTAGTTGAATTAACAAATCCATCATCTCCAGGTATTTTTTTTTTTTGGATGAGAACATTTGAGTTGTACTCTCTTACCAAATATCAGTTATATAATCTACTATTATCAGCTAGAGTCACTGTGTTATACATTAGATCCTCAGACCTTATTCATCTTGTAGCTGAAGGTTTGTACCCTTTTAGCCCCCAACCCCTGAGAACCACTTTTCTACTTCTTTCTTTGAGTTTGACTTTTATTCCCCCGGATTCCTCATATAAGTTATCATGCAGTATATATCTTTCTCTTTCTGACTTATTTCACTTAGCATCCAATTCATGGATGAATAATATTCCATTATTTGTGTGTGTATCACACCTTTATCCTTTCATCTGTTGGTGGACACTTAGGTTATGCACATCTTGGCTATTGTGAATAATTAAGCCAAGTTTTTACCTTAACCAAGTTTGTCTGAGTAATGTATTTATCATACCCAAACTATATTTTATCTGCTTGCTTTTATAGTATTATGGTACATGCATACATGAATGCTAAGTCGCTTCAGTCATGGCTCTTTGCAACACTGTGGACTGTAGGCCACCAGGTTCTTCTGTCCATGGCATTCTCCAGGCAAGAATACTGGAGTGGGTTG
This sequence comes from Bos indicus x Bos taurus, assembly GCF_003369695.1. Classification (NCBI taxonomy): domain Eukaryota; kingdom Metazoa; phylum Chordata; class Mammalia; order Artiodactyla; family Bovidae; genus Bos; species Bos indicus x Bos taurus. The sequence continues at coordinate 43,615,690 of NC_040085.1, forward strand.
CCATGCTGTGCTCCAGGGGATGTTCCTGACCCAGGGATCAAACCCACATCTCCTATGGTGCCTGCATTCCAGGCAGATTCTTTACTGCTGAACCACTGGGAACCCCAGCACCACCTGGGAAGCTCTCTAAAAATTTAATTTCCATAAAAATGAAAGTTTTACTAGAAATTAGAAACCACTGTTTCAACAGTTCTTAAATTGTAGACTTAGAGATGATTTCTTTGATGTGGACGTGTATAAACTTTTCTATGTTCAGCAAATATTTTAGAATTAATACATATTCCTTTATAATCTGACTTCTGGTATTATTTTAAAGTACAGCTTTACTTAATAAACTTAATAAAATGTCTATTTCTCTTTTTAGAATATAAAGTTCCTTTATAATTATGACAGTTGTGTAAAAACATCTTTAAAAAGATTGGATAACTTAGCTTTTTTGATTTTTAAATACAGCAATTGTTCTTTTTAAGTTTGATCTTTTATTTTAGGACATATTGATGCATTTACATCAAAGCTTTTCCTGCTTGAAGAAATTACCTCAGAAGAATTGAAAGAAAAACTTTCAGCACTCAAGTAAGAAATTTTGTGGTAGGAATTTAAAAGCTTGTTAACATGATCATTAATTTTCCTTTATCACTAAGTATTGGTTTAAATTATTTATTTTCAAGACTTTCATCCTTTTATAAATTGAGGCTTTCCTTGACCCAGTTTATGATCCATTTTACATTAATCATTTCCATCTCCAAATTAAATGTTCTAGTGGCACCAGTATTTCTACTTAAGACAAAGGAGGCTAAAACAATAGAGGAGTCTTCCATCTTGGTGAAGTATGGGCACACATATTTCACTTCTTTCCAGAGGTGGGAATAAATAGGCCAGTCAGACTTTGAGCTCAGGGATATATACACTCATTCAGGTATTCTAACTTCTAAAAATTTGTTCTTCTACCAACTGTTACTGTACATCAGATTGAAATTAATTTAATTTGCATCTCACAACTTTCCAGGAAGAACTGGTGGTACCTTTAATCTACATTTTATACATGAGGAAACTGGAACTTGGAGTGACTTTCCCCAGAGCACACTGCTGAGCTAGGATGACAGTTGGTCGTTAATATGTTTGATTCATCTGAAAGGATGGGAAATCGCCCTGACTTATATTAGTTCTGTAGTTCCAGCTTTGGGGCTTGTCATAGTTTTTGAAGGCTGTAGATTCAAGTTTGACTTCCTTGCTTATACTTAAACATCTGTTATAAGTATTACTTCTTTTGATGGGTAACTTTTTATTTACATATGTGAATAGAAAAGCTTTTCCGTACATTTATGCACTGCCTGCTCTACCTCTCCCAATGAAAACCATTTTTTAAATAAATAATCAAGGGAATGAATGTAGGTCTAGAAGAGATATTTAAATCAATATCTTATATTTCATTTCCTTTTATTCATTTAAAGTACCTCTCAATTTCTTTGAAATTCACCACCACCATCTCTAAAAGGCAAACTCCTCTGCAGATTAATTCTGCTAAAGACGTTTTAAACTTCAAAAATTTTAAACTTATAAACTTATTAAAACATTTATAGTTTGAGAGACTTTCCTGTCAGTCCAGTGGTTAAGACTCCATGAACCAGTGCAGGGGGGTTGATGCCTGGTGGGGGAACTAGGATCCCATATGCTGCGTGGTACAGCCATAAAAACAAAAACATTTTTTTAAAAAACACGAACTCAAAGGGAAATACATTCTTTAAAAAAAAATCAGAGCTTAAAATAGTGATCTCTTTACTGATCACTGCTCTGACTGACACAAGCCAAAATACTTTATGATTTTTAAGGGAAATCAGAAAATGGCAAAAATGAAGTAAATACTAAAATTCAGTCAAGTTAGAAATACATTTAGATATTTGTTTTACATTATTTCATCTGTTGTTTTCTTTTGTTATTGAGACATTTCTTTTCCCAAGGAGTTACAGTTGTTAAGAGTAAGTTTTTTTGTTCCTTAATTTTATTTGGATTTCTTCTGTTTAATAGGATTTCAAGTTTATTTAACATCCTCCAACACATTCTAAGAAAATTAAGTAGGTAAGTACTCTGGAGGCGTTTTTCATTGTTATGTCTAATTTTCTTGGGTGAAAAAACTTTGAATACATCTTGTTAGGAATAGACAGAAAATAACCTAGAAATACAAAATTTATTCTGTTGTGTCAAAGTGGAATTGTGAAAATATAAATAGGAAGGAAATATAATAACATTTGGCTTTACTGAGCTTACAGTTAAACATTTTTTTCTGTACAGCTATTATAATGGCTTCCTATTGCCACTGTAACAAATTATCACAAACTTAATGGCTTCAGACAACTCAAATTTATTCTCTTGTAGTTCTGCAGCTCAAAGATCTGAAATTCTCTTCAGTGGACTAAACTTGTGTCAGCAGGGCTGGCCCCTTCTGGAGGCTCTTAGGAATCAGTTGTTTCCTTGCCTAATTTTCAGCTTCTAGTGGCTGCTTGTATTTCTTTTCTTTTTTAATTGAAATATAGTTAGTGTACAATATTATGTTAGTTTCAGGTATACTAGATAGTGATTTGATATTTTCATACATTATGAAGTGATTGCAATAAGTCTAATAACCATATATCTCCATACAAAGTTGTTACAATTATATTCTTTATGCTGTGTGTTACATCCTTGTGACTTATTTATAATTGGAGGTTTGTACCTCCTCAGCCCCCTGTGCCTGTTTCTCCACACACATACTATCCTCAGTCAGCAACCACCCTTTTGTTTATGTGTCTGTAAGTCTATCTTACTTTTGTTTCTTTTGCTTTTCAGATTCCATATATACGTAAGGTCGTATGGTATTTGTCTTTCTCCGACTTATTTCACATGGCACAATAACTTGTAGATACAGCCATGTTGCTGCAAATGCAAGATTTCATTTTTTATGACTGAGTAGTATTCCATTGTCGGAGAAGGCAATGGCGTCCCACTCCAGCACTCTTGCCTGGAAAATCCCATGGACGGAGGAGCCTGGTGGGCTGCAGTCCATGGGGTCGCAAAGAGTCAGACACGACTGAGCGACTTCGCTTTCACTTTTCACTTTCCTGCACTGGAGAAGGAAATGGCAACCCACTCCAGTGTTCTTGACTGGAGAATCCCAGGGACGGGGGAGCCTGGTGGGCTGCCGTCTGTGGGGTCGCACAGAGTCGGACACGACTGAAGCGACTTAGCAGCAGCAGCAGTATTCCATTGTACTTTTATCACATCTTATTTATCTGTTCATCAGTAGACACTTAACTTGCTTCTGTATCTTGGCTTTTATAAATAATACTGCAGTGAACATTGGTGTTTATATATCTTTTGATATATGATGAATACCCAAGAGTAGAATTGCTGGATCATATGACAGTTCAATTTTCAATTTTTTGAGGTACCTCCCTACTCTTTCCCATAGTGGCTGCATAATTTATAATCCCACCAGTAGTGTACAAGGATTCCTTTTTCTCCACATCCTTGCCAACACTTATTTATTGTCTTATTGGTGATAGCCATTCTGACAGGAGTGAGGTGGTATATCATTGTGGTTTTGATTTGCATTTCCCTGATGATTAATGGTATTGGCCATCCAACCAGTCCATTCTGAAGGAGATCAGCCCTGGGATTTCTTTGAAAGGAATGATGCTAAAGCTGAAACTCCAGTACTTGGCCAGCTCATGCGAAGAGTTGACTCATTGGAAAAGACTCTGATGCTGGGAGGGATTGGGGGCAGGAGGAGAAGGGGACGACAGAGGATGAGATGGCTAGATGGCATCACTGACTTGATGGACGTGAGTCTGAGTGAACTCCGGGAGTTGGTGATGGACAGGGAGGCTGGCGTGCTGCGATTCATGGGGTCGCAAAGAGTCGGACACGACTGAGCGGCTGATCTGATCTGATCTGATGCTTTCTTTGGAAAAATACCTATATTTCTTAGATTGTAGTCCCTTACTCCATCTCCAAAGTACATTATTCACATTTTTGCTTTTGTTGTTACATTGTGTCCTTAATCACATTTACAAGCCATTGATGGGTAATGTTCACAAATTCTAGAGAAGAATGACTTATAAGTATGATTAATCCTTGTTTTTAATGATAGATTGTGAGGAAGAACTGATATCCTCCATAGTACCTTTGCACTGGAAGAGTGTAAAAACAACAACAAAAAAGGAACACACAGGATGTCAATCATATCCTTTTACCTCTTCATGTTGGTACACTGAATTCCTTAAAGCTTTCTAAAGAGAAAGGGTTTAATGCAAATTTGACAGAACTTCTTATTGTGATAGTAGAGGATCACAATAAAGGGTATGGGTTTTTTTTGGTGTTTGATTGCCTGGGTTTATATGCAGGTCCTGCACTCAGAACTTGGGCAAATTACTTAATATCTCTAATTTTTGTTTGTCTCTAATATGGAGTTAATAATTTTATCCCTTCAAGATTTGTTGTGTAGGATTTGTTGTTGTTGTTGTTGTTGTGTAGGATTTAATGACAAAAAGGACATAAACAGTGCAACATTTAGTTCATGATAAACATTCAGTACCTATTAACTGCTTAGGTTGCTATTATTCTCAGGGCCCCTCATATTGTGATTGTTCTGTTAACTGTTTCTGCCGCTTTATTTTAAACTTTTCAGTGTCGTGTGTCACTTTCACCTTTCTATCTCTGTTCACTTGTTAGTAGACAGAAAGTAGTTACAGTGCTTGTTTAATTAAATGTTGTGTATAGAAATGGTATGTATGTGTTCTTACATACTCATATGTCTGTGTACTTTTCGTTATGTGTTGTCCAGGAATTAGAGAATTAGGCAGACTATTTGTCTCCCATTAAATTATTGAAAACTTCCAAATTGACTGACATAACAATGAAAAGAAAATAATTATATATCCTAAACTTGGAATAAGAACTAAAACTAGTTGCTAAAAAGGCATGAAAATAGATTAGAAGATTCTTAAATCTTATTTGATCAACAGAGTGTTTTTAGAGATGATGTCCCATTCCCCTAATTGTTTTTTTATTTTATTAATAGGTCATGATTAAGAAAATGCTATTGAAATTGACACAGTGAATCAGTGAGTTGAGTTTTACTGTGTGAATTTAGCTTGCAGGAGGGTTCCTACTTGTTGTCTCACGCCGCAGAAGATTCTTCGCTCCTGATCTACAAAACCTCTGATGGAAAAGTTACTAGGACAGCGTACAACTTGCATAAAACACATTGCGGCCTTCCTGGTGTGCCTTCCAGCCTCTCGGTTCCCTGGGTCCCTTTAGATCCCAGTCTCTTGTTACCATATCATATCCATCACGGAAGAATACCTTGTACTTTTCCACCTAAGTCACTGGGTCCCACAGCGCAACAAAAGGTAGGATCTTTTCTGAAATAAAATGTTCCACTAGGTTGTTTATTATTAATCTGTTTTGCTATGCATTTCAACCTGGTGTCCATATTTGCCATGTTAATCACAACACCATTCTAAAAACAGTGTTTATTGGAACGATAGGTAAAGTTGTATGCTCTTGTGAATCCCCCATCATTTTAGCAAAACTTTCTGTTTTTTGTTAGGTTTATAGTCAACTAAAGAAAATTCTATTAGCCTGCCCAGTGAGGGCATGAGCAAGGCAACCACATAGTTAAATCCCTATGTTCCTATGAAAAGCAGAGTTATAATTTTTTTTCAGTTTTTATGTATACTTTTTTATTTCATTAAATATTTGAGGCAATTTGCAGAAGAATACATAGAATAAAATTATGGTGATGCAATTAAAAATTGATAAGTAGGATATGGAAAAATATAAAAACAAGTGTTAGTAATTAGTGACTGCAGTGCCTTATTAAAAGTACAATAAAATGTTAAGTAAATTGTGTTTTAATGCTAAGTATTTTTTATAACTCAATATTTTAGTTATAATTAATGTTATACTCTTTATAGCATCCTTCCTAGAAATAACAGTTGAATGATATTTCTCAGAAACTTTTGTAAAACCATTGTTAGAGATACTGTTTACCATGTAGCCCATTCTTTGTATCATGTAAGAAGTTCCAGTTCGAGTTTAGTTGAAGGAAAACTTTTCTTCTCTGTGAGTGAATCTGACTTTTCCTTCCCTGCTGCCAAAAATCTTTGAGTCAAAATTATTGAGTCCTCTATTCTTCTCAGTATTTCACTCCACAACATCTATCGCTTGTATATCATGTAGATATTTTCTGTTTTTTTTTCTTTCTGTATTAATCTGCAAATGTCCACAATTCCTTTGGAGAAATAGCTAGAATGCAGATACTGAGGATTATTTTGTAATTTACAGTGGTTTTATGGTTTACAAAGGTTGTTTATATTTTTCAATTCTCCACTCTTATTATTGAGAGAATCCTTTTAGAAATGACAACTTCTTGTACATTGTCAACTTTGGCCAAGAAAATACATAAATGTGGTTAATTAGTTGGAACAAGTGAAAGAATAGACAGAATGAGTTATCAGTATTTTAAGTCATTTTAGCTACAGTTTTTGTTGGGTATTTTTCAGTTTTCGTTTCAAACAGGAGTCGTATTTTCTCTTCCTTTCACATTTATTCTTTGTATCTTTCTTCTCTTTTGGACTCATGTTTTTCTTACTCTTTGTCTGTTTCTCGAATTCATAATTTCTTCTCTGTCTTTACCATCGCTGACCTTCTTATAGTTCCTTTCCCTCCCTTCTTAGTTTTCATTTCTTCTTTTCCACTGCCCTTCAGTTTCATTATTGTAAGCACATTGCTCTAAAGGTCTGTCATTCCTTCATTTCCTCATTTAACATTTCAAACTTTTCCAAATTTAAAAAAATCACAAAAGAATGATTTTCCTCTTTACCCTGATCTGTCTACTTCCCTGATTGTTATTTGAAATTGTCGTACTTTAAAACTGTCAGATTAAAGCTTGCATAGAGGCAGTTAAGTGGCTAGAGGCTAAAAATATATAAAGGACAATTTGAAGGGTAATTATTTCATGTGTAAACAATAGAGTTGACTGTATTGTAAACATGTTAAACTGTCCTGTTCTTTGCTTCTTCTCCTAGATTGGTGGGACAAGAATGCCTACCCGAAGCCACAGGAATTCAGTTTCCGTGGAAACGAAAAGCCTGCCTGCTCAGCAAGTTGAAAATGAAGGAGTGGCTTCGAGTAAAAGAAAAATAACTTAAAGACTGTACCATGGAAAACAAAGAAAAACCAGTTATCACAACATTTAGTTTAGAAAAATTTGAGGGAAAATATACCTGAAAGATCTGTAGGCAACAGGAATGTTTTTGTTTTACTGTCCTTGAGAGTTCTTAGAGTGCCTTAAAAAAACACTTGGACTATGTGAAGCAGTGTTCCAACTCAAACAGGCTAATATGCCCTTAACACCTGAGGTTTGAGGAGACTATAGATATGTTTTAGCATTATCGTGGCAGGGAAATACAGAGAGAAGAAAATATTTTTATACTAGACCTTTAGCAAAAAAAAAAAAGTAGGAAAATAATTTGCTCTTTCAAGAGCAATATTTATCATTATGTATTAGATTAATCCTGGAGGAGGAAATAGCAACCCATTCCAGTATTCTTGCCTGGAGAATCCCATAGACAGGAGAACCTGGCAGGCTACAGTCCATGGGGTCTCAAAAAGTCAGACATGACTTAGCAACTACACATTAGGTTAATCATTTCAGTTGTAATGCTGGTCTATTGGGGTTTGCTCAGAAGGTTAAATCTTGCTACTGTCAGAGATAATTTTGACTTATGTAAACCCTATTTCTGACCTATCTGACAGTTTTTCTATACTGATTTAAAATGATGATTGTTGCAGGTTACAAAGTTAATACCTTTAAAAACTGGTGAAATTCCATTGCAGAAGCCAAAAAGAAAAATAAAAAGCTCTCTGCCTATGTAAATTCACAAGGAAGTTAACAGTTTTTTGTTGGGCAATCATCAATTTGTTTAAAAAAAAAAAAAAGCTTGTGGTGTAACAGGTTCGGTGACTGCCTCTGTCCCTTGGCACAAATCCTGGCTAGGTGTTGAAATACACTACTAAAAACAAACAGATGAGTGTATTTTCCAGAGAAATCTCATATTTCAACTAGAAAGACTAACATGTGGTAAAACAGAAGCTCTTTTTCCTCATCTATACTAATTAATTTAAAATTTTCAGGACCATGAAGGTGAATATAGGAAAGGGCCAATCATTTAATGTTATTATAGACAACTATTTGTACTTAGGAAGGGATGAACTCATTTAATTTATAAAATACAAGCTTTATAATCCAAGGCAAAATTTGGTTTTGGAATTTTTTTATGCATTTTATATTAATATAGGAAATTAGCCCCAGTGACCTTCTCAGCTGTTGTAAGTAGCATTTAAATATTCTTTTTACTACCAAGTTTTGTTTTGAGTTTTTTGGTTGGTTATATAATATTTTAAATTAATGACTAGTTATTAATGAAACTGTCTTATATATTTTAATATATAGTTTCCTTATCCTGCCATTCCCTTTTTAAAATATTAAGCTTTGTTTCAATAGTCATGATTTTTTTTTTTTTAACTTTGGTCACATACCCATATTTCCTGAAATACTCTACTTGTGAATCATTTGGCAGTGAACCATGGGAGAGGCAGGGATTCCCTAGTAATTTTCTCTTTTAGAAAAGCTAAGCAATGATTACTTTAGACTTGTGAATACCAGAAAGACATGACTTTCATTTTTTTAGTATTAGTTTTTACTTAATAAAATGTGTGATCTTATAAGAGATTATTTTAAAATTATCTTAGCCATCTATTAGAGTAACTCTGATAATATATGTAAAGCTAGTTTTTGTTTTCCACTTGTGCTTAATCAAGCTTCTTTTTTTTAATGTATATTTGAATTTGTGTTCTTTTTATTGATTTTTAGTACTGAGAATGTATAAGCAAGAAAGTGACATTGACAGTATGAGCAAAGATGTTTTTAAAAAAACAAAAACAGTCAGTATTGGCAAGGATATAATGAGCCTGGCCTACATAATCTCTGTGGTGAAGGTATAAACATTTCATTCAGTAAATGTTTGAGTGTACCTGTGTGCCACACAACCTAAAATTGGTCCCCATGTTTACTCTCATAAAATTCTTACTCATGTATCAGAATATTTGTTTATTGTACTTATTACTGTCTTTCTTCTTAAATAGATTACAAGCTATGCCAAGGTGGGGCATATATGTTTTGTTCATTTGTGTACAACATACATAATACATAAGTTGCTCAGTAGATAGAACTTGAATATATGAATAGATGAATATCTCAGTATCAAAGATAGATTTTGGTCTTCCCATGAGCTAACCTTCTAGTGGCAGACACAATACTGATCTTTGTGGTAAGTACCCCAAGAAAGTAAAGTAAGGAAGTCATCTAACCAGGACCTGATAATTAAGGAGGAAGGTCTGGATAAACCTTGAGCTGTGCCTTTAAAAATAAGTAAGAGTTACAAGGAAAGAATGAAAGGTCTTCGACACAAAAAGAAAGCAGCATATGCAGAGGTGACAGCCAGCCAGAGTGTAGGCTGTGAGCATGGGAGAGAGAGAAAGAGCTATAGGACAGGAACAGGCGTGCTATGCTATGGCATTTGAATTCTGTCCTCTGCAGTGTGGGAACAAGTAGTGATTTTTTAATAAAAATAAATAACATGATCAGGTATAATTTTGAAAAAGTTCTTGTTGGCATTAGTGTAGAGAATGGAATGGAGCGGGGAAAGACTATAGGGAAGTAGAAAAGTTGCAAAGTTATGTTATAATAATTGAAAAATGAATTAAAGTAATAAAAGTGGGGTCAGGCTCAAGTGATAAGAGAAAAAACTGACAACTGGGTGATATAGTTTGTAGGGGGAGTAAAATATGGCTTCCAGGTTCCTCATGGGATACTTTGTAAATACACTACTTAGAAAGGATGAAGAGTGTGACTAGAGCAAGAGGAGGGCTTGCTTAACACGTTCATTTCCTTTCATCACTTGTATCCCTTGAATTCTGGGCTGGATGTGCTATTATTACTGTATAATAAACTAGTACTATCCCACACTAGCTAGGACACAGAAGCAACAGATGCCCACTGACAGCTGAACAGACAAGCTGTGGTTCATATACACAACAGAATATTACTCAGCTATAAAAAGGAACATCTATGAGTCAATTCTAACGAAGTGGATGAACCTAGAGCCTATTATACAGAGTAAAGTAAGTCAGAAAGAGAAAAATACTTTATATTAACCCAAATCTAGAAAGATGATACTGACGAACCTAATTGCAGGGCAACAAAGGAGATGCAGATATAAAGAACAGACTTATGGACACAATGGGGGAAGGAGAGGATGAGATGAATTGAGAGAGTAACAGTGAAACATATGTTACCATGTGTAAAATAGACAGCCAGTGGGAATTTGCTATATGACACAGGGAGATCAAATCCAGTCCTTTGTGACACCTAGACGGGTGGGATGGGGTGGGAAGTAGGGAATTTTAAGATGGAGAGGATATAATGTATCCCTATGGCTAATTCATGTTGATATATGGCAGAAACTAACACAATATTGTAAAACAATTATCCTCCAATTGAAAATAATTAAAAAAAAAAAAATTAGCCCAAAACTTAGCTAGTTAAAACCACAAATTATTATTATTTTTTTTAAAGAGTAGGTATGTTTTAAGACTCTCTTTAAAAATTTATTTATTTTTGGCCCTGCTGGGTCTTCATTGCTGCACATAGGCTTTCTCTAGTTGCAGAGAGCCATGGCTACTCTATGGCAGTGCATGAGCTTCTCATTGCAGTGGCTTCTCGTTGTGGACCACAGGCTCTAGGCTCGTGGGCTTCAGTAGTTGCAGCATGTGGGCTCAGTAGTTGTGGTGCAAAGGCTTAGTTGCTCCTTGGCATGTGGAATCTTCCCAGACCAGGGATTGAGCCCGTGTCCCCTGCATTGACAGGTGGATTCCTATCCACTCTACCACCAGGCAAGTCCATAAATAATTATCTCAGACTTTCTGTGGGTCAGGAGTTCAGATGCAGCTTGCCTGGGTGCCTCAGGCTCAGGGTCTCATCAAGCTGTTGGCTGGGGCTGCAGTCGTCTGAAGGCTTGCATGGGGCTGGAACATCTGCTTCCAGGAAAGCTCACTGTGGTCATGGTGGGCCTCCTCAGTCTCTCACTGGTTGTCAGCTGTAACGCATCCTCACCACATGTGCCTCTCCACAGGTCTATTTGAGTGTCCTCATGACATAGCAGATGGCTTATCTCAGAGTGAGCAGTCCAAGACAGAACAAGAAGGAAGCCACAGTGTATTTTATGGCTCAGTCCAAGAAGTCAAGTACAGTCAATTATGCCGTACTTTCCTTGTTAGAAATAAGTCACCAAGTCCACACTGAGGATTCACAAGGGAGGAGTATAGAAAGATTTAGTGAGCCTATTTTTAAACCTCCACAATGCCATTGAAGACTTTAGGCATATAGAAAGATTAGGTTTAGGGTAGAGAGAAAAGAAAGGACACTTTTTTTTTTTTTAATGTCTTATTACCAACATATTAAATCTGAGATAGGGATAGATAGTGTCAAAGATAGTTGATCATTTGAGTTTTAAACTCAAGTGCAGATTTGGTGTATCTGTGGTGATTGAAATCAGAGCAAAGAAAGGCATAGCAAGAATGAATGAGGAATGGACCGTGAATGCGGCCCCAGGAAAACCATAGAACTTTAGTAACAGGAGGATTTTATTAAAGTGGCCAGTATGGAAGTCAGATTTATAATTGTTAAAGAATAAGAAACTGAGGTGGAAACAATGAAAATCTTCATTGCAAAACTTGGAAATAGTTCTGTTTGGATCTACTTTTTCAACTACAAAGGAGGTTAACCTATTTCTTTTCATTTCTTTTGGATTCTCTGTTTAGATACCATGCACATTTTAAAGACATCAGAAGGAGGCACATGTTTAGGGTAGAGAGGGAACACTTTTTAATATTTTGCTCCCAAGTTGAAGTTCTTGATGTACATGCAGGTAGAGATATTAAGACAGTTTTTCATGTTTATAGATATATGCAGGTACTTTTTAATCAAGCCTTAGAATATTTTATGTCAGGATTTATTGAGCTTATCATTGAGATGTAGAAATAAAGGCTATGCATTTCATTGATCCTTCCACTTCCACTGTCGTGTTCCCTTGGCTAGTGTGCAGACTTCTTATCAGAGTACATAAGGACAGACACGTACACATCTATCTGGAGATTGAGGGTGATCTGCTGAGCAAAGCTTACTCAAAGTGTCGAGGCCCAGACGTATTTCTAGGATGGGTCTCCAGGTTATCTCAACAAATAGGAAGATTCAGTTACCTTGGCATATATGTTTGCTTTCTATATATGAGCTACTGCTAGAAGTGATCAAGCAAGGACCTACGAAGGGTTGGTTTTTATTGTTGTGTATGCGTGGTATAACCTTGTCAATCCTCTGAGGAGCTGGGGTTGGGAAGAGGGAATATGAGTGTGACTTAATTGATGTTTTGAAAGTGAAGACACCTAAAGACTCTGTGGTTAGTGAGTTGAATCACTCCTTCCCCTTTCTTGAAAATGCATTTCTTAGAGGGGAAAAGTTAATCTTTTCATATTCCCTATCCCAGGTTTTGCTTACTCAAAAGTATACAGCACAGGAGAGTATGTGCATGTTAACTTCAAGAAGCACACTCCAGTATGGCAGTGCCACACCATTGCCACGGGTCTCAGATCTCTCCCAAACCCTGCATTAAGGCAACATCTGCTCCATCCCGGCTTTACCAACACACAGATTAGCCTTTCTTGTCCCTACCTGCATGTTTTTACCATGTAAAGCTATATCTTCTTGCATTTATTAACACCTGTCAAAACTTTGTCCTCTATTTAATTGATAGTGCAGATTTGAGCATCATTTGGGTATACTATACCAGTCTCTTGAGATTTAAAGATAATACTGGTTTCTGCCTTAAGGGAATTTCCTAATCTAGTTGGGGAGATAAGTATACACAATTAGCTATAACACGGAGAAGGATATTCAAGTAGCACAATAGTGACAGGAATAAGGGGATAATTAGAAGTAAGGCAAACTCATGGTAGCAATGACCTTTAAGCTATGTTTGAAAAACAAATAAAATACTAATGTGGATAAAGAGGAAGCAAAGCATTAGAGCGTGAGAGAAATTTTTATGAAAAGAACTGATTTTAGGAAGTAGCTAAGATGCTTATTTAATAAGCGTGAGGGTAAAGGATGATAAAGGTCCCTATAGTGGAGAAGGCAATGGCACCCCACTCCAGTACTCTTGCCTGGAAAATCCCATGGATGGAGCAGCCTGGTAGGCTGCAGTCCATGGGGTCGCTAAGAGTCGGACACGACTGAGCGACTTCACTTTCACTTTTCTCTTTCATGCATTGGAGAGGGAAGTGGCAACCCACTCCAGTGTTCTTGCCTGGAGAATCCCGGGGATGGTAGCCTGGTGGGCTTCTGTCTGTGGGCTTCCGTCTATGGTATCGCACAGAGTCGGACACAACCGAAGCGACTTAGCAGCACCAGCAGAGTCAAAGCTATGGTTTTTCCAGTAGTCATATATGGATGTGAGAGTTGGACCATAAAAAAGGCTGAAAGCCAAAGAATTGATGCTTTGAAATTGTGATGTTGGAGAAGATTCTTGAGGGTCCCTTGGACAGCAGAGATCAAACCAGTTAATCCTAAAGGAAATCAACCCTAAATAATATTTATTGGAAGGACTGATGCTGAAGCTCCAACACTTTAGCCACCTCACGTAGAGCCGACTCATTGGAAAAGGCCCTGATGCTAGGTAAGATTGAAGACAAAACAAGAAGAGGGCAGCAGAGGATTAGATGATGAGATAGCCTCACTGACTCAATGGATATGAATTTGGGCAAACTGGGAGATAATGAAGGACAGGGAAACCTGGTGTGTTGCAGTCCATGGGGTGACAGAGTTGGACACAACTTAGCAGCTGAACAACAACAAAGGATGATAAATGGAGGATGAAGTTAAGTTAAAGCTTGGTAGTGGAAGGGATTGACTACTGTTCCCAGATAGTTTGGTTTGATTCTAAAGGCAGTGAAGAGGGAATTCCCTGGCAGTCCAGTGGTTAGAACTCTGCACCTTCGCTGCTAGGGGCGGTACTAAGATCCCACAAGCTGTGCAGCATGGCCAAAATAATAAATTTATAAAGTAAAGAGATATTGAAGGCTTTTTAAGCAAAATGACATCATTTGTAAGAGTTATAATATAATGGTTTATTCAGAAAGGAAAAAGACTTCATATTATTTTATATTATGAAAATATTAGAGGGAGAATATAGATGGGGTGAAAAGACAACTAGATATGTTTTCAACCAAATGTCGGCATTATGATTCAGGTGATATCCTTCAGAACCTATAGACTGAAGATGTGGGTCTGCAACTTAGGAGAGAGAAACAGGAAAGTTAGGGGCCCACCTTTGGGCTGACATACTAAGAAACTGGGACGTGTCTGGAACCAAGGTGGCCTTTTTTCTTTTCTTTCCTCCACTTCCCCCTTTTTTTGGGTCAAGTGGCTGGGAGTTTAGTTATATACCAAATTAACTGAGCAAGCAAATACACCAAGAATAATGGGAAAGAGGAAAGCAAGAATAAACCCTGTGGTATTGATTTGGAATTGGAAATGAATTCATGGTACTTAATAGAGAGATGGTGAAATAGATGTGTGTTTGTGTACATATGCATCCATACTGCCTAATTCTGCTGATAGGCTCTGGAAGCAACAGCCCTCTGGTAGTAATGAACATACCTAGCACCGGTATCCAGACCTTGGTTTCTAAGTCCCATTCATCACTAAAACTGATGCTCCTTGGAGAAATTACTAGTTCTGAGAATGGGGAAGGGAAACTATAAGATGAACCTGGAGGGCTTCCCTGGTGGTTGAGTAGTTGAGGAGCCTGCCTATCAATACAGGAGATTCTACATACTGCACCACCACTGTTGAGCCTGTGCACTATAGCCCAAGAACTGAAACTGCAGAGCCCATGTGCCGCAACTACTGAAGTCCAGACACCCTAGAGCCCCTGCTCCATGAGAGAAGCCTGTGTACTGCAGCTAGAGAGTAGCTCCCGCTCGCCACAACTAGAGAAACCCCGTGCAGCAATGAAGACAACACAGCCAAAAATAAATTATTAAAAAAAGAAGAAGATGAACCTGGAGCATCAGCTTGTACTAGCAAGTGTGGATGTGCTCACAGAATGATGGTTCCATGTCAAGAGAATACAGGAGCTAGCTTAAAGGAGTTCCCAGGTCTGGTGACATTTGAGCAGGAATTAATGATAGCAACAGATTGAAATCCTTTGAGTAAAATAGTAGTCTACAAGTTCATACTTATATGAATGAATTAAAAATGGGGCAAAAGGGAATATTCTGTAGTAGAATATCAATATACTTGAGAGAATGATGGAATTAGCTCACGAATTTGCAACCATTACAATAATAATAAGCTAAAAACCATCAAAGAATGCTAAATGCAATGGGTGAAAACTTGATAGCAGATGAGAATATTTGAGTAATCATAAAGAATCTCACACTCAGATATTAATAATAAGCATAACATGGTTATTAGTTTACTTAATGCTTAAACCTTGCAGAAACTTTAAACCAAGTGCTTAAAGTTGATATCACCAGTAATGAGACAAATCAGCAATGTATGTTTCTAGGTGTGCACCTAAAACACATCATTTTTGTGATATGTTCTTGCCAAATAAATTATAAGGAAATACCAGGGAAACCCAAAGGCATAGTCTGTAAAGTAATTGGTCAGTAATCTTAAAAAATGTCATGATCGTGAAAGAGAAACACTGGAGGACTGTTCTACTTAAAGACTGACTGAATGGGACTCATAATCCTGGTTTGTATAGTCCAGTGAAGGACATTATTAGAACAGTTGGCAAAATTTGAATGGAGTTTGTAGATTACATGGTAGTACAGAGGATGAGATGGCTGGATGGCATCACTGACTCGATGGACGTGAGTCTGAGTGAACTCCAGGAGTTGGTGATGGACAGGGAGGCCTGGCGTGCTGCGATTCATGGAGTCGCAAAGAGTTGGACACGACTGAGCAACTGAACTGAACTGAACTAAACTGAATGCATCTTTGTTCATTTCCTTCGATGTGGTTATGTCAGAGCATGCCCTGTACTTAGGAAATAGACACTGAAGTATAATATGGTAATGAGACATCATGTCTACAACTTAGCCTCAAATTGGAGGGACTTGGGCAGAGAAAGGTTAACAGGGAGTCTTGGTGAAAGGTGTACAGGAGCTGTATGTACTATTTCTACAGCTTCTTTATAAATTTGAGATTATTTTATAGATAGTTTATTAAAAATGTATTGTTCCAGTGTCAGATATTATAGGAAAGTCAAAAAGGATGACGACTGAGGGGAAAAGGCTAATTAGATTTAATAATCAATCAGGCAATAGAAGTGCCTAAATTAAACGGCAAGGGTAAGAGAATTAGGGGCTCATGTTTTTAGAGTCCCAGACATGAAAATTCCTTAGAATTGAACACCCTAAAAACAAAATTTTTCTGCTTTAAATTCCTACTCTGCCTATTATAATACCACAATTTTGAATTTCAGCTGTTTACCTCCATTATTCTCTTTCAAGTATTTTGTAAACAGATGCTCCTTGGAGGCAACAATTACGTTTCTATACATGTATGTCTAACCCAAGACCAAACTCAGGACTAGCCAGCCTCCAGATACACCATCAACACCTATTAAATTGTGCTGATAAGACCCTCCCCATATTCCAGCATGTAGCTAAATTGTCTGTAACTCAGTCTTAGATCCCTTACTCACAAGGGCAAGTCTATGGGCAGCTATGAACCCTGCACAAGAAAAGAAGTTTAAAAACTTGCATTTAGGGAATTCCCTGTCAGACCAGTGGTTAGAACTCTACACTTTCACTGCTGAGAGCCAGAGTTCGATATCTGGTTGTGGAACTAAGATCCCATGAGGCCCACCCCTATCCACCCCCCCCCAAAAAAAGAAAAAAAAATTTTAATAAAAATTCATGTTTAATAAAGGCCATACCAGTCACCTACCTCTCAAAAAACACTGAAGTTCCGTGTTTTGGATACAGTTTTATAATACTAACTCATTTAATGTTACTATATCTCATTTAAGAGCGACAAGGTAAGTTCAAATTCAGGTTAGATTTAATAGTTGGAAGATACAGTGTTTAAAACCTCTTAAAAACATTCTTTCTAGCACCCAAAACTTGTTTGGCCATGAATATGTAACCTGTGATTCTTTCTGTGACAGAAAAAAAAAAAAAAGCTTATCAAAGAGATACCCATGTCCACCCATGTACAAGTCACTGGCATGCTGAAAAGAAACCTACTCTTTCACACAACTCTGGAAGCCACTCCAGCTCCAGGGATGTTCTCCAATGTCAAGTAAACTCAATTCCTCCCCACTCTGCAAACTGGCTTTTCAACAAACTTCTACCGAACTTAGACTGCAGACACTAAACTGTAAGGTTTTTTTAAAATTTTAACCTGTTAGATGAGACTCCGAATAAATAGCATGTTGTGTCCAGGAACAGTCTTAACTGACTGCATAATCTTCCATGAGACAATATTTAAATTTACTCCTGAAGTTTTCAACTGAAAGTGAGAAATGAGTCCAAAATAAAGTGATTACAATCTTTGTTTAATTGAATGAGAAAGTAAACAATTTCTATACAAATAAGAAATGGAATGTATTTTATGGAGTTTGTTTTTTATTTTTAACTAGTCTTGGGTTCCAACAATATGCAAACAGTGTTTTACTAATGTGAAAAATAAATAATTGAATGTATTTCCCAAGTATATCTGCTCTCTGCCCCACCAAAAGTGATGCAAATTATAATTTCCCGAGTGCCACAGTGGGCAGCGGGAAGTAATCTCTGTCCAATTCCAACATGCAACCTCATAGACTTGCACAATGAGTTCTTTTGAGTTCAGGAAGAGGATAAGGGAGACTGAAATCACAGTGCATCAGGCTTGAATGTCTCTATATGTATGCATGTTGGGAAGCTAATAAAGTGGTAGGTCAGTTCGTAATTCAGTTTGGCTTTTTTTTAATGCTACACTCTAGTGCCTGAAAACTTTTACTCCTAAGGAGCAAGGACTGTGTAACTTACTAAGTGCCTAAGGCCAAAATGTCATTTTGCATATCAGGGAGTGCTGAGTTTGCTGTCAGCCAAGCCTTCCACCTCTCAGGAGCCCCTGCTAAAGTTAATTCACATCCAGCAGTTGGGGAATTGTCAGCTGTAACTTGGAGAGGTTTGAGAGGCTGCATCTTAGAAGTAACCAGTACAGAGTTTGTTGGAAGAAGCAAGCGATGAGTGGGAAGCAGAGAGCAGTGAATGAGTCTCAGTTGTACCATTTGCTAAGGCAGTGTCTCTCCCCTTTTGAGCCTGTGTCTTTTCATCTGTGAAATCCAGAATTTGATGCCTTCCCATCATTTTCTACAGGCTCTAGTGGCCTTCCAATAAATAATACATATATATATATATGTATATAAAAGTTATTTTTAAACTGTAAGTCACTGTATAAATGTGAAGTATTGTCAGATCACATCAATGAGAGGTATCGTTTGAGCTGAAGTTTGAAAGGAGTTTGTCAGATGGGAAGGGAAATTTCAGGCTGAGGGACAGTAAAATCCATGCTGCAGAGGTAGAAACATGCACCGCTTGTTGGAATGGCAGGCCTTCCAGGGTGCCTAAGACCTGGCCATGGGTATTTATGGGGAAGGAACCGAAAGATACCTAAGAAAATGTGGTGGGGAGCAGTTGTCAATAAAAAGCCCCACGTGCCTTCTTAGAGACAGAAGCCTTTGTCTTGAGATGGGGAATAATCAAAAGCTTTTTAATGAGGCTGGCAGTAGAGGTGGGCCACATGATTAAACTTCTATAATGGAAACTGTGGCTGAAATATGTCAGCTAGATTGGGAGGCGGAATGGAAACTAGGGCAATCTGAGGGCAGAGAAATCAAGGGAGGCTATTTTTTCAGCCTAAACTTGAGGCTATAGTGATCAGTCTTACTGGC